>NW_019154086.1:64255793-64398363 GCF_002288905.1 Enhydra lutris kenyoni | reverse complement strand
TGTTACCAATAATAGCCTTTATATTTAAAAAGCAGTTGGTGGTAACATGACTTTTCCTTCTCTGTCCTATTTTTGTATTTCAGTCCTTTGGGAAGTGTTACCAATAATAGCCTTTATATTTAAAAAGCAGTTGGTGGTAACATGACTTTTCCTTCTCTGTCCTATTTTTGTATTTCAGTCCTTTGGGAAGAAGGGCATTTTAAAAATTGTCAGACTATCAAAAAAGGATACAGTGAAAATTAACATTGCATGGACTTTTTCAGGAAACAAAGGAAATATGTAATTTGTTCAAAGTAGAGCCTCCAAATCTTGAGCACATCTTGTGTGTCAAGTGGTAATGAATGAATTTTGGTGATATTTAGCTTTGTAGTAATGATGACTAGAAATGTTAGTATCAACATCAATAACTTATTACTGCATAAACCACATTTGAAAAAAAAGTCTCTTTGAGACAATATTACTTTGGCCGTTATTCAAATGAGCAGGAACAAATGAGGTATTTATACATTTTTTTTCTTACTCAAATCAACCAAAATCTCATTAAGAAATGAATCAACCAAAAAAGAGCTTTTGCAATTAAAAATAACTTATACGAGTGATAATCTATTTTGCAAAAATATGTTCTATTTGCACCTATTTATTGAATAAAACAAAAATCAATTTTCTGTTAAAGATCCTTCATTCATAATTGCAGAGGGTTAGAGCTAATTAATGGAAACATTATTTTTTTTCCTACCAGGAAGTTCTATCATCAAACAAGGAAGTAGACTAGTGAAACCTAAGTCCATATGATTTTAAAAAACGACTCCTCTTTTTATGATGCTTATTCCATGTATGTATCTTTTAGAAGAAATAGGACATGGGGGGCAGCTGGGTGGCTCAGTCAGTTAAGTGTCCTGGGATCCAGCCTCATGTGGGGCTTCCTGCTCAGCAGAGAGTCGGTTTCTCCTTCCCCCTGCTCTGGCACTCCTGTGTGTGCTCTCTCTCTTTCTCTCTCCCTCTTAAATAAATAAATTCTTTAAAATATATATGTATATATATAACTGCAACGTAGCTGCCATTTTTCTACACATCAATTAGAAAAACCTTAATATGCTACTTTAAATCAAATACAGGGACTAGAGTTACTCAGTGCATTAAATCAAGTACAGGAAGTTGGACAATGGCAGAACTAAGCTCACCTTTGCACAATTACCTGTGACCTTTTGGCAGTCACATCGGTCCTTAAGGCAGAATATGTGGTCCGGGAGAAGGATTCCTTTACGTTCCATCTCCAGGTGCCGCTGCTTGGAAAATGATGAATATCATTTTTGGAAAAGAATATCTTAATTTTATGAGATTATGTTGGCCCCTTTGTTGAAATAAATTGATTTATATATGTTGGGTCTATTTTGGGACTCTATACATGTGTCTAGTGATCTACATGCTTACCTTTATACTAATACCATAGTCTTGATTTCTGTAGCTTTAAAGGAAATCCAGTAAGTCATCTCACTGTCCTTTTTCAAAGTTGTCTTGTTTATTCTAACTCTTCTATATAAATTTCTTCTATATAAATTTTAGAATCAACTTGTCAGTGTCTGCAAAAATGGATGTTTGGATGGTATTAGGGATTGTATTAGGGATTCAACATAGATTGAATCTACAGTTCAGTTAGAGAAAATGGACATTCTGACAATTTTGAGTTGACTAGTTCATGAACGTTATCTAGTTCAGAGTTTCTTTACATTCCCTTAGCGATGTTTTGAGGTTTTCACTGTGGAGGTTTTAAATGTCTTTCATTAGGGGCACCTGGGTGGTTCAGTGGGTTGAACCACTGCCTTCAGCTCAGATCATGATCTCAGGGTCCTGGGATCAAGCTCCACATCGGGTTCTCTGCTCAGCGGGAAGCCTGCTTCCCCCTCTCTCTGCCTGCCTCTCTACCTGCTTGCGATCTCTCTCTCTGTTAAATGAATAAATTTTTAAAAAATGTCTTTCATTAAACTGATCCCAAATATTTCATGTTTTTGATGATTTAGTTTTTTAACTTTTAAGTTCCAGGGGTTTTTTGCTGGTCCACAGAATGCAATGTTTTTTATATTGACCTTTTATACTGCAAACTTTCTAAAATTGTGTTAATGCAGTATTTAAAAAATATTTTAAAAATAATTTTCCATGTGGCTAATTACACTGTCTACAAATAGAACTTTTTTTTTCCCTCCTGGTTTTTAATATCCATGCCTTCTTTGAAAAGAAGGCATACACAGCTTGCCACCCAGCTAGGACCTTCAATAGAATGAAAGTGATGCTATTAGACTTTGTTCCTAATCTAAAGGGAAAACATTCAGTCTTCTACCATTACTATGATGTTAATTAGCTGATGGTTTTTTGGAAGATGATAGTTATTAGGTGAGAAAATTTGTTTCTATTTTTAGGTTTTGAGGCTTATTAACAGCGGGTTTTGGAATTTATCAAATATTTTCTTTAATTTTTGGAATGGTCATATGATATATGTTCTTTATTCTGTAAGTGTGGTAGTTGACATTGATTGATTTTTTAATGTGAAACGAACCTTGCATTCCTTGTCATTTTCTTTTATCTTCATATCATCCTTCATGTACATCACTGATTTTGATTTCCTAATATTTTTGAAGATTTTTCTATGTCATGAAGGATATTGGGAGTAGTTTTCTTTTTTTGTAATATCTCTCTGGCCTTGGTATCAAGATTACACACTGGCTCCACAGAATGAGTTGGGATTTTTTTTCTCTGCTTCTCTTTTTAAGCAAAAATTTGGATTAGTTGGTATTATTTTTTCTTTAAATGTTTGATGAGATTTACCAGTGAAACCAACTAGGTCTGACATTTTACTTGGGGAAAGTTTTATTTTATTACAAATTTTATTTGTAAAAAAAATTTTTTAAATAATTTAAGGTTATTCAGATTCATTCTTTTTTCTTGTTTCAATTTCGGTAAATTGTGTCTTTCAAGTAATTTTCTATTTAATCTAAATGATCAAATTTATTGTCATAATATTGTTCATAATATTCACTTAACTGTTTAATGCCTGTAATACCTAAAGTGATATCCTTATTTTTATTCTTGATATTGATAATTTTTGTTTCTTTTTTCCTTATTAATGTTATAAAAAGTTTATCAATTTTATTACTATTTGCTAAAAGCTAACTTTTTACTCATTACATTTTCTTTTTTTTGTTTGTTTCCTACTTATTTGAGTTCTGTTCTTTACATCTTTCATCTCATTTAATTTATTTCAATTCTACTTGTTTTTTTAGCTTTTTAATGTGAACTATTAGATTATTTTACATCTTCCTTTTCTAATAGAGGCATTTAAAACTATGTATTTCCTTCTAAATGTTTCTTCAGTTGATATGTAATATTTTCATTTTCCTTCAATTTGAAATTTTCTTTAATTTCCCTTGTGATCTCTGCTTCGATTAATATGTTATTTAGAAGCATACTAATTAAGGGGCGCCTGGGTGGCTCAGTGGGTTAAAGCCTCTGCTTTTGGCTCAGGTCATGATCCCAGGATCCTGGGATCGAGCCCCGCATTGGTCTCTCTGCTCAGCAGGGAGCCTGCTTCCTCTCTCTCTCTCTCTCTCTCTGCCTGCCTCTCTGCCTACTTGTGATCTCTGTCTGTCAAATAAATAAATAAAATCTTCAAAAAAAAAAAAAAAAAGAAGAAGCATACTAATTAAGTTCCAAATAAATTGGGGGTAGTTTTCTATGTATTTCATTGTTTTGATTATAATGGTCAGAGAAAATACTTAAGTTATATATTTTGAAATACATTGAGACTAATTTTATTGCCCAGTTGAGTCTTGGTCTTTATCCAGACTGACACCTCCACCTCTTAATTGGAGTGTTTAGTCAATTTGCTCTTAATGTGGTTGGGCTTATGTCTAACAATTTGCCATTTCGTCTCCATTTTCTCCTTTTTTTTTTTTCCCCTTCCTTTATTCCCTTCCCACCTTCTTTGAGGTTATTTCAATACGTTTTAGTATTAAATTTTATTGTATCTATTCCTATTCTTTTTTAACTGTACTCTTTAGTTTTGTGGTTGTTTTTGTCTCTCCAGGCCTGACAATGTGCAGCTTGACTTATCAAAGTCTATGTAAAGTTAACATCACATGACTTTCTACTTCCCACATTTTACTTCATCCCTGACACTTCCTACTTCCCATTTCCCACTTGATAAATGTAATAAACTCATAACAGTACAATTCCATTTACCCATCACTCCATTTCTGTACTATTATTGTCACATGGTTTTTTTCAGCAAATGTTATAAACACCATCTTACAATGTTATTATTTCTGCCTTGTAGTCAGTTGTCTTTTAAGGAATTTATGACAAGAAAAAAAAAGTAGTATTTTATATTTACCCCATTTCCTCCATTTCCAGTGCTCCGTGTTCCTTTCAATAGATTTGAGTTTCATCTACCATTATTTTCCTGCATTCTAAAGTGCATCCTTTTATATTTCTTGTAGTAAAGTCCTGCTGATAATGAATTCCATCAGATTTTATTTATTTAAACATATCTTTATTTCATTCTTGTTTCTGAAACATATTTCCACTGGTTACATAATTTGGATTTGACAATTTTTTTTTCTTTCAGCACTTCAAAATTTTTCTTCAATTATCTTCTAGTTTCTATTATTTCTCCTGAGTAATCAGGTATAATTTATGTCATTATCAGCTGTCAGTTCATTGTTTTCCCCCCTGCATGTAATGTGCCTCTTTTTTCTGACTACTTTTCAAAAGTTTCTGTTTATATTTGCTTTTTAGAAACTCAGCCCTAACGTACTTAGATATTTTCTTTGTATTTATCTTATTTGGCATTTTCTGAGCTTATGGATTTATAAGTCAATGTTTTTCATCAAAATTGAGAGAAATTTGGCTATTATTTCCTCATATACTTCTTTGCTACATTTACAATGTCTTCTACTTCTAGGACATACATATTAAGACCATTTTCCTGTCATCTAACAGGTCACTATTGCTCTCTTTCGTTTTCTTCAATTTTCTCGCTATTCTTGAGATTGGATAATTTCTATTGACCAACATCAAATTTACTGAGTAGTTCTTCAATGATCCCAATCTGCTGAAAGTCCTTTCAGTGACTTTCTTTTTCATTTCACTTACTTTCCAGTTTTAGAATTTCCATTCAGTACTTTACTATTATACATTTCCATTTTTCTGCTAAGGGTCCTTTTCAGCTTGCTCACGAATGCCATATTTAATTTTTCTCTCCCTTCTTTCCTTCGAGTTCTACAATAGTTCCTTTAACAGCTTTTTTTTGCTAAAGATGACATTCAGCCTATCACATGGTTGGTTTCTTATTGGCTGCTTTCCTGGATGAGTATGGATCACATTTTCCTATTTCTTTGTATATCTTATAATTTATTCTTGCATTCTAGACAATTTAGATAATACAAGTAAAGAATATAGATTGTTATCTTCTAAGTGTTTTGATTTTTGTTCTAGTAAAAAAATTTAATTATTCATGAAATACCTTGAACTTGTATAAGCATGATTTCCACTTGCTCAGTATAGATCAACGAAAGCATAAGGTGTTTGCCAAGATGCTCCAAACTGCCCAAATAAAAACTTCCAAATTTTATGTTCTCTGAGGCTCTTGTCAGGGCTTGGTTCTCGGTTTCATTGGACAAGTCTAGAGCAGTTCACACTAAAACTTATAATGTCTTCAGTGGATTCCTGGGATATTCATAGTATTTAAAACATATTTTCTCTCTGCTTGGGAACAGATTCCAACTTCCAGTACTGTTCAACCTCTAATGTTAATCTCTAAATGCTACCTAGCTGTTTTGTGGTAAATCTGATGAAGTCTTGCCTTGCACATGTGCAGCCCAACCTTTAATGAAGGACTTGCCTTGATTCCCCAGAGTTCTGTTTCCTGCACAGCTTCTTCCTGTCTGATGCCCTGGCACTTGGGTTCCAGCTGCTTCAGCTACCTTAAACCCTGATGTCTACCTTCTCAGTTCAGTAGTACCTCCATATTCTCTCTGAATTCCAGATCACTGTGTCAAGGTCAAGAAATATCTACAAGCTGAAAACTGGAGTGATCATGGGACTCATCCCATGAGCTTTCCCTTCCCTCAAGGTTTATAGTATTGCGCTCCCTGTTACCTAATGTCTGAAAGTAGTGGTCCCATACATTTTTGTCCAGTTTTATAATTATTTGTGATGGACGAGAATGATTAATATTAGTTACTTCATCATATATGGAAGAAAAATTCCCCTTTACTTAGATTACAATACTTTTGCACAGGTCTCCAAAGATATATTTTTTAAATCCTGTTTTCCTTGCTCTATTAACTGTTCTTAAGTCAGGTCAAATTATTCTTTTTCTTGAATGTGTTTTCCTGTTTCATGGCATTGGTGTTTCTGAAATGTATGGTGATTTTTTTTTTAAGATTTATTTATTTATTTGACAAGAGAGAGAGAAATCACAAGTAGTCAAAGCGGCAGGCAGAGACAGAGGGGAAAGCAGGCTCCCTCTGAGCAGAGAGCCCATTGCAGGGCTCCATCCCAGAACCCTGAGATCATGACCTGAGCTGAAGGCAGAGGCTTAACCAACTGAGCCACTCAGGCGCACCTGTATGGTGATTCTTGATTGTATGTTTATATCAGTCAAGGTCACAGTAGGAAGCCTATAGCACAGCTGAAATAGGACAATGAGAGGACAGGTAATTTACAAAGGTGTAGGCATAGGGGAACCTCAGGAATTTTTAGTTTTAGGTAGAATAAGTCGGTCTCTATAATGGTGCTTGTAAGATATTTAAACATAGGAATCATGGATGCCTAGGTTTTCTGCCATGTACAGGGAGGAAGAAGAATAATTAAGCCAGCATTATAAACATGGGGAGAGAGAGGGGAAGATGGACAGGAAGAGAGAGAGAAATTCCTTATTGTGGTCAATGATCTGACTGTAACTGTTCTTGCATCTGTATATTCCAGTGGTCTGTTGGTTAAGTGCCACCCCTGGAGTTGACCAACAAACACTCCTGATACTCTTGAGTTAGTTTAATCTGGTTCTATCACTTTCCACAAGAAATCCTAATACGGACAATAAAGGAATAAAGGGTTGAGAGAAATGAAGACCGATTTAAGAGAATTTCTTCAATATGAATATGGCAACCTAAATTTTTGTAGTTAATTTTTTTAAGGAATTTAGACCCTGGTACCTGTTGTTTTGCTTAAGATAAAAAGATTAAGCAAGTGCACTTTAAAAATTTTTTTCATTCTTTCCCATATCCATGAAAAAGGAAAGTTATCTGAAAGTTTGTATAATATAGGCCCACCTTTTTGTTTTTGTTTACTTCAAATTTCTCCAATTTTAGTTAATCAACTAAATAGGAATGGGGTGTATCCTTAAGTGTGCTGGTTCATCAACTATGATTTCATCAATATTTCATATCCTGTGCACTGTGGTCCAGAGGTATGCTTGATTAAAATCCTAAACACTTCACATATTTTAAATGCTTATCCTGAAAACAATTTTACTCATAGTCTTAGGCAAGATGTCTTTGTCTTAGCTCTTAAAAGAATAATAATTTTATCACTGTTTATAGAACAAAGAGTTAAGGTGCTGAATGTATCACTACTAAGGAACAAAGCACTTGCTATTTCCTGTTCAGGAGTTGAAGGTGGATCATTATTACATTACCTATCTTCACACAGAATAATTAGAATTTAATATAGAAGCTGTCACATAAACTATTTACTACTTGCACAAAATTTTAAAAGGAATTATGTTTGCAAACATAAGCAAGGCATAGCATATTCATTTAGTACTTATTAATTGGCTATGTTTAAGTAAAAACTTACACAAGTTTAAGCCATGAATATAGTGCTCCTTTCTTTTTAAATTTTTATTTATACTGTTTATATGAACGGGATATGGTAATGAGATGAGGGGATGCATTAAACAAGACAGAGCCAAATTTTATAGCTTGGTTGGGGAAGGAAAACAGTAGAGCTTTTAAATAAGACTTACAGTGAATGTTTATGGAAGTAGATTCAGGCAAGGCTATTAAGTAACTGTATGCCTTTGACTCACCAAAGGGAAATAAATAATTTTATCCATCATGGTGAAAAACTAGCCAATCCAAATGTATATTCAAATTATTTATTACTTATGAATTTAATCAGAAAATCAGTATATATTGAGGATTCTGGCATCTAATTTATGTGTTGGTTTGGTGGGTATGAAGGGAATTGGAGACTATGTCATGCAGAAAACAAGTATGGTTTCTGTTGAGGTCTGGAGTATGCAAGATGTGCAAATGATCCACCCCCATTTTCTAGCATTATGTCTTCATCCTGTAAGCCATTTTTATATCTTCCTGTCTTTCCCTTTTTTATTGAACAATGAGAACAAAAGCATCTGTCTGAAAATATACATTTTGGAAAAGTCTACAGAAGGCAAGTTCATCAAAGCATACTGTGTTATTTGCTTCTAAGACATTTTTTTTTCTATTTTGTTTTGATTATCTTGTCTTAGCTTGCCATCAGTCTCAGTGCTAGATTTTTGGTTGCCTTGTGCAAATCTTAGTGTGTGTTCGAGTATGTGTGTGTGTGTATGTATGTGATGGGGTGTGGGGAAGTGTAAAGTTGAAGAGTGGTTACAGGTTGATAAGTTACTTTTTATTGAGGGAGTACAGGATGCAAAATTGTAGGGTTATTCCACAGTTGCCACCACTTTCTCCAACAGAGTCTAACCAAAAACCAGAAAATTTTCCTCCTGAAAATACTCTGTCTCACACTCACATAACCCTAAACTGTCTCACCATTTACCATACTCACTGGTGCCTGGACCCCATCACTCTTTACCTGAGTGTGGGTGGACTAGGTCTGCAAATCCTCCTTTTACAGTTGTCCTTCTTTGGGAACCACCTCTGGGAATAGGCTTCAGTTTAAATCTCGGATCCTCACAGTGAGTCAAATGCAGGTGGCCTCTTCGTCTCCAACCTTCTTCCACTGTTAGAATTTGGCTTCCAATAAATAGTGTTCTTTAGGGGCATTGAAAGGTTGAGTGATTTTTTTTTTTTTTTTTTTTGTGGAGTAATCCTATTAATGAGTACTGGATGGACTTCCATCCCTATCAGGAGTTGGAAGAAATAAAGAAACCTTCATTAAATGACTTAATGAACCACTGACTTTGAGCTCAAATGGCTAGAATGTGACGTTTGCCAGAAAGAAGAGGTGAACACCAGACTTAGACCAATATTTAAAAACTTTAAAGTACAATGCATGGCAAGGATGGAAGAAGACCCAAATAGAGGAAAATGCTCAAAAACTTTAAACCACATTACATCTGAATTATATTACTTGTGCTCTTGAAAAAGAGCCCTCTGCTGTTCTTACACTTCTTTACCAGGAATCTATTATGGGATGATCTGTTTAGTAAAACATAATTGTGCATTTTTTTTTCCTTGGTTGTCCTTCCTGTCTGCATTCCAACAATCAAGCTACAGCCACTCTTCCCTGATTGTGTTCATGTTGTTTACATGAGAGTTATCTATAAGACCAGGCTACACTTTAATTCTCCATACAACATGAGGTTAGATAGAGTCATTTTCCCAGGGCTCTGCAGCCCTTACCTCAAGAAAGTTTTGAATATATCTCGATTTAATAGCTTCTCTCTCTAAAGCATAGTTAATTATAATTGTCTACAGGACTATTAAACTCTCTCCTATGTGCCTGGCCCTAGGCTATGGCACGAGGAAATATCATAAGGAAGATACAGGGACTTTTCACCATTATTCTGACCACTTAAGCTGCTTCCTCACTGGTAAAGTCAATCTGTCCCAGGCATTCACAAAAGAACATCCTATCCTTCATTCTACCTTCACACTTCTACAAGCTCTTATCTGACTCATTGAAGCCCTGATTCTTTGTCTGACTTTCAATATCCATGGCTGACACCCCAATTCTGTTCACCCATATTTTCCAACTTCCTCTTCTGCCCTGTAAGCCATGCTCTGCAAACTCCTTTGATTGTGGCATTACTGATAATACCCAGGTAAAGTAATCTACAGCCATCTTCCTTGGAGGGGAGAGAAAATCAAGAGTGACTCAGGAGAAAGAGAAGGAATTAATATTTGCAATTGTGTATCAAACACAGGCATAAATACCTCACTTATGTTATTTAATTTAGCAGCAGAAATGTAGGTAATATACTGTGCCAAGTGAAAGAAGTATAAATAGCACAAAGGGATAACATAATAGAGAGAGTGATTTACCCTACTGAGCATTAAGGGCATGGCTGGATATTTTTCATACATGAGATGAATATTGTGGTGACACAAGCAGACAATGCTGGTCAAGTTCTTGGTAGTCTTGGCATGACAATTCTCCTTCTAGCTTCTCCTATTTCTGTCCTCTGGTTCATTCCACACACAGCAGCCCGAGAGTATAAACCTACTAGAGTGATTTCCCTTTGGAATGGACTCTTAAATCTCTTCAGTGGTGAATGGCGATATAGATCTGCCCTCACCCTGCAAATTCATCTCTAGTGACTCTCCCTTCACTCACTTCACTCCAGCCACATTGACCTTCTGTGTTCTTAAAAGTATCAGGTATTTTTCAGCCTGGAAGACTTTTTACTGCCCTCTGTATGGCAGGTGCTCCCCAACTCTTCCTCAAAAAGTAGATGCACTCTTGGACTAGAGCTTGTGTATTCAGCTGATTACCAGATTGGAAGCATTTCAAACAAGTTTTGTTCTTCAAACACAAGATATTCTTATCTGACAACATGGCTTGGCAAGCAATTTCATTTCCTAAATGAAATGAAATTGTTAAATTGAGACCTTCTGTTTCCCTGAGAAGTGTTAGCAAGTGAGAAGGTTGAGTTTACCTAGGAAGTGGGTTTGCTTATGGTTGTGGATACTGTTTTTGGTCTTTAGCTTATCTTTGGTACTTAGACCTGAAAGTTTAATTCTCACGTTATGAATGTTGTACTTGTAACTGGTATGGACTTTGAATTTTGCGTCTCTCGTTACTATTGTCATATTTTACATAATTATCAGCTCTTATCAAACAAGTATACAATGAGTTAATCACATTTTTTATACTTTTTTTTTTTTAAGATTTTATTTATTTATTTGAGAGAGAGACAGTGAGAGAGAGCATGAGCGAGGAGAAGGTCAGAGGGAGAAGCAGACTCCTCATGGAGCTGGAAGCCCGATGTGGGACTTGATCCCGGGACCCCGGGATCATGACCTGAGCCGTAGCCAGTCGTCCAACCAACTGAGCCACCCAGGCGTCCCGAGTTAATCACATTTTTAAAAAGATTTTATTTATTTATTGGACAGAGAGAGAGACACGTCGAGACGGAATACAGCAGGGGGAGTGGGAGAGGGAAAAGCTGGCTTCCTGCTGGGCAGAGAGCCTGATGCGGGACTTGATCCCAGGACCCTGGGACCATGACCCAAGCTGAAGACAGATGCCTAATGACTGAGACACCAAGGCATTTCAAGTTAATCACATTTGCTATAACAGAAAGTAATATAGGGCTATCACCTATCTCCCTGGTTGGCTTGAATTTTGGAATTCATTTTACTCTTGGAAAACTCTTAAGCTGTCTGGGAGGATTTGGGTTAGTTGTGGTTACTTCTCACGTGTTGTGTACTTTTTTCTACTCCTGACTGAAAACACCATTGGCTTTTATTTGGCAAATGCCCGTCTTGGGATGGAGGTTGGGTTGGAAAGGGGATGATTAACATAGCAGGTGATTTTAACAGAGAGGAAGAAATCTGATGGGCAAAGGGAATGTTGGTTACCTGGTGACTTTTGTAGGAGTTTGGTATTTGTCAGGGCTGATCTTGGGGGCTCAGTGATGGTAAGAACAGGTGGGCTGGGCCAGATGATCAAACAAACAGAAAATCCTGTAGGGCAGGCTGGGTGGGAATGTAGAGCTGAATTAATGGAAGCATCTTAGGATCTACAACCTTTCAGTATAAACTCTCACTTTCTCTCTCCTTTGTCCCAATGAAATATTAAAAGCAATCAGAAGCTCATCAAAGAAGGAAGAAGACTTTCAAAGATTTAGGGCTTTGCTTGTGTGTTGGGGTGGGGAGTGAGTTAAGGGTGAGAGAGGAGGGTCTTATTCTTTTGCAAGACATCATAAAACAAGACACCTGTTATTGAAATAGTGTGCAATGATATCTTCTAATAAGATCAGGAAAGGATATTATCTGATAATCAGGGAAGATACTTAAGTCCATTGTGCATAATTTTTTAAAAAGATTGCATTGTATTTAAAAGAAAGGCTGAGATAAGCAATCTTCACTGAGTGATTTGTGAATAGGGAAGATGGACTAATAGAAAATGCAAAATTTATGACATCCTTATGAAATGGATTGGGGAAAAAAAAAAAAACATTCTCATATAGACCAGAAATGAGCTTTGGTAGAAAGTAATATACCAGAAATATTGTTGTCCAGTAAGACTAGATCTTAGGAAAATAAAGTCATCATTACTTGAATTCATTTCTCACAATGTTCAGCTACATATCCATATTTCTTATTTGTCAAGAAATCCCTTCCACATTGGTGCAGCTGATAGAAACACAAACTATTTAGAATCAACTTCTACAAATTTATACTCACTCACTGGAGACCAGCAGTACTGACCCATCAGGCACCTCAGAAGCATGCAAACAGAGTGGATATATAGCAGAGAGTGAGTATTTTGAATGGATGTTAAATTAAGTAATAGTAGGCCATTTAACTACTGCATTGGCCATAAATCAACAATTTGAATTTTCTGTTTGAACTTAAGCTATGAATGGCAAAAGGAGATCAAGGAAGGAAGTAACCGAGAAAGGAATTAGTATGGATATTTGGCAAATACAAATGACATGAGGCTTCTTTTTTTGGTTGACTAAAGACATCTACTTTGTATATAACTTTCCAAATATTTTTAATCATTAAAAAAATGTCAGATGGCTTTACACAAGTTTTAAATCTAATGTCCCTCTATTCATTTTTTTTTTTTTAAAGGAAACTTCCTTTTGGTAACTCTGGCTTTGTACTATGAAATCATGGCTCTCAGAATCGTAAGATACAAGGTTACGAAAGAATCTTAGAAATTATCTAAAATAATCTAAGATAATTGTCTCCTAGTTCTTAAACTTGCCTTGTTATAAATCCATATGCTAAGTCTACTGAATTAGGCTCTGGGAGTGAAACAATGCCAGATATTTTCAAACATGTCTCAAGGTGATTTTGATTCAAACAGTGAAAATCATTGACCATTTTACAGAGAGATACCTCAGTTCTACAGATGTTTAACAACCTAGCCAAGGTCACAGAGTTGTTTTGGATGAGTGTGAACTAAAACTGGAACTTTGGACTCTCAGGTCAGTGAGTGTTCTTCCTAAAACATCAACAAGCTAGACAATTTAAAATATGGGTTTATCATCATTGTGAATGTACTAAATTCCACTGACTTTTATACTTTAAAGTGGTTAGTTTTATGTTAGGTGAATTTCACCTAATAAAAACAATATTAAAAGTACCAGTTTTATTTTATCAGCACATAAGCAAGTTAATGAAGTTTCTAAATATCCCCGAGAAAGGGAACCACCCGTTATATCTGGCTAGTTCTACAGCTAACAGGGAACTGTTGATATGCACCATTCAAGTTACTAAATCAGCTTTGTGGTCTGTAAAATGAGGGAATGGGGATAATAATGTCTTTGTTGTTGAATTAATGTAAAGCTTTGCAAGAGGCTGAATGTAGTGTGCCTGGCACATAGTAGGTGGTCATAGCTAGATATGTGTTAGGATATACAGCATGCCGTATGCTCTTGAAATCTTCTCATCTTGCCTACCACAGTGTCTTATACATAGTAGGTAATTAATAATTTATTTATTGGCTCATTGATTAATAGACACAGAAATCACTACAGCCTTTTGCTGGGTGAAAATAACTTTCTTTGAAATCTTACTTTGAGAGAGAGCTCAGCAAATTCCATTTACTCCATATGTGAATGTTCTGCTTTCCTGAGTCTGATTAGGTTACAAGTTGTAAGGGCAGGGCTCATTTTGGGGTAATTACAGCATTAAATGCACCCAGAAGGCTATTATACACTGGCCATATCCAATGCATATAATAAATAATTAATTGGACAAATAAATAAATAAAAATTACAGCTCATAAAAGTGCCTCATTAACTTGCCCGATACTAGTCTGGCTCTTGCAATTAATTTTAAACTCTCTTGTTTCTCCTTTATTAAGTAAGCTGAAATAAAATAGGAATGATATAATTGTTTTTGCTTTCTCATTTGGAGAAATACTCATATAGGCTCAGTTCTCACAGCACACAGAAAATGAGACTAGATGAGCTCCATTCAATACACAAATAACAGAATTCTGAACAATAATGGAATCACTCTTATTTGGAATAAAGGTGGAAAATAAGGGTGATTCCGTTATTGTTTTATTGTTATTATGTGTACATATATACATATATATGTGTATGTATATACCTATATATTTTTTTTTCCAATGTAGAGGACATGATTCCCATGAATTTAGGAAAATAAAAAACACTTATTCTGTCATTACTGAATCATTCCAGGGAAAAATTAGAATTTACCTATTTTTTGTGACTATTGTTTTATGAGGTTTCCATGTTATTAAGCCCATTTCCTTTCTTTTAGTGGGGAAATGCACATGGGCACACATGCTATATATTCATCTTTTGGCTTGTTTCCTTCATCCCCAAATTCCTGGTGTTATATAGTCAGACAATAGATTATGAGAACCCAGAGATGAAGTTTGTTAGTACATCTGCCAGGAAAATTATTGAGTGAATGATTTTGTTTTATGAAAACCAACTGATAGCATCTTTAGAAAAATAGACACGATGTGATTTGTGTGGGTGAATTTTACAGAGATAATAAGGGTATGTGGTGGTGGAAGCGGACTGTGTTTGAGAGAGACCACTCTCTTTAGTACTAGTTTTATAAACTCTACTATAGGAAGTTATGGGTACTCAGGCAGAGGAAACACTCTACCCCAACCCTGACACTGTTGATAGAACAGTGATTATCTGTGAGGAATGACTCTTTCAAGCACATCATTTTGGGCTCCTCAGAGCTTCAGATACAATTCAATAATTATTATTTTTCTAATACAAATATCAGTACAGTGAATAATGTCTCACATGACTCATCCCAAGGGATCTTGACTTGATTAAATTGAACCACCTAGCCTTATACAAATGCCTTGCATGTAATTTCATTTTGAATTGGCAATGTGGCATAGTGCAAAGAGAATTGGACTGGAAATCAGGAGAGCTAGTCAAGTCTAGAATCTTTTCCAATGAGCTGTGTGTAAAGTTTAACATGTCCCCTTGACTGGGCCACAGGGTGCCCAGGCATTTGTGAAACGTTATTCTTAGCGTGTCAGCAAGGGTGTTTTTGAAAAAGACTAGTAGTATCTGAATGAGTAGACATAGTAAAATGGGTGGCCCCATCCAATCAGTTGAAGGCCTGACTTGAACAAAATGTTGAACCTACTTCAAGTAGCAGAGAATTTCCTTCTTCCTGAGCAGGAGCCAGGACATGGTTTTTCCCCTGCCTTCAGTCTTGAGCAGAAACATCAGCTCTTCTTGGTTCTAGGGCCAACCAGCATTCACATTGGAAATACACCCTTTGCTGTCCTGGTCTCCAGCTTTCTAACTACATACAGATCTTGGGACTTACCGGGCTCCTTAATGGTGTGTGCCAATTACCAATATTAAACCTCTCTCTTTCTGTAGCTCTATCTCCCTTATAATAATAAGTATTTCTATCTTAATAATAAGAAATACTTATTATTATAAATGATATAAGATATCATTTATCTATATATTCTGTTGGTTCTGTTTTCCTAGAGAACCATGAATAATACAGTCTGACCTTGAACAAATTCACACAGCTTTCTGAACCCCAGTTTTCTTTATTTGTGTAGTGAGAAAATTGGTCAGAATAGGTCCATTATAGCCCTGAAGTCCAATCTAGCTTTTAAATTTGTAATTTATATGACATTTCTGGGCTCCCTCAGAAGAGATTATTTTTGCCTCATTATCTCTGGGAAGAAAACAGGATACTTTTTTTTTTTTTTTCCCCTCCATTTACTCATTTGTCAGAGGCTTTAAAAAAAATCTTGTCTCCTTGATGTTCTGTTCTAATCTAGGCCACCCTGTGGACAATGACATTATTAGTCAGGGAACCATGACTGGGTATAATCACCTCCTCTCACCTTCTTGCTAATGGAAAAGGTTTCTTGCAAATAGAATAGCTAGTGAGAGGTTAAGTATATTGGAAAAAGCAGCAAGTTTATACAAATATTGTGGTACTCAGTGAAGGAAGCACTGTGCTGTGGGTGGGTAAATTTTTCGATATTACTTGCATGGCTATGCACAAACTCTCCCTGGTGGGGACGGCTCCGGCCAACCTGACGTTGTGTCTCCTCATGCTTGGCAGTTGTAGACTGCAGTGGAACATTCAGCTCCTTGGTTATCCTCCAAGGTGACCAAGGTCAGTTTTAAACAGCTTTGCTGTCAGGCAGCTTCATATTTTACTCTGGTCTCCTGACCTCACAAATCTTGAGGCTGGCACTGAAGTCAATGAGTCCTCTGCAGCCCAATTCCCCACAGCTGCTTCTCTCCTCTTACAAACAATGCCTCATCATGGCTCTGCCAACTCACACAGGTTTTTAGGAGCAAAATTGCAATTAGTCAGTGTAGCCATAATTCAACTGTAATACAGTATTTGCTTTTACCAAGTGTCCTTTTTTTGCAGTCCAAAATTAAGCACCCACCAAAGGAAAATAGCCCTTGAAGTTTTGGCCTTTTGTATCAAATCAGAGAGCATGGACTTTGAGCTTTGTCAAATGGTTGTTGTAGGAGAATGTGGGATTACACAGTCATTTGCTTATTAGCATTTCATTGAAAACATTACCATATCGAATTGGCTTAATTCTCCTCAGGGTATAAATATTTACATTTTCCAAACTCATTTTATATTTTTTGCCCTCATTTTATGCTTCCCACTAGAAAAAAAAATGAATGTGATCCACAAAAGTGTTAATCTTACTTAAATTTACTTAAATGAAGGGGAAGGCAGAAAAGAAATGGTTCATGAGATGACAGACATCCTTAAAAAGAAATATGTACAATATAAGACGATTCAAGCTCCTCTTTTCTTAAGTAACAGTGATGGTCCCAACTACAATTATATCCAGCATTTTGTTTCAAGTAGATGAGCTAAATAATGATGTTGTTTGCAGATAGATGCCTACTAGCATGTAATAGGTTACTTGCAGACATTCACTATCAGGGCATAACTCTTTTTGGGACCCCTGTTGAGTAGATCTTAGTTTACTCCCTACCTGTAACTGACATCCTTGGGTCACCAAGGATGGAAACAATCCTGGAAACAATACTGGGAAAGGAGTGGAAAGATCTGCTTTCTACTTCTCCATCTTGAATCATGGACCAGCATAGCTCTAAGGGACCTGTCTGGATGGATGGAACATTTCATGGACCAGTTTAGAAGATTAACTGATGGTGGATGTTCTTTGAATTTAGTTAGTGGCCAGAGCTTGGACCAGAAGGATGAGAATAAGCAATTTGCTCATCCAGTTCTTAGTGGCCTGGCCAGTATGTCTATCCTCTTATGGCTGACACCTGCCTCTGTAGTGCTTAGAAGCAACTAAATGTTAAAGACTTATGAAGAAAGCACTTTACAGCCGACAAAATACTTTATAAATTCTTAGATTGATGAAGCTGGTGATGCTCTTTATTGAATGCTATGTGTTGTTTACCTGTTTCCCTTTTGCATGCAGCAACCATATAATAAATAGAACTGAGTCCCAAGCAATTATGAATATAGCAATGCTTGTCTTTGGTTGCCCTGACAGAAAAGAATGTAGAGACATATGTTATTGTGCTGTATTAAAATTTACCTGTGCACTAATGAATGGAGAGAGAGCTGCCCTAGGAAATCTCTTAGCTTTTCCAGGCCTCAGTGTCCTTATGGAGGAAGTAGGGATTATAATAAGTAGCTTATAATGTGCTTATTTTTGTTAATGCATTCTCACTGCCACTTTGCTGGCCCCACACCTTCCTCTCCTGGAGCCTAAATTTATCTCCTTGCTTTTCTATCTGGTTTCTGGGCTTATCGGGTTCCCTTTCTAATGACTCCCACTCTCATTGCCAGGCTAATCTTCCACAAACCATGCTTTGACTGTGTTGCTCTGGTACTTCCAGAAATGCCATCTGTTTGCTGCCCTATCAAATCTAATATTAGTGGATAAATCATATGAATTTGTAGTGGTAGCATTTTCTGGGTTATCACCGCTGGGCCAGTAGGATGGTATTTTCAAGCATAATTAAAAGTACCAAGGGAAGGAGGAAGCTTCTCATTGTCCCCAGTTCCAAAATGAGGTATTTCCCACTTTGGCCCTGGATATTAGAAAGTAATAGGAGCTAGTAGTGTTTTTATGTTTTTTAGCTGCTTATAAATCACTTTCACTGATACTTACTTATTGAGATTTTATAAGGTCTTCCAGAATTGCTAGGTACTTTGGGGTTGGAGGTAGATGCATAGGATAAGCAAAAGGAGTAGGGGAGAGGAATTTAGACTGAAAAAAAAAAAAAATATATATATATATATATATATATATATATATATATATATTTATTTGATGGTGAATTGCTTTTTTTATTGGCCATAAGGAGACCTATCTCTTGAAGTGTTGAGAGATATATACATGAGAGAATGAGTGTACTTCTCTAATATCTCAGCAAGGAAGAGAATTCCACCTGTACAGATATATCAGGAATAAACATGAATGTTAGCCCTCAGGAACTGGCGGTAGCAACACCTGTATTCAGAGGATACCACGGAAGGATTTTGAACTTTTCTTCCTCAAGCCAGTTTGTATGGTTTAATGGCTTTTCAGATGACACAAAATTTCAGTGAAAGACGGCAAAACTGAAAGCAGAGAAAGTTAACAATGGAAATAAAAAGAAGCGTCAGCGGGATAATGGAGAGCTGCAATTTTTGCACCAGCACGTGAATGCTTATTTCTAAGATTATATCGCCACCTAGTAAATCAGCGTAGAAATGCACGCACAGCCGAGGGCAGCGGGAGCCAGGCGGGGAGCCCGAAGTATCTGGTTACAGTTCCCGCGGGCACCTTTTCCCCTGCATCTGGACGCACAAGGCAAGCAAGCCACCTCTCCCAACCTCCCCGGAGTCCCAGCTCACATTCTCCTGTTCATCTAGTGCTGTGTAATGCAGGAGACGGCAGCACCCATTTTAAATAAGAAGATATGTTGAGAATTTCTCTCCATCTCTGTTATCTACCCTTGGAAAATGATTAGTCGGAACTACGCATATTATCATTTGTCTGCTCTAAATAATTTAACTCTGGGCTGTTCATTACTGGTAATATTTTGCATTTTCTCCTTTCATTTCTGTCTGGTAAGAGAGGTGGTCTGGTCACCGTCCAGGAACCCTGAATTAGAAGCTAAAAAAAAAATATATATATATATATATATATATATATATATATATATATTTATTTGATGGTGAATTGCTTTTTTTATTGGCCATAAGGAGACCTATCTCTTGAAGTGTTGAGAGATATATACATGAGAGAATGAGTGTACTTCTCTAATATCTCAGCAAGGAAGAGAATTCCACCTGTACAGATATATCAGGAATAAACATGAATGTTAGCCCTCAGGAACTGGCGGTAGCAACACCTGTATTCAGAGGATACCACGGAAGGATTTTGAACTTTTCTTCCTCAAGCCAGTTTGTATGGTTTAATGGCTTTTCAGATGACACAAAATTTCAGTGAAAGACGGCAAAACTGAAAGCAGAGAAAGTTAACAATGGAAATAAAAAGAAGCGTCAGCGGGATAATGGAGAGCTGCAATTTTTGCACCAGCACGTGAATGCTTATTTCTAAGATTATATCGCCACCTAGTAAATCAGCGTAGAAATGCACGCACAGCCGAGGGCAGCGGGAGCCAGGCGGGGAGCCCGAAGTATCTGGTTACAGTTCCCGCGGGCACCTTTTCCCCTGCATCTGGACGCACAAGGCAAGCAAGCCACCTCTCCCAACCTCCCCGGAGTCCCAGCTCACATTCTCCTGTTCATCTAGTGCTGTGTAATGCAGGAGACGGCAGCACCCATTTTAAATAAGAAGATATGTTGAGAATTTCTCTCCATCTCTGTTATCTACCCTTGGAAAATGATTAGTCGGAACTACGCATATTATCATTTGTCTGCTCTAAATAATTTAACTCTGGGCTGTTCATTACTGGTAATATTTTGCATTTTCTCCTTTCATTTCTGTCTGGTAAGAGAGGTGGTCTGGTCACCGTCCAGGAACCCTGAATTAGAAGCTGAAATCCTGGAATTAGAAACACTAGCCTGATAACCCTTTCTTTCTTTCTTTCTTTCTTTCTTTCTTTCTTTCTTTCTTTCTTTCTTTCTTTCTTTTCTTTCTTTCTTTTTTAAAGCCACATCTTTAGTTTTTCTGTTATTTTAAACTCATTTCTTCTGCAGTGGTTGTTTGCATGGAATGCTTGATCGCCTGCTCTGTTTTTTGTTTGTTTTGTTTTTCATAAAGAGATTGTTAGCTTAATAAAAACATTACAAAGACTTTTAAGGCTTGGTGTCTATAGGCAGTAGATTACATGAGCTGGTATCCTGGCTATATATACTACTTGCTAGTCCCCGTTTTTTTAAATCTATGAGGTGGGGACAACAACAACATATACATCACTAGAATTTTAGGAGAGAGAAGTTAAGCAGAAGTGCTAAAGATGTTAGCTATTATTATTAACAATAAAAATATAAAACAAATGCCCTATGATAGAGACTTTTTAAGAAATGGTAAAACAAAGAATAGAAACTAATTTCATCTTGCCACTCAAAATAGATGAAAATGCTTTAGCCAAATAAGTAGATGCAGAGAGAGGAATCATATATTCCAAGACCAGGAAACCATCGATCTTTAAAACTTCAAGTGATTGTATTTCTTAAAATTATTAAATTTTAATAATTACAAAAATGATTAAATTCAAGTGCTTAACAAACTTGAAAATGCACCTGCATTCTTTTTTGTAAGGCTTCTTCCTTCCTTTTAGAAACCTATCCTCACTTCAGCCCTTCAGATAATACCTCCGTTTCATTTTAAGAACTGCTTAGACTATCTTGGTTGAAGGAATTAACCGAGTTTAGAGTGAAAAGTAGGGGAGGGGAGATTTTTGTTGTGGGAGCCTCATCTACAGGGACTGTCAATCATGTAATTATTAGTTTCACTTCAACCAGACATGGCAGAGCCTGCCATTTGGCCTCTAATAGTCATATTTCTTTTTTTCTTAAAGGCAATTGAACTTTTGGCTAACACATAACTACATGGCTAAATATGTCCTAGTTGACTCATGAAGTAAGTGTGTCCTTCAGACTTATGATTTGTGTCACGTCTGGTCATATCCTTTTGGAGAACATGTGTGCCATCCTTCCCTTGCTTTTTCTCCTTTTCTGCTGGCTGAGATGTAGATATGATGGTGGGAAGAGAGCAGCCATCATGGGCTGAGAGGTGGAAGCTAGGTTTTAAAGAGGAGCAGAACAAAAGATAAAAGCAGCCTGCTGTCCCAGCTCCATTGCTGTTCCCTAACAACCATGAAATGCCTAAGCAGACCTACAGATGAAAGGCAAAACAATCCCTATCTTACTTAAGCTGATACAGTTTTGAAGCTCTTTGTTGTAGCCATCTAAGTTGTGTTACATGAATTCTAACAGTCTCAAAGAGGAAAGAGCCCTAAAATATGAATGTAAATTACAGATTTTAAGTATGAAGAATGTGCCTACAAGTTATGATTTCCCAAAGATGGGTCTTTGAAGAATGTTAAAAAAGAAAAGATTTTTTATGTATGCCGAGAAAAGAGTTCTCTTCTTAATAGTAGGAGAATTCTACTGTGTGATGCTGGGGAGGGGAGATCCTGCTTTCTTAAAAAGAAACAGTGAGTAAATAAACTCAGGATAAAAGGGTGGTTTGGCTGGCCCCCAGATTTTATGCAGAATGAAGAAACAACTCTCCATAAAAAAGAGAACAACAGAGCAAGGGCTATATCAGAATACTGTGTAGAAAGAATCAGGGAAAAAGCCATTGTGGACAAATCAAAGAAGGCCTTTAGGAGATAATAAAATACTAATCTAGGTTTATGAAGATATTTGCTGCCTGGATTACAGCATAATTACCTATATCTTCTAATAAGAGTTAACTGTTATTGGACCCTTCCTATGTGCCAGACATTGTTCTAAGGGCTTTACATATATAATACATGTGATCTTTATACAACTATTTGAGGAAGGTGCTATTATATTATGTATTATATAATACATGTTATATTTTGGTTTTCCAGATAAATTGAAGCAGAGAGAGATGAAATTACTTGACAAAGTCATGCTTGATAGTAACATTTGACATTAGAATGCAAGCGTATCGCTCTAACCAATGTGATCTACTGTCTTTATAAAATACTTACTAAATTCCCCACTGCTAACTATTATTTTCAGTCAAGTATAATTTGGACACTTTGTTATATATAGTTAACTAATACACACCAGTATACTGAAGACTTCCCAGTAAATAAATCTGCTTAACTCTGTTTAATTCAGAATTTCCCAAGCATAGTTGATCACAGAGTAAATGTATTAAGCACTGTCTATTCACTCCCCAAGAAGCTAGTGTTTCACTAAAACATACATTTTGAAATTCTAAAGAGGAAAATATGCCTACCTCAGGGTCAGGAGGTTCACAACATGGTCTTGATTTGGTATGTATTTGATTAAGTAGCTGTGAGCAAGTCATTGCAGATTTCTGGGCTTCAGTTTCTTGATCTAGGAAAATAGTGGCCTTGGACTTGAAGAGATGGTTAATGACATCTGAGCTTCAGGCTTGTACTTGGAAGAGAAAAAGCAGAGATCCATGTATGAAAAAGCTGAGTAAGTTCATGTTTAAGCGGAAATGGAAAAAGTAGAACCAGGGAGATTCTGTAATGAGAGGCTTAAGCATTTGAGCACTGATATAAAAGGATATACACGGCAGATGTCCCATAAATATCTGGATTCTGCATCTAGACTTCATAATCATGGAAAGTCACTGATTTCCATGTTACCTCAGACCCCACCACATTTCCCATCAGTATCTTTCTCCAACTTGTGCCTCAGGACATCCAACCAGTTATTTAATATTAATCTTGTTCACATAGTACCTTGACAATATTTTTATAAAGGAGTGATGCAAACAAAATTGACAGTGATCCCTGGCCAGGTATATAAGGTAGAGGGAAATATTCTAGGCAGAGGAAGTAGCAAGTGCAAAGACTTGAAAGTAAGACAAGGTGAAGTAGGTTCAGTAATCTGTGAGTAATGCAGTGTCTGAGTTCATGGGATTGTAGGTGTGGGGGTTTATGAAGAAGGAGAACCACAGAGAGAAGTGGCTGGAAATACAAGTTGGATTTGGGTAGTTGAGTTTATTCAGTTTGGCATTAAGATTGCATCTCCCTCCATAGATTCAAGTTTTAGATCCATTTTAGTAGGAATTTCCAACAATAAAACACAAAATAAAATTCCCTTCTGATGAGATTTCATGACTTTTTACTTCTTTTTCAGAAAAATTAAGATAGAAGCACAGTTAACTTCCTGGTTTTGTTCCAATAAAATAACCCAATCATCACAATGCTGTGATGGGATAGATCATGATTTTTCAGATGTATGTTTATTCACATAGAAATAATTTACTTTCCTTCTATAATATAACTTCTATAAGTTCCTCATGATGTGGGCGGTGTTATAGATGTCCCTGATAAGGTTCTTTTGGATCTTTTGTAACTAAATTCATCTCTGAGTGAGACCAGAATGAAAGAGAGATTTGTGTATTAGGTATAACACATGTTACTGCTGGGGACCACTGGTTAAAACAGATCTAGTGAATACAGAGGAAACCTTGACTTATACGACACAGAACACACTCCTCCCCCTATTCTGAGCTACCAGTCCAGTCTCATTCATCCCCAAACACTCCTCCTTACCACACGGTCCCACTTGTCTACTCTCTTGTCTCTCTGGATGCCCTACTGCTCCCTGAATATCCTTGCCTTTTCATGTTAAGTTTTTGAACATGCTCTTTCCTCTCTCTGGTCCAGTTAGAGACTCACCTTTGGCTGTTATAGTAATGTTTTGATACGTTTTAAATAATTTGGCATCAATTCCTTACTGTCACTTAGGTCAGCTGTAACAGCTATTATTAAGGGAAACAAATTGAGGGTTGTGGAAGGAGGTAGGTGGGGGTTGGTGAATCTGGGCACATGATGTGATGAGCACTGAGTGTTATATGCAACTAATGAATCACTACATCAAAAACTAATGATGTACTATATGTTGGCTAATTGAACTTAATAAAAAGATCTTGTTAAATTGATGGAGAAAGAGTCATCGGTGAAAAGGAAAGAAATTGAGGGGATTGAGAAAGAGAGTCTTCCTTCAACTTTTCTGTTCACAGACAACTTCTGTAGTTCACATTAATAGGTAGCAGGTTAGAGAAGAAATATCCCTCATTGAGATCCACTTGTGGGGAAGGAAGGAAGGAGGGAAGGAAGGAAGGAAGGAAGGAAAGAAGGAAGAAAGGGAGGGAAAGAGAAGTGGGGGCAAAGAAGCAAGGAGAAAAGAATCAATTTTATTTCAGGTGCTCTTCTTCCTAAAGGAGCACACACAATTTTATTTTAGTTAATCCTCATAGGTTCACAGCCCAGTGAGGTTGGAATCACTATTTCCATTTCACTTTGAAGCACAGAAGACTCAAAAATAAATATTACTTCTGAGGTTTTGTAGCTAATAATATAAGGGAGCTAGACTTTGAACCTAGGTTTTCAAGACTTAATGTTTACCTCTCTTTCCATTTCAATGACTACCAGCTCTGCTTCATGCTTTCTTACATGTAGGAAGTTCTGAGGTGGTAATTTTGGTCTCTTGACTTACAGCCCAGTGTTATAGCCTTATTCCATATGAACTACAGTGTTTTGGATGGAAAGATACATTTTGTCCTTTACATTTTGGTTGTGGACATCAGCATTAACCATTGACTGAATGGCCATCTGTTGGATGAATTTAGTACATGGCATCACTTGTGTCTTTTTCTTAGAAATGACTGGAAAGTTTAAATAATTTTTGACTCCTAGGTATAGACCAAACATCATGCATTGCATATCATTGAGTAATTCTGGATTTTAAAATTATTCTTGGTTCCATGCCTTACTCTTTAGAATATGTTGAACTAAATACGGGCTGAGCTAGATGTTAGGGTAAGAATTTAATAAGCTGTGTTCTAAAAGCCCTTGAGGCTCTGGGTTTTTGGCTATAATATTTAGAATTACAGTGATAATATGTGAAAAAATAAGGATAATGGGTAGGGACAAATTGGGAAGAAAGAGATTTTTATAATGTTGAGGTGGCCTCAAGTACAGTGAGGAGTAAGAATAAGCTTGGTTGTCCATGACGTCAGGCAATGGCAGTATAAAAAAAGAACACTGTAGTAGCAACACTTTAAATGAGAAAATAGCTTTGCTTTATCTCACCCTGGCCAATATAAGCTGTTTTCTCTTTCCAGCTGACTGGATATATAAGTTCTTAATGGAGTCCTCAATAACAACAGCAGCAGTAAAAATAGAAATAAGTAGGATTTAATGCTTTCAGATCCACTGAAATTCAAGTGGGTATGTGATATGGAAGGGTTAAATTCTGGCCTTTAAATTTTCTAATAAACTTGGTAACAAGCTGTTAAAAGTTTATTAGCTTGATGTTGGTTAATCATCCTTATTGTTTCTGTTCCGGACCCCAGTAAAGGCACACAAACCAAATTAACCAGCATATGAGCTCTATATAAGAAACTCTTTAAAATAATTTATTTAGCTAATTCACTCCCACAATTTTGAGCTATCTGAATTATAGAATTCCTCAAATGAACCAGTACCCCAAGTTGTTTGCCAAAATATAAAGATGAAAAGAAAAATGAGCTCTCTGAAAATACCCTCTGGGACTAATTACCCTGATCTGACTAGACTGGTTGTTAGATCTGAATTATAGTCATGAATAAGTTAGATCTTAATTAAAGTCATGTATGGGGTCCAAGAGGCAATGTCATACAGGCAAAAAAGCTGTTTTGTAATAAGTGGAAATTAGTACCATAATGCTTTATGAGAAATTGGGCTCCTGGTTAGAAACCTATCTGCTGAGATGTGTCAGAAATTTCACGCTTAAAAAACCTAACCCATCTTCTTTCACCATATATGGATCTTTTTCTAAATTTTCAGTTCTAAGCCTTTTTAATTGTTGGGTTTCCAATAACACAAATTAAATAATGTATTTTCAAATTAGCCTTATTTTTCATTAGTTTTTTTCACCTGCAAATGTTTTGTAGCTTTTTTTAAGTTTTTAAATTTTCCTAATAGTTCTAACATCTTATATGGATGGGAGACAGGAAGCAAGGAAGATTCTCATTAGGTTAGACAATAGAGGAGAGAATTTCCTGGTAGTAGA
Organism: Enhydra lutris kenyoni; assembly: GCF_002288905.1. NCBI lineage: Eukaryota > Metazoa > Chordata > Mammalia > Carnivora > Mustelidae > Enhydra > Enhydra lutris. The sequence goes on along the minus strand of NW_019154086.1, from coordinate 64,371,721 downwards.
AGGTATGCCACGTTAGAAAGTAGTCCTAGAGTACATAATGGCATTTTCTTCTCTACAGGCCTTTAAATTTAAGGAAGTTCCCTTTGAAAGGCAAGGAGATGAACTGCCTCTCTGTTTTTCTTTCTGTTCTTTCACTGAACAATGAAAATGTTCTAAATTTGTCACCAGCCATGGAAAGGAAATAAGGTATCAACTGTGTACACATAAACCCACCATCAGGGCCACCCCCTTGTTAGGCATAAGCTGAGGAGTTGTGCACAGGGGACACACACTCAAAGGAAACCCATACTGAGTGCTGGTTTACATTTTTTCTGAGTTTTCATTTAAGTTGAGTTTCTAATATTTCCTGGGAGAAAGAATTTCCTGGGGGAGGGGTGCACAGTAGTTTCAATTTTCCTCCCTATTTGAATAGGATTTAGGATTGTGTTTACGAGATGCTCTCACATCTACAGTTGAATGGAAATGGTTATTCCCATTTTATAACTGGAGAAAATTAAGACCTGGAGAAATTCAGTGACTAGCTTAAGGCTGTAGAGCTGGAAAATGGCAGAGATAGATCTCAAATGCAAGTGTCCTAACTCCATTAGTGTTTTTCATATGTCTTAACATTTTCTAAATGGGTTCAGAGTCCCACTTTGCTGGGAACTGAGGTGGTGAAGGAAGCTCAATAATTTTCTTTCTTAAGGGAAATTCTAAAAATTGTCAGAGTAAGGCTTTTTGCTGTTGATTTGGAGAGTTAAGGTCTCAATTTCAACTATCCTATCTACGAAGCCCAGCATGCAATGCTACATTGATACACGTTTGAAGGTACTTGTATAGAATGGGTCACAGGCTCTCACATTCTTTTTCAATACACTGGTTCATAAATTCATATACCATTAGGGTCAGATAGGATCTTAAATATTTAATCTACTGTTTTGATTTACACAGGAGGAAACTAGAATAAAAGGGCTAATTCTATGCTTGTTAGATATAAATAACAAATGAGAAATCTCAGTGAAAGTGGTTTTTTTTTTTTTAAAGAAAAATTGCCAAGTAGAATAAAAGCCACAAAAGCCCTGACCAATGTTCTTTAATAAGAGTTGAGAAGGAAATGAGTATTTTCTGCATTAACCAGATTGTAGCATTAAGTTTGTGTAAAGGAGCATTAGTATCATTATGACACATCCATGAACCATCCCACAATGGAGTAAGAGATGATGGATACAGATGATCTGGGGTCTGAGAATGACTAACTCGTAAAAACACAACAATTGCCTCATTAGCAGATTTCCTGATTTTTGTAGTATTATCATCAAGACTTAGTCGTCTTAGAATATAGCAATTTGGAGATGAGTCTGCATTTCCATATAAATCTCTAGGCTGTGTGCAAAGGGAAGCAGTGAATTTAAAAATATTTGCGCTTGTCTTCTGTTGCCTTTTTCTGAGTCATCCATATATTTGCGTTTAGCCTACAGCATGCTTGTTTCTTATCTTAATCCATCCTTAAACAGAGTCATCTGCTAATAATGAATGTTCATTAATGCCTTGAATGACTTACATATGCAGTCAAATTGTACTTTTCTCAGAGATTGGATAATAAAATAAGAGCATAAAGTGAAAATCATAGGTAGTCAGAGTTGCTCTTGAAATGTCCCATAAGGTGTAGTATCAGAGTAACCCAAATTATTATTTTTTTTAAAGATTTTATGTATTTATTTGAGAGAGAGTGTAGGAGAGCACGGGAAGGGGAAGGAGCAAAGGGAGAGGGAGAGGGAGAAGAAGGCTGTGAGCCCTGCCACTCAATCCGAGAACGCTGACCTAAGCTGAAGGCAGACACTTAACTGATTGAGCCATCCAGGCACCCACAACCAGAATTCATTTTATACAGGTCATTTTCCTTCTTGTTTCTTGAAGTGAGTTACTGATGAAGCATCTGGCTTATTTTTAGGGACCATATGATTCAAAACAAACAAACAAAAACATATAGCAGCTTTAAACACTAGAACCTGAAGAGGCACAGAGCACGTGTGCTTGATGTGGGCTCATGGAACTCAGACCCAGTAGGATAGAGTAGGTCCCCCTGATCTCATGATCACACTAGGCTATTCACAACTGAGTAAATTGATGACAAGATTCACCTGCATTATTTAAATTGCTGTTTTTCCTTCCATCTTTCCTTTCTATGTGTATGGAAATTGAATTATCTAAGTTAAATGGATACTTTTTTTTTTTTTAGCATTGCCCTCCCAACTCTTTATGTCAACACGTACTAAGTGTACCATAAATAGGAATACTGACTAGGTATGATATTTGATGGCAACTGCTATGCTCTGAATGTCACATCCCCCTCAAACACATAAACACATTGAAATCCTAACCCCCATAGGTGATGTTTTTAGGAGGTGAGACCGGGAGGGCCTTGGTGGAGCCTTCTTGAATGGGATTGGTGCCCTTATAAAAGATACTCCTCAGAGCTGTTTAGACTTCCACAGTGTGAGTACACAACCTCGAGTCTACGGCCAGGAAGAGTCCTCATCGGACTGCGCTAACAAACCAGCATCAGACTTCAGCCTTCAGAACAGTGAGAAATAAATTTCTGTTGCTTGTAAGTCACCCATCTGTGCTATTTTGATATAGCAACCTGAACAGACTAAGATAGTAGCATTTGAGTTTGGGCTATAGAATGTCTCTTTCTTACCCCAATCCATCCTTAAACAAAATCTTCTGAGTAATTTGGTGAATTGGCTGTGACTTCACTGGGTATCACAGTTGATCTAAAAAATATTTTTGCATTCTGGATATTCAACAGCCTTATCACAAAATATATTTACTCTCATGGTAGGTGGTTCTTCAAATGGAATTAACTCAAGCGTGGTAGGGGAATTTCATGCAAATGGTAACAGACATTCTTTGTGGATTTAAGCACTTAAAGACTCCTCCCCAGAAGTATGTACACTTACATCAGGATTCTCAGCTTGAGGCCAAGCTATATCCAAGGCTGGGAATTGGGCAGGTCTGGGCAGAGCCTACTAGCTCTGAGGAGACAGGTCTGTGCAAAAAAAGCAGCCAGGTCTGTGAAGCTAAGACATTCCTTTTCTTTCTTTCTTTCTTTCTTTTTTTTTTCCCCATCTCAAACCAAAACATCTCTGAAAACAAAGATTTTTTTTCTTTCTCCTAAGTTTTATGCAAAGATAGTTGGTGGGAAAACCTGAAGTGAATTGATGCATATATCCTGAGCCTCTATTCGACCCTATTTGAATATCCCTAAATTTCGCTGCAGATTGTTGGAGTGTTTGATTATGGGTACCGTGCCACAACCTGCTGAGGAGTTTATAAAATACATGGTGTGGACACTGCTATCTTTTTCAAATTGGAAAAATTTTGAATTCTAAAACTCATTTGGCTTTCAGGGAAGGGATCATGGACTTGCGACATTTTGCTCCGCAGTTTTTACATTTTTGTATTAATTTACTTTCCTAGGCCCCAGGTTCACAGGTTTTGAACCTGCTTACTGTCTTATCTCTGATGTGACCTCTTCATTTATGCTACACTCTATGATTAGTGAGAAGGCTAAGTGAGGGTATTCATCCTTCAGATTTCTCCACTGTATATAAAACTCTAGCTAGATAGGTTTTTGATTAAAGAACATTTCTGGTACTGTTTCTGGCATCCTTTGTTAACTTTGAAAAAGCAATAAAAGTGACCCATTCGGTCAGAAAAAGCAAAACAATAAGAGTGATGGGTACGTCTGGAGAACTCAGTGGCACTTCAGGTGTGGAATCATCATAGAGTGCATGAGGCTAATGGCCTCTCTGTCACTGAGATTGTCGTCATGGGTGTAACTCACTGCAAACCAACGAGAAACACCCTCTGCTGTCCAGTATTTCAAAGCCCTTTATTGCTTTATTTGTTCAGAGGTGCATCAGGTAAATGGAGTGTTTATAATTGTAGGTGTAGTACCAGCCATTAAAGCAAATATATTTACAGCCCCCGTAATTATATTTTGGTAAAAGTTGTTCTGAATGGCTCGGCAGGACTCCTCCCTGGCTAATGTTTACTTCGATATTTTCTCCAATGATGCAGAACAGCTTATAGTCCAAACATTTTCTCCTGATGATACTTTTATTTCTGGCATGACCTTCTTCTCTTTCAAGTCTGAAAGGAAAAAAACAACAACACAATTTATAGAAACATATAGAGTGACAGATAGATGTGATGCACTCCAGGAACTTATTGATTTATTGACCAATAGTCACATTAAAAAAAAATCTATAATCCAGAGGCTAATGAAAGAAGGAAGGCAGAGTAAGCACAATGTTAAATAAGGTCTATGTTGAAGCATGATGTTTGACTTCCTCCCTTGATATCCTTATTCTTAGATATTCTTGCACGGATTTTTTGTGCTGCTAAAGCAAGTATGTAGAAAAACAGGGGAATAGGTACCGTTTAACAGAAATACTGTATCACAGCTTTCTACTCAGCAGCAACACAAGCCTTCTCGTGGGAGTGTTTTAAAACCTACTTAATTAGGTCACCTTTGGGCAAACTGGGTTTCAGGCAAATTGAAAGGTATCTAAATTCTTTAAGATCACCTCGGTACCATTTAGTGTCCTGGTGTGTTAATTTGCCAAATGGAACCCCAGGAAAGAGAAATAATTAAGTCAATAAATAAAGAAAATAAGTAAATGCTTACTTATACATAAGAGCTATCCTGTATTTGTAATAAGATCTTTGACTTGTTTTGTGGAGTCTGATATAAAATATGTGATGAAAGGAGTTTTCATTATAATTTTATAACTATTTTTTCTTTCTTCAAAATGCATTTTCATGTTTTGTTTTTTTTTCCTATAACAGCTTTATAGGTTATAAGGTCACTGGAAGAATTATTTTCTCTTTCTTTTATAACTTTGTAATGCTTAATATGGTGCTTTGAATAAATGGTAGTTATGTATAGTATGTTGGAATTGGAAATGTCTATTCTTATAAAACCCAGGATTCTGGAGTCAAATGAGAAAAACTATAAATTAGGATGTCTCACGGAAATTTTTGGCCATTTTTAGAGTAGTGAAATCTGTAGTTTTGGCCTTTCCAATACCTTTTTTCTAATGGGAGATGGCCCCATGTTTTAAGCATGCAACATGTCTGTTAATCACTGTCTCATCCAGTTCTTGACAATAGGAATTATGCCCTAGGCTCCTCTAAATACAGAATTTCTTTTCCCATCAACAGTACAATGGACACCTGTTTTTAACCGGGTCAGTAATAACCTTTCCAGGATATTTTATACATAGATGTTAAGAGAGAGAAACACTTCCTTTTAGATTATAAGCTGTCAAAATAAATTATCAAGCATCTATCTTTCCACACAGAGAGTCAGTTTGCTGAAATGGAGAATGAGGCCAATATGCAAAGAACAGCAAGAAATAGAGCCAAAATATGGAAAGAGGATCATTGAACTCCTTCATCTAGCCATACCTTAATTTCACTTTTGGGCTTCCTAGTTACATGGCTCAATTTCCCTTTACTTAAGCTGGTATCAGCTAGGTTTAACTCATATGTAACTTAAAATATTCTGACTAATACATTTTGCACCTTTGGAAATGAAAAATGGCTCAATAGAAATACCTTTTTTGCCCCCTAGCAGTCTTGTCTGCTTTTTCAGAAAGCAGAAAAGCTGAGAGGGGGTGGGGGAGGCAAAAAGCTGCTCTTTTCAGAAGTTGACGTTAGGTAAAGGCTGATACTTCAGATGTCGACATATAGATTACTTAATATAATTGAAAAGTGAAGTTAAATGTTTTAGTTATGCTTATTAAAAGCACAGCTAGCAAAATAACATTAGATAATGTATTCATTTACAATGATGAACAGAAGGATTTAGTGTGAAGTGCATTTTAAAATAATAGTTAAATACAACCATAGCATATATACCCACTGAATCAGATACTATCAATAATTGCTTAGCTAAATATTGACTTTTATTCTTACCCATAGGAATAATTTTTACCCCTCTCACCTATTTAATTTTATGTCTGCACAAAATGCCACTTGCTTCTTCCTTTTGCTTCTCATCCTTCACAATGAATCTTGCTACAGGTGCTGTGGCTACTTCAGGGTAGACTCAAAACTTTTAAAGCGATTTGTTTAGGTTCTGAGGGATGATTTTGATTTGCTTTTTCTTCTAGAAATACCTTGCAAGGGAAAACCAGGCTGCTGCCTGTGGTTTGTTCTGTTCCATCTCTTAGACAGACACAAACTCCCTCCCTCCCTCCCTTCCTTCATTCCTTCTTAGCTTCTTCCTTCCTCCCTCCCACCCTTTCTTGCTCTTCTCTTTCTCTCCCCACTTTTCTTGCCCCCATGCATAGTCAAAGCAAAACGAAAAGTGAGCTTCATTGTGGAAGGATTGTCTTGGTTGTGTCAAACCCTGTGATGTTTTCTCTGGTAGAGAAAAGATTATTTCTCCAATCATCCCGGTCACTCCATTTCCTTCCTTGAACCTGAGACATGCTTACGCCCTTCCCAATTTATATTAACACACATTTTTAAATAAACATGCACAATTGAGAAAAAAAGGTACACATTGATTTTTCATATATAGCAGGTTAGGTAAATGTTTGTGAACAAAGGGTTTATAAATTGCAAGTTTACTTTTAAGACCCTAAGTTTCTTTACTATTGTTATCAATCACCATATTATCATAATTTCATAAATTTCCCCAATAGAATTAGCTTTGATGAATACAGTATGATTCTAAATACTGTCAATACATAGTCATTTGACAGTTGTTGTTGCTTTTTTAAACACTGGCAAGCCTGCAGCAAATTTTAAGTTATATTAAAAGGTGTTTATCATACCTAGTATCTAATAGATGTAATCACACAAAGGTTTTCAAGCCAGTTCAAAAGATTCATTTTATAGGCACAAGATTATGGTAATTTATCATTAATGTTATCTTCTGGAGGCTGTAGTTTGGGTTAAGGTAAAGATTTGCAGTTGCACATCTCCCTGTCCATGGTCAGTGTTCATCTAATAGCTAGCATCCTACCTAAGATTAGATTTATGCATTTGTTTTTGGTTCAAGGTTCCTTGCTCCCGCTGGCAAACACAGATGCTCCTTAACTCCTCTCCACCTGAATGTGCACAGAATATAATTATGACGGGCACTAACATTATCTGAAATACATTTCTGTTTATGCTTGTAGACCAAGGTCAGAACAATTAATCTGAAAGATGGTACCACCGCGGATTATGCCAAACGATATTTCCCACAGGAATGTGATACCGTATATCACAAATAGGCAAAATATTCATGCGAATCCTCTGCTGGCCTCTCTGTCAACCCAGGTTTACTGTCACTAAATATGAAGTTTACAAAATAGACTGCAGGGAATGCAGATGTTTCTGCTGGTGTGTGTTTCATGCACATGTTGAAATAATATTGTGATGATTAATCTTCCAGCTTTATTGAGATATAATTAATATATAACATTATGTAAATTTAAGGTGTACGACGTGATGATTTGATATACATATGTTGTGAAATGATTACCACAATAAGATTAGTTGACACATTGTTATGGTTATTTTTTTTGTGTTGACTTTGACTGGACTGTGGGTATCCAAATATTTGGTCAAACGTTATTCCATGTGTTTTGGGATGAGATTAAACCAGTAGACTGAGAAAAGCAGATTACCCTTCCTAATGCAGCTGGACCCCATCCAATCAGTCAAAGGCCTGAATAGAACAAAACCCTGAGCCCACCCCCTACCCTAAAGTGAAAGAGGATTCCCGCTACCTGATTGCCTTTTAACTAGAATATCATCTTTTTCCTGCCTTTGGGCCCAAACTGAAACATCAGTTCTTCCTGGGCCTCAAGCATGTCCCCTTTTGGTTTGGAAGTACACCATTGGCTCTCTTGGTTCTCAGGTCTTCGGGCTTGGACTAAAACTAAACCATCAGCTATCCCAGGTCTCCTTACTCATTCATTTTCTCATTCGCTTTCTTCCTTTCTTTCTGTCTCTGTCTCATCTATCTATATCTGTATTGATAGATGTATCCTATGGGTTCTGTTTGCTGGAGAACCCTAATACTATGATTGATCATCTGTAAAATAGAGATAGTCCTCTTTTTCTGTCTATCTGACAGAGAGTCTGGGTAAGTCTCAAGTCCATTGCAAACATCCAGATGACTGGTATGATGATGTTGAATAATATCAGGTTTAATATTCCCTCCCTTCAGTTGTCTAGAGCAATTTGTGGCATTGCGATAACACAGTTGACCTAGGTCAACTCTCACCTTTTGGGTTGGTGAAGGCATAACAACTTAAGTCCCTAGGGTCCTGACACCAGATTTTTGCACCTAAATCAATAATAGAAAAACAGTTTTCCTGTAACCTTGAGCTTTCTGGGAACCAGTTAGAACAACAAAACTGTGGAAAAGAAAAACAACAACAAAAATTAAAACAACACAACAACAAAACTGTGGCAAAGACCTGGTAGTTGGGGATTTACTGACATGTTTCACAGATCCTATGGCTGAAAAGCCACTGCCGCTCTGGTTGGAGAAGAGGCCAGTTTGGGAATCTCTGCCACCTCTGACTTACAGTCATCTCTTCTCACTAAGAAAAATGGTCCATCATTGGCCCTCTTCTGTTATGGGAAGTTGAGATTAACCTTTGCATTAGAGTCCTCTATAACCTCGCCACTGGCTATAATTTGGGACTAAAGCCAACTGATAAATCAAGTTAGCAATTGATAGAATTGGAAGCTAATTCTTTAAACTGTCTTTGAAGAAATCATAGAATCAATCAGTGCCAAAAAAGGCCAGTCTTATTACACCATGACCCTTTCATTATTGCCATTCCCTATCATTCTTGGCACCACTTACTTTAGCACACAGGGCATAGAAGTCAGAGTTGTAGAGAAGTAGACAGCAAAGTCTGGGGACCTACTGACTTGACTTTGACAGCAGACTGGAACTGCATTTTTAAAACTAATCAGCCTGATTTAAATTTTTCTGTTCTATAGATATGATCTAAAACACATAAAATATTCTGGAGCTTGAAAACACTTTATATCATTCTAAAAGCCATGGTCTTTTAAATTGATTTTAAAAGCTATGGTCTTATGTAGACTGCATTCTGGGATTTGAGTCTTATTTTCAACTTTAAATCTTTATTTAAAAAAACAGGGTTATCTCCTCCTCTCTCTCTCTGCCTGCCTCTCTGCCTACTTGTGATTTCGCTCAGTCAAATAAATAAATAAAATCTTTAAAAAAAGGGGGGGGCGCATGGGTAGTTCAGTGGGTTAAGCCTCTGCCTTTGGCTCAGGTCATGATCTCAGGGTCCTGGGATCGTGTCCCACATCGGGCTCTCTGCTTGACAGGGAGCCTGCTTCCTCCTCTCTCTCTCTGCCTGCCTCTCTGCCTACTTGTGATTTCGCTCTGTCAAATAAATAAATAAAATCTTCAAAACAAAACAACAAAACAGGGGTATCATCAGAAAAAAAAAAAGTTGGAACCTAAGAGCAAAGGAAAATTTGATCCTGTGAGTGATTGTTGCTAAGGGACCGTTTCATGCAAATTAATCTGTAAACATTTAGCAGCTAGATACCTGATGAGAAGGTGGGGGAGAAGAGAGGAGAAAATTAGTCAGTTGGAGAGCAAGAAAATTACTCCCATCTGATTAGAAAAAGATAATCATGGTGTTTTCATGCAGACCAGCACCATCATGATGTTTCTTTAATTTCTCTTTCATTTTTGCTTGCCTTGGGGTGAGGATAAGGAGTCCTGAGGAATATGGGAGGGATACCTGGTTCTCAAAAGGTTACCTGGGAAAGTAAGGTAACTGAGTACATTTCATGTTAAAACAGCTATTCAGGTATCTCATTAAAGAGAAGATCAAAAGCTAGAGATACACTTGTCAGTTTTCCCCCAAAGCTCATTGGAGTTTTCAGAGTTGCTGACAAATTCTGGTTGAATTAGAAAGATGTATTTTATTGACATTTGAGGGAAACCAAGAGCTACTTATAGCCATGTTTGGGATTGGTTGGATCTTATCTATAAAAGACAGGAAAGCATCTAGGAAACTCAATTTTTTCTTTTAAATCTTAGTGATAAAAAATCTAAAGTTAAAAAACAATGGCAAAGTGATGGTTATGCTTTATATCTTGCCTCTGGTGATGGTTACAAGAGTCTGCACATATGATAAATTTTTTGCACATACACAAACACAAGAGTGTATTTAGAACCAGCAAAATCAGAATAAGGTCAAAAGATTGTATTAATGTCAATTTCCTGATTGTGATATGACACTGTAGTTACGAAAGATGTTACTATTGGGGGAAACTGGCAAAGGGCTTACTGGAGCTCCCTATATTACTTCACATAACTGCATGTGAATCTATAATTATTAACTAATAATTAAAAGTTATAACAATTGTGACTATCATAAAATACATTATTTCTTACTCACTTCCTTGAAAGTTGATATTTAAACATTTTAAATGCTCACATACTGAAATTACTCTGAAAAACTATGGAAGAATTCAGAACCTACTATTTTCCTACAGAGCAGAAAGCAATAGGCTTTCACTTGTAGACCAAAAGAAAAATTCTGATTTATTGTTAATCTCATGCACTGTACTCATAAAATTGGCAGCATGTAACAAGTTTAACTTGCTTTAATCCAATAGTGTATTTAATCCAATAGGACACAGTGTAGTTTACATAAAGACCTATTTACTATGTGTATAGGAAATTATTTCTTTTCATCATGTGACCTTGTGGGTGAGTTAGTTTGAGTAGGTAAAGTAAAAATTTTAGAGCACATTGAAGTATATTTTTTAAAAATACAGAGAAATTTTAAAAATAACATTCATTTACATTTTTATTACACTAAATATCTGCTGATTATGTGCAATATTACATACTAAGACAACTAAGCAACTTAAAAAAATTCTTAAAGATCATTACAAAATATGCACCAATTATTTATTAACTAGGCTGTGACATATATAATAGTAAATAAGAAAAACAAACTTTAAAGGTATCTTCTGTCCCCTGAGAACTTAATAGCATTATTGCACTAATAATAATGCTATTATATTGATAATACAGTAACACTGATGTTGACTAGTAGTGTCAGATATGGTGCTAATCTCTCTTCATGTTTTCATTAATATTCACTATAAACCTTTAAGTAGATTCTAGGAGGGCGGTGTCTGGGATAAAGGGGCTTTGACATAAGTGATAGAATGAACTAGAGCTTAGAAGAACTCAAGGTTCTGATAAATACCATTGGTAAATTACAAAAAGGAAAATCCATTGAAACTTAAAGAAAAAGTGATAAAACTCTTATTTGAACTGTACAGGAGAGACCTGGAAGCCCAAGGTATTGACTTATACAGAAGGAGATGTAATGTTTGTATACTGCTTGATGTTTCAGGAAAAAATAGCTACAGAGTCATATGAATAGAAACAGTTTCCTAGTACTCAGCTTTTAAATACAGTAACAGATAAATTATACAAAAATATTTTAAATAATTATGAGAGAAAAAGTAAGTGCCAGTGCCAAGTTATGGTTGAGGAAGAAGGGAGGTGGAAGGGAATGAGGGAAGATATCAGATTGGACAGAGAAGGGTATCAAGAGACACCTTCTGTAATTGATGAACAAAAGAATTTAAAGATATTGTTTGAGGTTGTAGAGATCACTGTACTAAGGTGGAGGAAGGGGGGAGGTGGAAGGAGAGAGAGTTCAAGCCTCCTCTACCATAATGAGAAGTTAGTAGGCAAGATCCAAAGGTAAAAAGCTGAAAGTTAACATATTAATAGTAGAGTTTTTGAGGAGGGAGAAAGACAGCCAGAAGTGGCTAAACACGATTGGTTTTTGAAATGGGGAAGGTGTAGGGATGAATATGAAAGTTTCTTTTCACCACACACTCTTACACACCGTTTGATTACTTTATAAAAATAAGCCACAATAGGATATCACCTCACACCTCTTAGAATGGCTAAAATCAAGAAGACAAGAAACAACAAGTGTTGGTGAGGATGTGGAGGAAATACCCTATGATTTTTTCACTCATTTGGAATTTAAGAAACAAAACAAATTAACAAAGGAAAAAAAGAGAAACCAGAAAACAGATTCTTAACTATGGAGAACAGACAGATGGCTCTCAGAGATGAGATGGATGGAGGGGGCGGGTGAAATAGGTGATCAGGATTAAGGAGGACACTGATGAGTACTGAGTAATATTTGGAATTGCTGAATCATTATATTGTATACCTGAAACTAATTTAACACAATGTTAACTATGCCAGAAGTAAAATAAAATAAAATAAAATAACAATAAAATTAAACAAAAAAAAAAATTAAAGCAAGCTTTTTGTTTTATGCAGGAGAGTAAGTTCCCCAATGAAGAAAAATTTGAATTTCAGGAGGCCTGGATGGCTCAGTCATCAGTTAAGCATCCTTCTCTTGACCTCAGCTCAGGTCTTGATCTTAAGGTGATGGGTTCAAGTCCCATGTTGAACTCCATGCTGGGTGTGGAGCCTACTTAAAATAAACAAACAAAACTTGAATTTCAGTTCTTCACTCACTTGACAAACCATTCACTGGGCATGTACTTTATGTAAGGGTAGATTCAATTAAGAAGATGATGATTTATACTTAACTAAAATTAATTTCTGTTCAAAAAAATTAAGATTTGGATGTTTGTGACTATATATTCAGGGTCTTGGCTAAGTGTTAATGAAATCTGACCCTGAAACTCTTCAATCCTTTCCTCTGTTAAGGGAACATACTTCCTTACCGTGTAAAGCCCTAACTAAGTAAAGATAGTAATTTGTGAGTATTTTACTTGCCAGGCAAATATCTGAAGCATTCTGGTGAGGTAGCCGTGCAATGTCTGTACAGAAAAAGTTTCCCAATTTAAAACTTGTTCAAATCTTGGGAAATTATTGAAAATAATGGTTGATCTGAGGTAATTTGTTTTAAACGATTAGGCTTTCAATATAAAACACATTATTTCTGCATTTGTTATCGACATTATTATTTGCTTAAAAGCATACCAGTCTTGCCGAATAAAGCAGGCACTTGAAAGGCAAAGTTTAAGAGATAATAATGGCAAGAATTTTGTTATAGCAGCTACTTTGGATGAGAAGCCTCACTGCCAGAATGTGTTTTCCTGTGACATTTACGGGGAAGTGCAAGGATTTAGCAGTTAAGTTGGCAAAAGTGGAAAAACACCTGGGGTCATAACTCAGATTATCTCAGTTTCAGTCTATTCATCTGCAAATTGAAGAAGGACTACAGATCTGCCTTGATTTACTATGGGGTTACATCTCAGTAAACCTATTAAAAATTGAAAATATAAGTAAAGAATGCATTTAATACACCTAAACTACCCAACGTCATGGCTTAACCTAGCTTCCTTAAACATGCTCAGAACACTTACATTAGCCTACCATTGGGAAAAATCATCTCACACAAAGCCTATTGTATAATAATATCTTATGGAATCACGAAATTTATGGAAAACTGTACTGAAGGTGAAAAGCAGAATGGTTGTCTGAGTACAGAATAGTTATAAGTGTATTAGCTGTTTACCCTCATGATCATGTCACAGAGAGGGAGCTGTGGCTGCTCAGCATTGTGAATGTTGTACAGCATAGCACTAGTTTGGGAAAAGATCCACGTTTAAAATTCAAATAATGGTTTCTACTGGATGTGTATTGCTTTTATAGCATTGTAAAGTTGAAAAATCATCTGTTGAATCGTAAGTCAGAGACTGTTGGTATTATCATTCACTGAATTACTAACACTGTGGAATACCCAGTAATAATAGCTAGCAGGTACTGGGCACTTCCTGTCCGACAGTTTCTATATTGAGTGCTTATACATGAATCTGATTTGACTCTCCCAACTATGGGAATCCACATTTTAAACATCAAGGGTCACAAAAGTCCTAATTCTTACTCAGAGTAAGTAATGGAAAAGAAACTGAAACCTATGTCTTTGATTCCAAAGCTCTTATATTTAAAACACTACAGTAAATTGCCCACTTTATATGAACATTCTCACAGTTCAAATAGTCTGTTAGTAGCTCCAATTCCTTGACCCTGGACTCTGAGAGTGAGGGATGGGGGAGGTCCACAGCTGCTGTAAGACTTTCACAGTCCACATGTATCGAAAGCAGAATTTGTAGACTGAATAGTGTTATACCCATGCATTATGATATTTCAAGAGTAAATAAATACCATGCGATTAGTAAAAAGTGCAGCTAATTTATTATAGACATGTTTATTTTTTCCTAAACAGTGATTTCTAAAAGTACAATTTTTATCCTTATGGGAAGTGAAAGAAGTTTTAGTGTTAAATAGACACCATCAGATTCCAGGTCACTGTACAACTCCAGGGGTGCCATTTCCTGGACCCCTATGTGAATAAGGCCCCATGGAGTTTTGTAATGCATAAGCTGTACTACTGTATGTGTCCAAATTCAAAATCTGAATTTTATTGAAATGAGTATTGAAAAATGAAACATCCTTCATTGTATTGCATGTGTTTATACCATCAAAAATGTGCCTTTGGAGATACATAGTTAAGATGGTTTGAATATGAGTACCAGAAAAAAAGAAAAACGCCAAAAAGAAAGGTGACAAGCAAGACAAGTTTATTTCTAGGACCTTTAGGTCCCTTCATGGCATCAAGGACCATGTTTCTTTCTTGTTGCTCTGCCATTCTCAGCAAGCTGCATTCTACCAAATACTGCTGAATCTCCAAGGATCATGTCCACATTCCAGACTGCAAGAAAGCAGAAAGGGTTGAAAGGGTGAGCTTCTCTTTCTTTTTCTTTTTTTAATTTTTTATTAACATATAATGTATTATTAGCCCCAGGGCTACAGATCTGTGAATCACCAGGTTTACACACTTCACAGTACTCACCATAGCACATACCTTCCCCAACGTCCATAACCCAACCACCCTCTCCCTACCCACCTCTCCCTGGAAACCCTCAGTTTGTTTTGTGGGATTAAGAGTCTCTAATGGTATGTCTCCCTCCTGATCCCATCTTGTTTCATTTTTTTTCCTTACCTATCCCCTAAAGTCCCACTTTGCCTCTCAACTTCCTCATATCAGGGATCTCATATGATAACTGTCTTTCTCTGATTGACTTATTTCACTCAGCATAATACCCTCTAGTTCCATTCATGTCATCGTAAATGACAAGATTTTGTTTACTTTGATGGCTGCATAGTATTCCATTGTGTGTGTGTGTGTGTGTGTGTGTGTGTATGTGTGTGTGTGTGTATACACATACATACATACATACCACATCTTCTTTATCCATTCATCTGTTGATGGACATCTAGGTTCTTTCCATAGTTTGGCTATTGTGGACATTGCTGCTGCTATAAACATTTGGGTGCACATGCCCCTTCAGATCACTACATTTGTATCTTTGGGGTAAATACCCAGTAGTGCGATTGCTGGGTTGTAGGGTAGCTCTATTTTCAACTTTCTGAGGAAACTCCATGTTGTTTTCCAGAGTGGCTGCACCAGCTTGTGCATCTCTCTTTAAGGACACATCTTGGAAGACCTTTTGCATGTCTTATTGGTCAAAACTTAACCACACGATACAAGGGAGACTATGTGTTCTAGCAAAAACTTACTTGAGTTAGTACTTGGGAAAGGAAGTGGGGGGGAATGGATATTGGAAAAAAGTTAGCAGTCTTTCCTAAACATACTGGTTTCTCATTGTATCTCTCTTTTATTTTTAAAACTAAGGCTAGGAATCTTCTCCTAGGACTTCATATAGTACATTTTTAAGATTTGCTCATCTTTACTAGTGGTTAGCCCTAAGGATTAGGTAATAAAATAGAGTCTTTTAACATTAAACCCAATAATAAGTCTGGGCACACATTTATATACCTTCAAACTTGGTTTCCAGGGTATGGAAATATCTTACAGATATAAGAAAAGGCAGGTAATATGTGAACGTCTAGTTGGGAGAATATTTCCCTTCCTTCTCTCTCGATTACTCAGAAAAGGACCATAAATCTTTATGTTGCCTGTATTCATGTTTGCTAGGGCTGCCATAAGAAAGTACCCAAGACTAGGTAGTTTAAACAACAGAAATTTATTTTCTCACAATTCTAGAGGCTAAAAGCCCAAGATCAAGGTGTTGGCAGGCTGGTTTCTTCTGAGGTCTCTCTCCTTATTGTACAGATGATTGTCTTCAAATACAGTCACATTCTAAGGTGCAGGGGTTAGGACTTTAACAAATGATTTTGGGGGGGGGCACAATTCAGCCCCTTACAACTGCTCCACAGAGAATTCTTTCACAGAGAATTGCATGTTCACACTCATGCATTTCAAAACTTTGTAGTTTCCTGTTTTGCTGGCTACTTCCTCAGCTTTTCCTTCCCAGGCATGTGCTAACTCTACTTCTTTTTGTCCTCTGCTCTTCTCTGTGTAATCTTACCATTTATGGACAATTTCATCCAACCTCCCCCTAGAGCTTCAGAATCCAGTGATTCTAACATGCAGGGTAAACTCAACGTGCCAGAGTAGGATTCCTGATGCTTCTCTCTCGATCATTCTTTCTCTGTCTCAACAACAGTACTACCAACTACTCCTATGGTTGTTCTAAACCACAGCTTTGGAGTCATCCTGTTATACTTCTTATTTCCTTGCACGTGCATTCAGTACAGAAAAAAAGAAAAAGCCTATTGGCTCTACCTTGAAATGTAAATTGCAATTTCCAGCTTTCCGTTGCTCACCACTTCAAGGATTTACCATCCTAGTTTAATGGGACATGATCTCTTTTACATAAACTATAGTCATTTCTTCCTAACTAGTCTCCATGTTCTTTTCTTTTGCTTTAATTTCCCTGTCACTCCCTACAGTCACCTTTTAAAAGTATAATTCTGACTGGTGGTTACATGGTGTCTATTTTTATAAGAAGTCATTGCTCTGTATACTTCAGATGTTCTCATTTTGCTTTATGTAAATTTTTAATTCAATTTCAAGGAATTCAGAAGAAACAAGCATGGTTCACTTCATCCCTCATCCTTACTCAGAGCTCTTCAGTGGCTGAACATTACGCTCTGAATGCTTTACAAGTTCTGTATTTTATGTCCCTCCAACTTCATTTGTTGCTCTCTGTCACTTCGTCTTGTTCATGTTGGCCCTCTTGATATTTTTTAAATACACCAAGTTAATTTTTGTCTTAAGGTCTTTTCTCTCTGCCTCAAACACTCTTCTTTTTCAAACACTGTGTCTTCTTAAATATCACTTCCTTACAGGAGGGCCTACCTGGGAGTACTGTATCCAATAGCATCTGCCAGCCCCCACCCCCCGCCACGTCATTATTCTCTACCTCCTTTCACTGCTTTCTTCACCTTCATGGAAATGATCATTTCTGGTTATTATATCATATTTTTATTCTTTTGGTTTCTACTGTTTTCTCCACTAATGGAAAAAATGCATTGCTTAGGGCACTGTTAGTATTCAATAAGTCTTTGTTGAATCACTCAACAAAATATTTACGTGAATACAAAACTTAAAAATCACTTTAACCACAATTTTGAGGTAAATTTTGGTAAAATTTCAAAGAAAAATTCAGGATTTAAAATGTTCTCTCTTGTGCTCCAATTCTCCATTTTGTTTTGCATGCATAACTCCAGCTTAACTAGAACCTATTTTCAATTTTTTTATAATTTAGATCTAAATTTGATAAAAATTTACTCTTGTAAATTTTGTAAATTTACAAAATTACTCTAGTTCTCGTAAACAATCAGGCAGATGCAGTTGAAGTTCATATGGCATGCCCATGCTTTTCCCCTAAATATTTGTAGATAGAACTTTATTACTTAAAAGACATTTTCAAATAGAACTATGCAAACACGAATGTCCTTATTTTCTGTTAACATGTGTCTCAAAATGTAGCCTATAATAAGTTTTGGGAAACTTTAATATATTAGTCTCCCTAAATTTAAAAACAACACTCCGGAGGCCTTTATAAATCAAAGTAAAGTTTTATTATGTGAATAGTTGGTCTCTAAACTTCACTACTTTGATAATCTTTGGAAAATCTTAATTTTTTTGACCTTTCTTTTTATATGTTAGAAAAGGAATGGTTCTAAGAATAATGGTAATAACAATGAAATGATCACAGAGTAATTATATCACAGGGTAATTGTAAGGTAAAGTAAAATAGTTATGAGAGAATGTACTGTAAAGTGCAATGCTTTATAAATGCTAGAAATTTTATTTCAAATAAAAACAAGAAATATTCGTAGGTCTATCATTTGAAGCACAGTGACCAAACAAAGAAAAATCATTATTTTAGCTCTAAAATGAGAAAACCTTGCTGAAACTGAGAGTTACAAAAAAGTTTTCAGCTGGGAGTTGAGAGTCTTGATAAACATAATAAGTAATTGTGACAATAAAGGTCAATTTTATAGTCACCTTTAATTTTTTTTTTTAGTTTTAAATTTGGTTCAACTGATTTTCTAGAAACTTACCTTTGGGATCATGTTCTCAAGAGCTGTCTGATTCTCAAGAGCTGTCTTTCAAAGTGTTGATGATGTACAAAATCTAACCAACTAGAAATCAATCAAAAATACCTTAATTATTTATCTGTATTTCTGACTTACCCCTGTTCTCTCCTGTATATGACTACAAATCAAGTTACACTTCTTTATTTACTCAGATCATAATAACATAAGGCCCTATGTACTGTCTTGTCAGAAATTACTCCCCAGGGAGTAATCCCCCAGGGGTTTTATGGATTTCTGGGAAGTTTTCCAAGATACTAACACCAAAACAAGATCCTCAGATTCTTCAACTCATGGCCTCTTTCTTGCCACCAGCCTACTATGCCTGCTGCTGAAGATGCTTGTGAATTATGAAGTTTGCTGGACAAAGCTATCTGTGCACTGATGTCACCTCTTCCCCCATTCCCATTCTAGAAGGGGCACTACTCACTAACCTGTCCAAAGTTCAATTTGGACTGCTCTTAATGGCTGCTCCAGATGGTGGCTGCTCTGGAAGCTAGGCCCTGTCTGCTCTGTGGTGACTGCCAAGGGCAATGTCCCTGCTATCCTGCTGCTGGCAAAGAGTAGAAGCTCGCTGCCTCCACTCATTTCCATACTGCCTCCACATGGCTAGGAGAATGTCACCCCACTCCAGGAATCACTCCAGACCTTTCCATCCTTTGAAGTCTGTGATGGTTAATTTTATGTGTCAACTTGACTAAGGGATGCCCAGATAGCTGGTAAAACTATATTTCCAGGTATGTTTCTGGAAGAGATTAATCAGTAGACTGAGTAAAGAAGATTCACCCTTAAGAATGTGGGCAGGCTAAGTTCTTTATAGATTTTGGACACTAGCCCTTTATCCGATATGTCATTTGCAAATATCTTCTCCCATTCTGTCAGTTGTCTTTTGGTTTTGTTAACTGTTTCCTTTGCTGTGCAAAAGCTTTTGATCTTGATAAAATCCCAATAGTTCATTTTTGCCCTTGCTTCCCTTGCCTTTGGCGATGTTCCTAGGAAGATGTTGCTGTGGCTGAGGTAATTAACAATTCAGGAAATGACAGGTGCTGGCGAGGATGCGGAGAAAGGGGAACCCTCCTACACTGTTGGTGGGAATGCAAGCTGGTGCAACTACTCTGGAAAACAGCATGGAGGTTCCTCAAAATGTTGAAAATAGAACTACCCTATGACCCAGCAATTGCACTGCTGGGTATTTACCCTAAAGATACAAACGTAGTGATCCGAAGGGGCATGTGCACCCGAATGTTTATAGCAGCAATGTCTACAATAGCCAAACTATGGAAAGAACCTAGATGTCCATCAACAGATGAATGGATAAAGAAGATGTGGTATATATACACAATGGAATACTATGCAGCCATCAAAAGAAATGAAATCTTGCCATTTGCGATGATGTGGATGGAACTAGAGGGTATCATGCTTAGCGAAATAAGTCAATCGGAGAAAGACAACTATCATATGATCTCCCTGATATGAGGGAGAGGAGATGCAACATGGGGGGTTAAGGGGGTAGGAGAAGAATAAATGAAACAAGATGGGATTGGGAGGGAGACAAACCATAAGTGACTCTTAATCTCACAAAACAAACTGAGGGTTAATGGGGGGAGGGGTGTTGGGAGGGTGGGATTATGGACATTGGGGAGGGTATGTGCTATGGTGAGTGCTGTGAAGTGTGTAAACCTGGCGATTCACAGACCTGTGCCCCTGGGGATAAAAAGATATTATATGTTTAAAAAAATAAATAAATAAAAAATAAAATTAAAAAAAAAAAAAAAAAAGAATGTGGGCAGGCATCATCCTGTTGAGAATTCCATAGAATAAAGAGGTGGAAGGAGAGCAATTTTTCTCTTCTTGGGCTGAGGCATCCATCTTTCCCTGTCCCTGGACACTGGAGCTCTTAGTTCTTAGATCTTAGGATCTTGGGACTTACATCAGCTGCACTCTGGCCCACATCCCAGCTCCTCAGGACTTTGGCCTCAATATGAGAATTAGACAATTGGCTTTCCTAGTTCACAGGCCTTTGGACTCAGACTAAAGTATAACACCAGCTCTCTTGGTTCTCCAGTTTGCAGAGGGCAAACCATGGAACTGCTCAGCCTCCTAGAATTAATCTTCTCGTGTGTGTGTGTGTGTGTGTGTGTGTGTGTGTGTGTGTGTTTTCCTATTAGTTCTGCTTCCCTAGAGGATGCCGGTTAATTAAGAGCCCTTTGGCTCCAAGTCCCAGGAAAAAGTCTCTTCTCCAACATCAGTTCAAATTCTTGCCTAATAATCTATCCCAGAATTAACTCTACCTGGGAAGATTGATAGTGGGTATATTCCTATCCTTCAGAGAGAATTCCATCTTTAGCCACCAGGTCATAGATTTGAACTATGGTTCTGATAAGGCCATTAAAAATTAATGTGAGCTTGGTAAATTTCCTGAAATCCAACTATTCAGGTTTTTTTTTTTTTTTTTTTAATGATCATTTTGTTACCTATATTAAAACCAGACTGGTACTAAACATTTTGAAAGCTTTTAAAGTTTGAGCTGAATGACTGTCCAGGCTGAATGGAGTTAATAAATCTCAGCAATGGAGCTCATTTTGTTAAGGGCTATAAGCAACTAAGTACATAACATTTTATAGTGTACATACAATTCTTTATAATTTACCCATAGACAATAACTTCCATATGTGGTAATTTCCAGGTTTTTTACTGATTGGCAGAACATACTGGTTATAACTTAGTGATTGCATCAGACATATCTTCAATAGCAATGAACTTTAACTTGCAGATTCCTTAAGTGAAAGATATACTATAAGCATACATATTCAGAATTATTGGGGTTTATTTGATAGATGAGTGTGTATATAATGTATGATCATTTTCTTTACAGGTTACTACCTTTTAATAGGAGATAATGGCCTCACCTCTAAAAAAATCTTGTATTGAAGTGCTCCTCATTCTTACTGCTCTGCTATTCAATAATTGTCTAAGATATGGGAACTATCTAAATGAGAATATTATATAATAAAAATTGCTGGATTTAATTCTGTTCTCAGATGTTCAAATTCATATTGACTTTAACTCTCTGACTCAGAACATCTTTTGTATGTGACCATTCATGTACAAATGAGGCTAAGTAATTATGCAGAGTATTAGCATATTTGTACACAGTGATGTGAAGTGGATTCCAGATAACCCTCTGAGCTTTTTACAAAAAAAGTGGAAAGAAACTGATATCCATTCACATACCACAAGGGAGGCTCTTTTATCTAAGAGCCATTTCTTCAAGCGAACTTTAGGATCATAATGTTCAGATGTAAATAAATACAAGGAAAGTTATAAATCCCCATACTTCACAATGTCCTTTTGTATCTAGGGGTCTGTGTGTTCAGAGTGGAAGCTCAATTTTAAGTTCTGTTTGGAGCTAGGCGACACATCCTGTTATCTAGTTCAAGTTTCATGCATTTATTTGTAAAAGAATTTGAGAATCCTAGTAAATAACTTGTCCACACTTAAGGAGCAGAACTATGTTTGAGTATCTGATGATCTTGGCGGTGAGGGGGGGAGCAAATAATGTAAACTACAAGGAGTGCACAAGATCCTTGAGAGATTTGCTAAGGGACAAGGAGTCTCACCTACCAAATTTGGTGACCTGGCCTGAAGTACAGGGTGTCAGTGATTGTAAGTGATCATAAATACAGAGGGAAGATGCATTTGATCTCACTCTGCCCAAGTCCCCTTGCAGTTCCTATGTAGAGGTCAGAAGAAATTAATATTTCTTCTACAAAAAAAATTTTCTTTTTTAAAGAAAATCTTTTTTAAGATACAAAAAAAATTTTGTAGAACCTTTGAAGAAAAGATCTGAATATTGAAAACCAGGATTCTCAACAGGGTGAAATTATAATTTGTTATCCTAAAGACGACAATGTTGAGAGTCAAAGGAGGTGTTACTTATAATTACTCTGGGACAAAATGTATATTCCTGACTACTCCAGTTAAATTTGGATATGCTGTTACCAAACCTAATTAATATCATTGTGGATCCTTCTTAAAAGAATAAAATTTAAGAAAAAAAATGCTTTCCTTCTGCTAGAAGAAGAAACATGATCAAAGAGTAAGGGATGGACTCAGGTAAAAATCTCCAAGAGCCATGCGGAAGGGACCCATGGGCATAGACCCAAAAACAGGTCATGAAGCCAAACCTTTTCAAGCCATGGTCCAGTGTCTGCTGGTGCAGCAGAGGTAGGCTGCAGCCCATGAAGTGGTCTGTGTGAAAGACTGTAGGCTGGCAGCTGTAGTACGGAGCAGCAGCCTGGGAAAGGCCACATGGTGGTACTGGATGGCTATGATAACAATCCTTAATAGCTGTAGGGCCCAGGGGAGGTCAAAGCAGAGCAGTACTACAGCATGGCTGGCAGTGTAAGATATATCACTAGGGTGACCAAATGTCCTGGTAGCTTGAAATGGTCCTGGCATAATCCTTAATGATGCTCCTAATGTGAGTGGCTGACAAAATAGATGCAAAGTGTCCTTCCTTTAGCTCAAGAGGGAGGCAATTTTGTAGAGCAATTTATGCCTCAGTGTTTCCTGTGGATCTTACCAGGACCAGGCTGCGACCACTTGCTTAGTTCTTTCCCCTTTTCCTATTCTACCTGCCTCACTCCCTTTCAGTTTTACCCTGGAAAGCTTTCCCTCAGTAAGTCACATACATAAATCCTTGTCTTGTGTGGGTTCTTCTGGGGACTTGACCTAAGGGAATGTCATTTTACTCTCAATAGTGTTCCAGTGTGCTTGATAAATTCATCCTAGACAGTAAAGTCGAATGCAGGCACTATGAGCAGAGATCAGCAGGGTGAAGTTTAGAAAAGACAGTGAGAATGAAGAGAAGCAGCAGGAAGGCAGACAGAAACAGGAAGCAAGTATGTGGCAAACCATATGTGATGGCCCCACTCTAAGGATTTTCACAGCTGTCCTGCACAGAAGAGGGATTAGGTCCTGTGACAGTGCGTGAGAGCTATTAATTTAATGGGCTTCAGGTCTAACTCTCAAAGTGAGTTTATTTTGTGTGATCCTAGGGGATATGCATATAGATATTAATGTGACCTTGGTATTAGTTGAAGTCACGCTATCCTTTTTGGTAAGATGAAATTAACATAGTTTTATTATCTTACATCTTAGATAGTCTCATGTGCCATCCCAAAACTTGTGTGAGTTTTGGGTACTTATAGTCAATGTTGGACTCTGGATTCTGCTTTTGCTGACCTAGGAGTCATTCACTTGGCTATATGAAGGCCACTAATGACATTAATTGAGAGCTGATTCAGTGGAGTCCTATGTGTGTGTTGGGGGGGGAGGTGGGGCTTATTGGGAAGAGTGGGAGGTGAGGAAGTGGAAATGTGAAGAAATGTTAACTTTGAAGAGTTCACTAGAAAAAAGATGGGTGAAATGGGGCTGTGGCCTTGTGTCTAAAGAGGATTTTTTTTCAAATATGGAAAATATTGAGGTACATTTTATGTTAATAATAAAAAATAGCTCATACTTACATAATTTACCATGTGCTTGAAACTGAATTCTCCCCAAATATTAACTTCCTTAATTCTCAATTTTTATATGGACCTACCACCTTACAGATGAAATGAACTTACAAAAGGGGTTGATGGTGCAGCTACTACAGGGTGGGGCCAGGATTCCAATCTCAGCACTCCGTATTTCCAGAGCCCATGCTTTTTAGAGTAGAGATCACTGCCTCTTACAAAAATGGGAGTGATCCTGGGGGAGCGGGGGGAGAGGTGATGGTGAGAGAAGGAGGAATATTGCAGGAGCAAAGTCCTGAAGGATGAGAAGAAGGTTGGGATCAGGGACAGGTGGAAGGATCTTATCCATAGAAATTGGAACAGTCTATCTGATGGATTGCAGATGAAGGGAAGTTGTTAGCCTTCCTTGTTACTCTCTTCTGATGTTGTTTTTCATATTTCCTCAGTGTAATGTGAGTTAGGAGGGAAGTAGAAGGGACCATATTGAACATTTCAGAGGAGAGAAGATGTGAAACATATAAGTAATAATGACCTCATCTCTTTCATGTCCCATGATAGATCTGGAAGAGGGTATCTGATGCCTGTTAAATTTACACCCCTGGCTATTTCTTACCATCAAGCTAGGCTGAAATCCATCTCTGTGCCATGGCTACTTACTTAGTAAGCCAGGAACTCTCTTCTGTGTGAGGCTTGAGCTCCTGGACATGGCCAAATTTCGTGAAAATGAAGGAATGTCTGTTTTCCAAGAATCCTATTGAGAACATATGGGAATTAAAATAAGGTTTTAAGATGGCCAAGGGCTAAACTGAAGCATTTCATGTGCCTCGTTAAAACAAAATACCAAATACCACAATTGAAAAAGAATGAACCTTTAAAACCAATTGTCTGAGACCTCACCCTAGGAAGTTTTATTTTCCTACAAATTAAACATGCCTTTTCATTTTATTGGAAAGATATCTGCTTGTAAATGTGTTTTATGTACAGTTGAAGTGCCATTATTGTGTCACAGGAAAATGTGCATTGCTTTGTGAGTGCTTTGTGTATCTTTCTTTCTTGCTTCCTGTCAAGATACGTCTTCAGGTCCTGGTCCATTAATGTCCGAGATGTTCAAATGTAGAAACACATGCCCTGTGAATTTGTTTAAAATTTGGCAAATAATACACAAATTCCTTCCTCTACTCCTATTTTCAGTTGTAGCTAAGCATCTTTGACCTAAGCTCTTCTACATATTCTTCTGAATTCCGGAACATTTTTTATTTCATTTCTAAACCTAAATTTACATCTATTTTGGGAGGGAAATAAAAGGTACTGAAGATTTGCTCATTTGTCTAAATGATATTTAACCTGTGACAAGTTTTCTCAGAGGTATTCTAAAAGCCATTTAACTCTTCTGTGTCCAGTGGGAATTTTCAGTGAAAATTCAGTGAATCAGCGCATACTTGCGAACCTACCCTTAAAAATGATCAATCCGCATCTAATAACCTCCCTCCTTGGATCCACTGTGAGAGTCACCACCACATCTGCTCATTGCCATAGAGGGGATATAGAATCAGATAGTTAATAGAATGTTTAAGAGGGGCACATAACCCAAAGTAGAAGGCTTTCTCAAAGCAGTGACATCGTGGAAAAGGAAGAATTACTTTGGGCAGAAGGGGTTCCAATTCCATGGGCCAGAATTCAAAGCCAGGGGATAATAGGACTGGTTTCCTCTTCCATCTGCAATGCAACCTGCTGTGAACTTGAACTTCTAATTCTACTTGAAACATCCAAGTTTCTTCCATTCATTTCTAGTATTCTGTGTGATGGAGACATTAATTTCTCCCTGTCTTTTAGGAGCTATGGAAAAATTATAATAATTTTTGATAAAGAACCCTGAAAACTCATTTGTAAAATCTCCTTTGGGAAAGGAATGATTAATCCTTGAATAAATAACTTTAAAAGCCAAGAAGTAAAAAAAAGGCAAATCTTAGAAAGTTAATCTATAAATCCCAGACTCTGGCTTTTATTGGCCACTTATTAGGCTTTTCTTAAAAAAGCAAATTATTTTTTATTTCAGATTGAAACCTTTGAGTGAAAAGGAGATAGAGAAGCACAGCTAATTTCTGTATGCGCTGAGATAGCATTTAATGGTTTAATTAATATGCAGATTAAGTGGATAAAACCTTACTATTCTGAGTCTAACCAGGGAATTAAGAATATTGTGTTTTCATTTCGAGCAAACAAATGCAAACAAAGGAAATAATAGGTGATAAAGAGAGATGTTGCCAGATTGATAAATTACCTGCAATATATATGATGATCTTTCTTATAATGTCAGAATTTTTTTTTGTAGTTCATATCTAATGTACTTTTGGTGTCTTTTATAGTATCAGATATAATAAAATGGGGTAAGCTTTAGGGACTTTCCTTTGACTTTCTTTTTAAGATTTATTATATTAGAGAGAGAGGGAGAAAGAGAGAGAGAGCAGGGGGAGGGACATAAGGAGAGAGAGAATCCTGAAGCAGATTCTCCACTGAGTGGGGTGTTTATAAGGGGCTCGATCTCAGGACCCTGAGCTCATGACCTGAACTGAAACCAAAAGTCAGCTGCTTAGCTGGCTGAGCCACCCAGGCACCCCATGACTTTCCTTTGATTTTAATTACATACAAATTATTTTAGTCATAGAGATGCTAAAATAGCCCCTGACTCTTTAAAAAAAATTGGTGATGAAATACACATAATATAAAATTTACCATCTTAAACATTTTTAAGTGTGTAGTTCAGTGATATTAAATATATTCACATTGTGCATCCATCACTATCATCCATCTCCAGAACTTTCTACGTCTTGTAAAACTGAACTTCTGTACCCATTAAACAATCAGTTCCCATTCCCTGTGCTCCTCAGCCCCTTGGCTTTTAAATAGAATGTGTTTTCTAAATGACTTTTAAATGTTGAAACTGCAATTAATTATAGAAGCAACCAAGCTAGTGATGATTGAATTCCCAACTAGTCCACAAAAGCCTATTGACAGACTAGCTCACAAGACCTAGTAAGTTGATTAAAAATAGACAAATTAATAGACTTAGAAGTCATAATAAGAAGTGGTCTGAAATTTGCAGTCAATAAAATGTATCTGTACATAGATATTGCTTTACTGGGTATAAGATAATCATGGTAAGCAAAATTTGGAAATGAGCAAAGTTTCTGTATGGTATGACTTTTCTTGCATTTATCTTCTTTATTCTGGTGCTTTTCTCTTCAACTCTCAAGCTCTTACTTCCCTGATACTATCTTAAACCTGAACGTTATGCCCCACACAGGTCTGTGTCATTCCTTGAGTCCCACACTTTCAAAGTACTTACTTCTTTGCACATTTTGACTGGAGATTTTCAAAAGAAAGATGGGGGTGTTTTATACTAAAACAGGCTTGAAGGACCCCTGCAAACATCTACAAGTCACTTTTCACATTCTTAGAGCCCATGAGAACTCACAGGTAGTACATCACCAGATAAAAGTGTAGCGAACAGATTCCATCACACCATGCGGAATAGTGAATTAGGAGCATTCACAAGCACTGGTGATGGGATTCATTATAGCCCGGGCTCATCATCAGCCATTTTTCAGATGCCAACTTTGTGGTGTGCAGAGAAGCTTCCCTGTTATTAACCATAAGAAAAATACCAAATTAGACTTGTTAGTTGGATCATAGATATTGAACTTTATAAATTCCCTCTAGTCAGTATCTCAATTTGCATTCTCTGTCCGTTTCGCTTCCCATATTTTATGCTCCTAGGGAAACTTGAACCTGAGATGAAGCCAGGAGTGGGGCAGTGTGAAAATTTACAGTGTAAATTTTGGATGAGGAAGTGTTGCCTGCAAATCCCTAGGCCAGAGATTATTCTTTTAAGCTTCGATGCGTGGGGCCTACATTTAATAGTCTTATTTTACTGGAAACTATTACTGTTAGGAAAAGAAGGAGAGTTGCTTTGTAGGACAATAGTCACCCAAATGATACTTTCTATCTTAAGGTATCATATTCATCATTTCTTGGGAGACTTTTCAAACTTTTTAGTGGTCTCACCTGGCTCTCCTTAGACAATCTCTAACCCATGAAATTTGTTCTGCTAGAAAACAGAAAACCATTTATTTTTCCTTTTGGCAAAGTTTGGATTGTGATAGTTTGCCTTGGGATCTCTGTGGGCATGTAAACTTTTTTTGGAAGGGATGTAGGAAAGGGAAAGATTCCTTCTGATATTTAAATGGTGGAAAGCTGTGTAATTCCCTAGTGTTTCTTCACAGTATACCTGGTGATAATGGTTGGGATAGACTCGTAAGAAAAAAAAAAGCTTTTCTGATTCAATTATTCCATCCAAGGCATTCAGTCTGGTTCAGTTTGCCTGTGTAGAGCTCTTCTGTAACAGGGGGACCATTGCTTACATCTGGTGAATGAAAGTCAGCCCTTGCTGGAAGGCCATCCTTTAGCTGAATGTTACCATTTCTTGCTGGCTAGGACGTTTCAGTGAATATCTTTGTTCTAGAAAAAAAATCATGCAACTGTTTTTACGGCATACTTTGGTAATTAAAATAACCACAAGTGTTGTGGTCACAAAGCTGTACCATTTACTACAGTATACTATTTTAATGTTTCAATTCTCAAAGATTATTCATATACTTACTAGTATGCTGGGAGAATAGTATCCATTAAGGGTTAGATGCTTGAAAGGTGATTTTTTAATAACACTAACTCTTTTCTTCTCATTCTTTTATGTTAATCATTGCTACACTTAGTTTAAAACTATGACATCTTCACATCAGTAATTCTTACAGGTATAATGCCAAGTAAAGTTACCCTTTTCAGCTCAAAACATCGCTGTGGGATAAAACTAGATCAGGGTTAAAGAAACAATATAAAAGTAAATCAGAACAGACATTTATAGGGAGGAAATAATATTTTTATTGAATGGCCTACAGCAGCTGTAATGTTCAGAAATGGGAAAATGCCATCTTAAGGAAAATAGACAAATAATAGGAGACTCAGTTTGAAGGACCAAAAACTTGTAATTTATAAATTTTCTCAATGTTATAAAACTTGTTTTATCAAAAGGAGAGGCTATTTCTGTTTATACTGATCTACATAAACAAAAGAAAATGGAATTATTGTAATGAAGCTGACCAGCTTAAGGAACTTATCTAGATTAGTCTTATATATCTTTATCGTCTCTGTATTTAGATTCTCTTCATATTTGGTTATAGATAATTCTCTATAGAATTATCTGTTATTTATCTCAATTAATGGTGGATATGTACAAAATCTTTGGTTTTAGATTAGGACTATATCTACCAAGGCCTAGTAATAGAAGCTGATCTTTTCTGATCATTCAGTCATGCTATTCTAATAGAGTCACTCAGGGACTTACATATAGGGGAGACAGGTTGACTGAAGGAATAGAAACCATAAAGTACTCCCTTGCTCCTATGCCCTATTTCTATTAATGGGATTATTAGAGTAAGAGTTATTTGACACAGTTACGAAACACACTATGAATGGTATGGAATATTTAAGCAAAGCCTACAAAACCCTTGGCCCCCAATTTTTACATTTATACCTGTGTCTGGCTTTATGTATTATTTGCATTCACCTGACAATTCACTGATTATTAATTTTATAAACTTTGGTGTGTGCCCTGCAGCGACTGGAATGGTTGTGGGCTCACCTTATCACCAGAAATAAGCCGGTAATTATTCACAGTCAGTTGCAGAAGGTAAGGCACAAGGCAAGGCATTTATTTGCCAATGGGCACCTGAAGGCCTCTTCCTTTATTTTCTACTCCCTTCTCTCCCTTTAGCTTACCAGCTTTCTTGGACTCTACTTGTGCCCCAAACCCACAAGTTCCAGTTATTCTCTGAGACCAAGGTTCCAAAATGTCTTTGCTCCAGAATTTCACAATCTTATTTATTACAAGATAAAACTCTCTATATAATATTTGTTTGCCTTCTAAAGGTGTATTATGCCAATATGCTCATTGGCCACTACGGGCTAGGGTGGGGCAAGGCAGAGTAAGTGAAGTGTCCAAGGATCTATGGCCAGCTCATCTTCCTTGCTGCATGTGGAGATGACCTTAGAGCGCAACCTGCAGTTTTCAGCTGTTTTTCTTATTAAATAAGGCAGAAAAGAGAGGACACTAGGACTGTGTACTAGAAGATAACATCAATTTGTTTGTAGTTATCCTATGTTACCCTTTACTTATAAGGTGCATTTTTAAAGATTACACTGTTAATAGGCAACATTTTCCTCTAAATTTGTTATATACTTTTACATGCTATATCATGCACGAAACTGAATTTATGATACCCAATATTGACTTTAGCAAGAGAAGTGCCTTACTTTTCCAAAGTTTAGAAATGGAAAAACAATCTTCTTTTCACTTCTGATTTTTCAATTTAAATGTGTATGAGCAAGAACATCCTTTTATGAACATCTCACCAACAGGATTTTCTACTTGCAAATGGAATTTTTAAAATTTGCTAATGTGATATATGGGTAGTACACTAGTTCTTGACAAAATATGACTCCTTTCCTACTGTTTTGAGACTGCATCAGTAACCTTTGTTGATGGGAGTCACAATGTGGCACTGAAAGAAATAAGTTTAAATCATTCAGAAGAATGCTGAAAGGTTTGAAGCTGAGTTTGGAAGGGCATATAATTAGCTGGACTGTATGTTTTGGTCACTGTTGGGGTATTGGTGGAAGATTGCATTATCTAAAAACAGCATTTCACTGACTTTCAAAGAGAAAAGATGGGAGAAATAAACTATGCATCACAAATGCACCCGATGGAGAATGTGAGATTATAGAAGGAATGTTGCAAAAGGGTAACACAGTAGTGCTGACATGACAGTTCTAAGATCTTGGTTATTAGCAAATAACTAAGAATTGGTCCTTTGAATTGGTTACTGAATACAAGTCTGTAATTACTATTAGAGAATCACTGGCTTTTGAAAATGCTCTTCAGGCATTTCTTAAAGCATCCTTATTACCGCATGGGAGGTATCAAAGATTAGAAAGGGCCCAGGCATTAAAATTTGCCATATGCTTTTGAAAAGTCAGCAAAGGATATCCTGGTTCTTTTTTAAATTTTTACAGTTCTCAAGAATTGTAATTCTTTATGGTGATGAATTATAGGCAAAAATCACACACACACACACACACACACACACACACACACACACATGCACACAATATA
Source organism: Enhydra lutris kenyoni (assembly GCF_002288905.1). NCBI lineage: Eukaryota > Metazoa > Chordata > Mammalia > Carnivora > Mustelidae > Enhydra > Enhydra lutris. The sequence goes on along the minus strand of NW_019154086.1, from coordinate 64,340,433 downwards.
CCCTGTGTCTTCTAGAAAGATTCTAGATAAAATGCCCAAAACTTATTAGCTGTGTAGAAGAACAAGGATAAACATATTTCAGAGATATGCCAGGCCTACAAGAGTATAGACCGCAGATAAACGTACAAGTTTTACTTTTGAACATTCATTTGATCCTTAGTTATTGAGCATCTACTATATGCTAGATACTCTGCTGGATCTTAGGGATATAAAGATTTCTGACCTCAATGAGTTTACTCTCTATAAAAGAAAATAGAAATAAAGAAGCAAACAAAAAAGTACAAGTTGTGATGAGAACTATAAAGAAAATAAATGTGTTTAGAATAGGAACAGCATGTGAAAAGAATTGTTGTAGACAGCATGATCAATATACTCCTAAGATTACACTTAGGCGGACATGAGAGATAAGAAGAAACCATTCTAGTGGAAAAAAAAAATCCAAAAAACCTGGTATGGGAGAATGTTTGAAGTACTAAAAGAATCCAAAGAATACCAAGGGGTTGGAATAGGGTGGGCACTTAAGTTGATTTTCATAATGGTGGGTTAGGGATATCCCTAAGTGTTTACACTTGCAGTAGAAGAGTTCAGGAGATAAGGCTTAATGTATTTGGCTATCAAACTAGGTATAATTTTGTAAGTTCAGTCTTCTGCAAAGACAGAGCTGGTCTCTACCGGCCAAGAATCAGAACTTGGAAGGAAAGAAGCATATAGCTCTTCCTTTCTATTTTTGGAAAAGTGAGGTTTCTTTATCTTTAGTACAGATAATTTCTTATCAATCAGTGGGATCCTCTGATGAGTCCATTCAGGTCACAGCTTAGAGACCTCTCTAAGACACATGATCCCTGATCATTTATACTCAGGGATTCTAGTAGCCAGGAAATTTTTTTCATTCTAGAATTTCTGAGTGTTTGAAATTCTATTCTTTTCCCCCACCCCCAACTTGGGAATTTTGCTCTGAATTTGAATCTTTCTTATTCTTTTGTACTCTCTTTCTACATACATACTTAAGATGTGTATTTTTGGTTTCAAATCTATGCATTCATCTAAGTGCCAGCAATACCGTGGACCTTGAATTCACCTCTGAGCTTGTAACTTGGGCCATTTCCCTTTAAATTTTTTAGAAAATTTTTCTCACCAAAAAATATCTTTCTCAGTTAATACTTCTAAAAATAGTTTCTAACTCGGGAATTTAAAAGCCTGAGAGATATTTGTATCACCCTTTCACAGAAGCACTGGCTAGGGAACACTTACAACTTTTGGGGTCTTCCTAGGTTCTTTACAGGAAGTTATTCATGTTTGACACAAACACTGAATATAGTATGGGGGCTTAAGCAAGATTTCTGAGCTCAAATAAATAACTTACTAGTCGTATGGATTAGGAGAGTGTTCTTATGTTTGTTTTTAATCAAGAGAAGACCGAAATCATCAGTAATAGCTTTTGTTGGGGGAAAGCATTTGTCCTGGGTAGGAGGGGTTTGAGGGCATAAGTGGAACAGATTAGTAAATAGCTTTTCTCCAGTCTCTGACCAGACCCAAACATGGCATTTCGATAGGTGGCGCAGGGATATTTTGATGGTACGGAAGGCCTGGGGAGCTATAGCTGTTAAGAACAGCAACACCAACTATGACATTCTGGCCTAATAGTTAAGAGAGGTGGCTTCTGGTCCTGACTCTGCCAGTAACTTGCTATGCTTTGTGGAACAAGTCACTTAGCCTGTCTTGGCCTCAGTGTACTCATCTGTTAAATACACAATTTGCATCTGATTCTTTTCAGAGCGCCTGTATTACTTCATGTGCCAAATATTTAGTGAGCATGCACAATACTGAGTATTGTGATGAGTGCTGGATAGTCAACTTAAAACTAAAGACACTGGACAATTATTTTTCCAAGGTCCTGTTTTTTCATGTATAAAACAAATATCACAGATAACCCCATCTCACGGGGTTTTAAGAATAACGTATATACATTGCATAATCTAGAAAGAAGCATGGCACAAATGTTGTACTCAAGATAAAGTAGTTATTGCTATGACTAGTAGGACTGGTGACTGTAGTCCTTGGCCTCATGGAGCCACTGAGAGGATCAGACAATTGCAATACTGTGATAAGTGCTAAGGTAAGGGAAGGTGGCCTTGCTTTGGTTCTGAGGGCTGTTTCTGAAATCCCAGTGCATCAGCTGCCTGACAGCAGCCTGTGATTTTGAACTCTGAGCCTCAGGGTCTCGTTTTTCTCTACCTTTTATAGCCATAGTCATGATATGGTCTGTTCTGCTATAGAGTTGGTGAAATTTAGTCTCCAAAGTCATCAATCATCTTATACTTGCCAAATTTTCCTGATAAAAAAATGCTTGATTAATATCAATGTTGCAGATCTCATTTTGTATTAGTTTCATCTTAGTATTTATTGATTGATTGTGAAAATACGTAATAAGAAATACCACCACATAGAAATATATTTACAACCAATTTATGCATTTAAACCCTGATAGTATTTACATACATTGAAAAAGAGAATTGTATCACTTGGAGCTCTCCAGAGAAAATGAAGCAATTTTGATGCCACATATGGCTTACATGGGTGTGGGGCTGTTAAGTCCAAAATTTGCAGGTCAGGCTGGTGACTCCTGAAGAAGAGCTGATGTTGGGTTCTTGAGGTAGATTTCTTCAGGGAAACTCAGTCTTACTTTAAAGCCTTTCATTTGATTGAACGAGGCCCACCCACATTATGGGGAACTAATCTCCTTTATGTAAAGCCAACTTATTAGGGATGTTATAATTAGCTACAAAATAGCTTCCCAAAAACACCTACATTAGTGTTTGATCAAATAGCTGGGTACGGTAGCCTAGTCAAGTCAACACATAAAACTATCACAAGTACACATTTCTAAAAGATATTTGATTTATTCATCTTGCAAAAAGCATTTTGACATGCATATAGATTGAAGAGACTGTCTTTGGTTTTCTAGAGGTCAAGGATCACAGATTGAATTCCATAACCTTAGATCAATGGGAAGATGGCATGATTTTTTTAGGACCACAATCTTTCTATACTAAGGGCACAACAAGAACATTGGGCAAGTGTCCAGTTGTTTTTTCCAGGGAAAACTCGGATTTTGCTTATATCAAAGTTGTTGGCTATGCTTGGCTCACAATGTGACACTACTCCACAGAACAAGTTGGCTTCTAAGAACACTGCACTTGTGATTTGTGATTCCTGTTTTGTTGTTGAGTACATTTCCTAAAAACCCAGCTAGCAAGATATGACTGCTCCAACTGACCAATAAAGGCAACACAGAGAGGATTATGAATTATTACTAAAGCATATTGATTTTTTGAAATGCTGGTGAGATTTAAAAGGAAGCAGAAAAGCCAAATCCTTGATTGGGGAAGGCTGGCCCTCATACAGGTAGAGGAACATCTTTATATAAATTTCTAGGAAAGATATACACTTTTACAAAAATAAGTCTTTCCATTCTAAATGCAATTTCTCATCTCCTTCTCTAGTTGCTTTCTATCTCCCTCCTTTTCAATTCCTCTGGTCAAAGATTTTACAAACCAATGTGCATTTTATAAGCTTTAGTCCAAGCAGATTGAAAGCAGCTAAAAATTATTGCTTAACAAGTATTTACCTAATCTGATCAATTCCATATCACATAACCATAGTTATTAAAGTTGGCATGGTTTTGCCACTACAAGAAGTTTGAGAATGAGGGATCTTCTAATTCTAGCCTAGACTAAGTACTGACCAACTATATTGCCTCTCATGTCAATTATTTAAAAAAGGAATCCAAACCAAGGAAGTAAAAATGATTATACAAATCAAAAAGTCATGGGGCGCCTGGGTGGCTCAGTGGGTTAAAGCCTCTGCCTTCGGCTCAGGTCATGATCCCGGGGTCCTGGAATCGAGCCCCGCATCGGTCTCTCTGCTCAGCAGGGAGCCTGCTTCCCTTCCTCTCTCTCTGCCTGCCTCTCTGCCTACCTGTGATCTCTGTCTGTCAAATAAACAAATAAATAAACTTAGAAAAAAATCAAAAAGTCATTTTAGAAGTGAGTTGGGGGAAATTGGAAGGTAAGACAAACCATGAGAGACTGTGAACACTGAGAAACAAATTGAGGGTTTTGGAGGGGAGGGGGGTGGGACATTGGGTGAGCCTGGTGGTAGGTATCAAGGAGGGCACATATAACATGAAGCACTGGGTGTAATGCCTAAACAATGAATCTTGGAACACTGAAAAAAAAAAAGGAAAATGAATGAATCATTCAAAAAAAAAAAAAAAAGAAAGAAAAAAAAATCATTTGAGGAAAAGTTAACCTCTGGTGAGAAGAACCCTAAGGGCAAACTTGATTACTATCTTTGAGCATCTGTAGGACGTTTTGTCAGGGAATGTTGATCAGTTATACTCTGTCCACAAGGAAATGGTCAAGAGAAAATAATCTTAAATTAATGGCAAGAGAGAGCTCTATTGGACATGGGAGGTACTTCTTGATCATCCAGGTGATAAAACACTGAAATTGCCTGCAGAGGAAAGCACTGCTGTCTTTATCCCTAGACATCTGATATACTTGATAATAGTCATAGTTGAATGAGAAATTTCTCTGAGATAGGAGGCTGGACCACATGTACCTTCAAACTCCCATGCAACTCATGATATTGGGCTGACCCTTTTATGTAAAGGGCAAGCATTTATTGAGTATCTACTATATTAGTTTCCTGTGCTGCCATAACAAATGACCACAAGCTTAGTGGCTTAAAATAACAAATTTGTTACCTTACAGTTCTATTGGTCAGAAATCCAGAGGCATCTCACTTATTGGTAGACTGTGTTCTTTTCCAAGGCTCTAGGAGAGGCTCTGTTTCCTTTGTCTCCTGAGATTTTGGTAGACTTGGATTCCTTGTGCCTGTCACCTGAGGGCTATTCCCACCTATTTTTTTTCCTCCATCTCCAAAACCATCTACACAGGATTGAGTTCTCCTCACATTTTCTCTCTCTGACATTCCTCTGCTTTCTTCTACTTCTAAGACCTTCTTTGATGAGATTGGACCAACCTTAATAATCCAGAATAATTTCCCTATTTTAAAGTAATTGAGGTATTAGATACAAGGTTAATTATGGAAGTAAGGTAATAGGACCTTAATTTTATTTGTAAACTTAATTCTCTTTTCCCATGTAACCTAACATATTTATAAGATATAGGGATTAGAACATGGACATCTTTCAGGGGAGGGGCATTATTCTGCATATCACAACTACTATGATATCAGCACTGACTGGTTTTTGCATTGGAGAAGAATGAACCTTTAAGAAGTTATCCTACCATACTTGGAGTTTACAAATAATTAATTCAAAATATCGGTGAGTACCGAGCATGCCAGACACTGTTTTAGGGGATGCTGTCCTTGCCCTAAAGATAATATAGGCTACTAGAGATATCTCTATATAAAGAAATGAATGGTAACACTTAATGAGCACTATAATAGAATATAATAGAGTGGTGAAACAATCAACTATTTTTTAAAGTTGAAGTCTGGGAAAGCACAGAGATGTTTAAGTTAAATCATTTAGGATGAATAGAGGAAAGTATTCTAAACCAAGGGAACAACATGGAGAAGGGAAGTGCATGGCATAGCCAGGACTATAAATATAGAGGGCATGTGTGAGTGTAGCAGGAAATTCTAGAGCGATCTGAGGAACTCGGAGTTTATACTCTTGGCACTGGGAAAAATTTGAGAAGTTCTAAACTAGGATGTGATGATCTGACTTTCATTCCAGAGACATCATTGAAGTAACACAAGTTATAGCAGTAGAGATAAGAATATCTGTCTCTCTTACATAACTAATCTTCACTTATTTTACTTCCTAATCATTTATGTACATGCCCTAGCTTCCTTATAGATTGAAAATCCTTTAAGGCAAAAATATGCATTTGATTCATCTTTGCATTCAGTCAATGCTCATAAAATTATCTTTAAAAAGAAATGTAGATAAATATTTGTTTGATAAATAATGCCAAACATATAATGAATGAATGTAAACTCTCATAAAGTATTTCAATAATTATAATATAAATAAATAAAACATTCTTCTAAGACAAATACTATCATAATATTTGATTAGGATAAAGGCCAACATTCATATTCAGGAAGGCACTATGCTAAGTGCTGAATAGTCAATGAGGTACAGAGCAAAGTTCCTTTAATCTAGGAGTTTTTAGATATACCTGGATGACAAGACATGCACATAAATTACCTCACAGTAGTCAGGAATATATGCTAAACCACAATAGAACGTTATACTCAATGAACGTTTCTAGAAGTAAATTTTTGGACAATTATCATGAGATGGTTATAGGTTTGGGACATAGACTTTCCCTTTAGACAGATCTGGGTTTGAGCTTTGACTCTGTCTAGTTCTGTGACCTTGGGCAAATTATTTAATTTGTCTGTTACTTAATTTTCTGATCTATGAATTAAGATAATTAGGATACTTCTTACTTCACTGGGAGGTTGTGAAGATTAAACAAGATGTATATGTATCTTATATCTAATAATATATATTTATATATAATATGCATCTTATATCTAATATATATATATATAAGCTAAAATATTTATTTCTTTAAGATTTTATTTAATTTGTCAGAGAGAGAGAGAAAGAGCATGAAAACACAAGCAGGGGGAGTGGCAGGCAGAGGGAAAAGCAGGTTCCCAGCTGAGCAGAGAGCCCAGTGTGGGGATCTCAGGGATCATGACCTGAGCTGAAGGCAGATGCTATAAGACTGAGCCACCCAGGCATACTTAAGTTAAAATACTTATATACAATAAATGTATTTACTAAAACATAAATAAGATTATGATCTTATTTAATTAAAGATTATCTACTGATTTACCTTTAAAGGATAGTGTTTGGCTCATAGTAAAATCTTATAAAAATTTTTTTAATCTTTTTTTTTAATTTATTTTCGGCATAACAGTATTCATTGTTTTTGTACCACACCCAGTGCTCCATGCAATCCATGCACTCTCTAATACCCACCACCTGGTTCCCCCAACCTCCCACCCCCCCACCTCTTCAAACCCTTCAGATTGTTTTTCAGAGTCCATAGTCTCTCATTGTTCACCTCCCCTTCTTATAAAATTTTATCATTATTTATGTACAAAGAAGATTGGAAACTCTTCCTGGAGAAGATGAGATTTGGGTTGAACAAGGGAGAATAAGGGAGACTTTTGTGGAAAGGGAAAGGCAGGGAGAGGAGAGGAACTGAATTATAAAAGTAGAAATTCAGCCTTCAGTGCTCTTCTTTCTTTCTTTCTTTCTTCCTGACAACCTTCAAAAAGTAAAGTGCTTTTAGTTCGGGAAGGCTAAGGAAATGTAAGAGAATACCTGAAATTATTCTTCTAATATGACTGGTAATGTATTTAAAGATGGCTTTAGCTGTGTCATAGGACTTTTAACAAGAGCAATAGCCATCAGAAAATGGATATCAATAGAATTAGAAGGTCTTTTTTTAGAAGAAATCCATAGCGTATGAAGAGCATTCGGATCTTGTAGGTTGACCCATTCTGAAATAAAGTGCTGAGGTTGAGTCACGGTAGCAGACCAGGTGACTTAGCTAACCTGTCACTTCTGACTCTACACTCCAAGACTTTAGTAAGTTCTATGTCCTGTTTCAGGAGAGGAGCCCGTGCGGAAACATGAATTTTCCCCTTATTCCCTGGAACCACCTGGGCAAATGAAAACCCCCTCCAGCTATGAGAAGTGGTGCAGAGAAAGGTGGGTGGGGGGAAGTGCATCTTGCTGCCACATTTCTTAGGAGAAAACGGAAGGATAACTTCCATTCTATGAATGCAAAGTGAAACTTCTGACAAATGCCTGGGGCTGTGAGGTCAGAGATGTAGTGTGCTACAGCATTACAAAGCATACACTTTGCACCAGTCATGGGTGAATCAAATCATGTCATGCCTTACCACCTAAATGACAATGATTGAAATGGAAGGTATGGGCTGAAGTCATTTAAAAAACTATCTATATATCATATTGCTTGGATTCAAAAACTGGGATAGTATTAGCAAATTGGTGTAATTGGTAACCATAAAGCCCTAGCCGTGTGATCTTGATTCAATCTTTCTTTTGTGCTGAGTTTCCCCTTCTATGAAATGTAATTATAATATTGCTCACCTTTTATGCTGTATAATATTTTTTACCAGATCCCAGGACATAGTAAAGCACTAATAATTATCAACTAGGTGCATGGGTTAGTTTCCTATGACTGCTGAAACAAATTACCACACACAAGGTGGCTTAAAACAATAAGCAAAGGTTGGGGTGCACAGGAAGTCCAAAATGAATTTTATTGGGCTCAAATCAAGATATTGGCAGGGATGCACTCCCTTTGGAGGTTCTTCCAGCTTGTAGTGGCCACTGGCATTCCTTGCCTTGTGGCTACATCACTCCTATCTCTGCCTAGCCTATATATCATCTCGTATCTACGTGGTATAGCCTCTCTCTGCCTTTCTTATAAGGACACTTGTGATTGCATCAAGGGCCAACCTGAATAATGCGAGACACAATCTCCTCATTTTAAGATTCCTAACCACATATGCAAAGAAGCTCTTTCCAGATAAGGTAAGGTTTAAAGGTTCCTGGGATTAAGACCTACTGATAATTTTGTGGGCCAGTATTTAGCCTACAACAGTGTATTATTAACTTTCTGACCTTCATCACTTTTTTTTTTTTTTTTTGTAAAATAGGCCCAAATATCTGCCTCACAGTCTTGTAGCAGTGATCAAAGGAGATAAGAGCTGAGCATATAGTAGGTGCTCACTACAGATTAAGTTTTTTTTCCTTATTCCTTTCTCCAGTGGGTGGCTGAAAACAACTTTACTGCCTCACAGTTTTGGAGACTAAATGTCTGAAATTAATGTGTCAGCAGGACCATGGTTTCTTTGAAAACGTCAGGAAGAATCATTTCTTAACCCTTCTACCTTCTGGTGTTTACTTGCACTCCTTGCTGTTCCTTGTTTGTAAATGCATCACTGCAGTCTCTGGCCACCTTCTCTGTGTGTCTGTGTCCAGATTTCACTCTTATTAGGAAGACATGAGTCATGTTGGATTAGGGTCCATCCCAATGACCTCATTTTAATTTGGTCACATCTTTAAAAAAGCTTATTTCCATTTAAGATTGCATTCACGGGTTCTGGGGGCTAAAGCTTCAACAAATTTTTGGGGGAGACACAACATATGTTTGTGGGTAGACAATATACATTCTTGGGGGAGAAACCAAATACAATCTCTTGATTTTCTTTGGAGGAACCATTATACTCTCAGTTCTCAGGCCTGAGTTTTGAACAGGATTGAACTGACCAAGTCTCAGTTTCAAGGAAGAACTATAACTGGTTTAGGCAGAGAATCCTGCCTCATCTCTCTGGTCCCTCTGCTTGGTTCTGGGTGTGTTTATCTTTCATTCATAACTGTTGAGACACTAGGAGACATTTGCTAGCATTCTTGGAAAAGAAAGAGGCTTGTTTCTTTGTTTAATTTTTGGATACTAAGTACGATATAAGGATTTGAAGTCCACTAAAGCCATCTCACTACCATTAGGGGCATTAAAAATCAGATAAAGCCACCTTCAGAAGGAAGGATACCAAGAGATAAAGAGAGGTGTGCCCTGATGACTTGTATCTCAGCCAATCAGTACCTGAAACCATTCCATTGTTAGAGTTTGCTAAGAGGAAAGAAAAAACAAACAAGCAAAAAACAACTTTGTTTCTTTTCATCTAAGCTAGTATGTTGGAGTTTCTATTCTTGCAGCAAAAGTATCCTAACTCTACTGTGCTGAGATTAGAGAGATAGCCCTTCTATTTATGGCAAGAATTTGAACAATAATAATAGTTAAGATAACAGATTTGAATGATTACTGTGTTCCCAGCTTGGCTCTTTGTATAGCTTAGGTCATTTAATAGCTACAATGACCCTAGGAACTTTTATTATCTTTATTTTATAAATGAGGAAGCTGAGACACAAATACTTTAATTTTCTTATTTGAGCTCAGTGATTAAGGGACAAAATAAGAATTTAAACTTTATAGCTTGACTCCAGGGTCCCTTCTCTTAGCCACTTTGATACTGCATTCTCTTTGCTATCAGGGTCTGTGCAAAGGCAGCTTACACAAACCCCAAATATTTCATATATATAAAACAGGGAGCTCATTAACACTGTAGAAGATCCCAACCATTCTCCCCCCACTCTGTATTAGTTTGCTATTGCTGTGTAGCAAATTAATGCAAACTTAGCAACTTAAAACAGTGTCCATTTATTATCTTCTGAGTAGAGTCCCAACTGGGATCTCAGGGTCTCACGAGGTTAAAATCAAGATGTTAGCTGAGCTGTGTTTCTTTCTGGAGCTTGAGATTCTCTGCTGAATTAATGTGATTATTGTCAGAATTCAGTTCCTTGCAATTGTAGGCTGAGGCCCTCAGCTCCTAGAGATCATCCATCTTTCCCTGCCTTGTGACCTTCTCCCCAACATGCCAGCTTGGCTCTTTAAGTCCAGCAGGAGTGACAGTCCCACCACTATTCGAGGGAGAAACTGTGTCATCATATTCACAGGCATCACTGGCACTCAAGTGGAAAGAATTACACAAGGTATGTACACTTTAGGGTGGAAATCTTGGAAGTCACTTAGAATTCAGGCTTCTGTAGCCCCTGCCTTCATCCATAGTGCAAGGAGCCATACACAGTGTAGCATGCCACGAGAGCTACCACATGTGCTTTTTGCCTTAGGCTTGTAAATGGTCTTCCAAAGAGAATAGAACACAAATTTCCTCTTCCTCATTGACATGTTGTAGGGAAACATGACAATCACCTAGAGCCTTATGAGATTAGAAGACCTGAAAAATGATTGAGTGTTTTTAAAATGAAAGAAGACTTCTCAGGGTCACCTGTCCTAAAAGTATTACCTCCATGAATGTGGTTAAATTGGGCAGAAACTACCTTGCAAAATGGTTATTACACTTAGTTGCAGTTCATTAGGACTGTTCTGTGAGTAACTCTTAGTGTTTCTGAATCCCCATTGCTTGTGGGGTCTGTCCCACTAAATTTGCCCCACCACAATAATAAATCTTTCAGTAAAAATCTATTTGGACTACCACTACTTAGAATCAACCTGATTTATTAGACTGAATTCAAAGAGGATTCTTAATTTGAAATCTGTTTAAAAATGAATATTAGTTAAAATGGTTTATTTTTCATTAAGAGAACATTTCCATGAAAGACTAACCTTAAATTACCATTCTTATTTAGCTAGAGTCTGCCTAAGAGAATGGGAGGTAAATAAACATATTGGGTTATTGAGCAATTTTTATCTTCTTTTATATTAAGTAGGCGCAGCAAGACTATCATTACTGCAAAGAAAACGTGTTATTCTATTGCTCGCTTTTAAGCTTTGAAAGAGAAACTAATGTAAGCTTTTAAGCTATGATATTCAAACATACATTTCTGAAGAAAACTGATTGGTCATTTAGGGTTTTTTCAATCACTAACTATGGTCATTTTTTTCCCCCCTGTTTTGATTTTCTTTCATCTCTTCTGTATGGAATGAAGCCTCTAGGAGTTGTGTGAAGTTGATCTTATGAAAAAGTCTTAAAATTACTATTGATCATTTTTAGTGGACTTAATTTATTTAAATGTAATTTCAGATATCCAGTTATGCTGACTTTCTTTTGATGTTGATTACATTGCTATAGATTAAAAACTGAGTGCCTACCTCCCTCCTTCTGCCTTCTTCATTTCCCATTCTACCTCTGCCAAGGCTCTGATTTTCTCACTCATTCTAGTTGACTATAGTTGCTTGCACTGAGAACCCTGTTTGTAGCTTCTTCAAGCTTCCCTGACTTCACATAGAAAGGAATTGTTATCATAGTAATGATTCTGGCTCCAGAAATCACTGGGGGGAGAGGCATTATGATAATGGAAATGGCCTTTTATTTTTTATTTTATTTTTTTTTTACTGCCGTATACACCCTCAACAACATCCTTGTGAGTTTCTGAGGACCACCCCCTTTTTTGTGGCAGATACTCAGAATTCTTTTCATTTGTTGTTGACCTTTTTTTTTTTTTTTTCCCAATCCAAACCTTTCAAATATTTTTGCCTGTATAATTCAAACGTTAAACCTCTTTCTGGCAATCTTTGATTCAGTGATCCTTTTTGATCAGCTCTCTTTAAAGACTGATTTGTTTTACTCCTCAGAGTCCTAACAAGCTGGCTGCCTCAGGTAGGAACCCACTAATTTGGTTCCATGGGGCCGACCTACTGTAACAGGAAAGGTTAGCCATAATCCCTGAAAGAAGGGAGAACAGATGCCAGAAACCAGGAGAGATGATTCGGGAGATACCACTAGCTGGCATAATGCAAGTGTTCACCCACCTAGTCCCTGATGGAAGACAATTTCTTAGGGACTGAAGTCATTCTTTGAGGGCACTTAGTAAAAACAGCTCTGACACTGGAAGGATTGTACTCAGTGATAGCTGCACTAATGGCTACAGTAAGTTTTCTCGTGAAATTCTACAGGATCATTTGATTCTTGTAGTTACAGTCTAAGTATTTTTCGATTTGGGGAATTTAGTTATATTCTACTGCTAACTCAGGTCCAGGCTGAGCCCAGTTATCTCATGACTTAGATTAGATTCCCTGGAGACAGTCCCAGAAACTGAGAATTGCATACATATTTATTTGGGGCTGCTCTCAGGAGATATACCTGCAAGACTGGGCAGAAAGAAAAGCTGACCCATAATGAAGTAACTAATGAGACATTAGCCAGCCAATTTGTTGCAAACTCTGGAATGGGGATGGTCCTTAGAGTCATCCTAAATGGAGGCAAAGGGTAAGGACTTCTTACCTCTTTGTAATCTAATCATTCACATCTTTGAGTGCAGCAGCACAGTATCCACTATAGTGCATTGTTACATAAAGAAACAGTGCACAGTTAACTGATATAGCAATATTTGACTTATAGTCAAGCAACATGCTTGCAAATATCTCCTATCCTTAAGTATCATCAAGTGCACAGGCTGTTAGCACTTATTGCCAGTGTCTTGGAAAAAGACAGCTCATCATTTGAACCATCTGGAGTGACTTCTGTCTATTAGAGTAGAACTTCAAAGATGTAGGTGGGTCAGGGGATATATAGGGATAATGGGGCACACAGAGACTAACAACGGTAGAGTGCTATTAATTCCCCTGAAGTTGAAAGGACAAGAGAAGTAATGAGACATATAGAAACCCAGTGAAAGTTGGAGAGACAGAGGAAGGTCTACACTAGAAAGAGCCCTAGTCCTGGAGATACACAACTACTAACACAGAGGTGGTGCTTGAAGCCCTTAATTACACATTGGTGACTTCCTATTGGCCAACCCATCTGGAAGTCACCTAACAAGTAAGTCTCAGAAATGCAGTGCACAAAGGGTAGTCTCCTGTGGCAAAGAATAGGATGAGAAGAGCAAAGAATGGTAAGAACCGGCAAACGGAGAATAGTCAGCACAATTTCCAAATAAAACAGATTGCTTTTCTATCCAAAAAGCAAGCCATTTTCTCTAACATATTTGACAAGTAATCCCTAGGTAAAGCACTTAATAAAAAGACTCTTTAGGCTAAAATTCCCAAGTCTAAAGACAGAACTTCATCTACTCATTTAATTTTTTCTCTTTAGAAGAAACCCTCAGTAATGAAATGTTGAAAGAAATTTCTGTTGTAACCACCAGTCCATTTTACTTGTTGGGCAGATGCCATACAACAAATGCTGTTTTTGAGAATGTGGCAATTATAGATACTAGAGAAGCCACCAGGAGAATAACTAAGAGAAATAATTATTACTGAATGCTCACTGTGGTATATGTGGCTTTTGCAGTACCATGCCCATTAAGTGAGAGTCACATGGTTCAACCTTATACATATTTTTTCCCCAAATTTACCCCCTAAGGGGCAAATTACCAGCACAGTTCTGAATAACATTATTGTAGCTGTTAGTCTTTGTGTGCATAATTCCCCATCCATGATGTTTACAATTTTCTCCTCAGTGTTGCTTTGAAAAGTGGTACAATTACAATACTCTCATTATACTATAGCTTACACAGATAATTAAACAAATAAATATGCTCTTACACAATTCATTTTAAACATTCCCAGTCCTTATAAAACACCCTCATTTTGAAAGAATAAAGACATTAGAGTATGTGTGATTTTTATTTTCTTTTAAAAAGACATCACCTGAAAATTTAATAAAACTCATCAACTTAAGGTAAAACCTTAACTCTCCTTATAATCAGAAACTAAACTAGTGTAAAATAGTAACCACCTTACAGCTTTTGCATGAGAATAGTAAGAATAGTATATTTCCATGTTGAAGAGATTAAAAATGTATTTCTTACAGCTCATTGACTTTATCATTGAGGTAGTAGTTCAGTAAATTATGTGTTTAGTACATTTACTAAGATAAATTAAAATCTTGAAATTTGGGGGTTTTAGCATATACCATTTGTTGAAGTGCTAAATCTAATAAAAAATGGTACTTAGCTACAGTAAACAACTTTCAAAAAAAAAAATCTAGACCTTATTTTCCAAGTAATAGAGTAATTTGGATAAATGGGCTTATTTTGCCAATAAAGAAACCAAGTCTCAGAAATATTAAATGGCTTTCCAAGGTCTCACAGCTGGTTACTGCCAGAAGCAGAATTATAAGAGGCAGTCTCCTCAGTAAGACCACTGTGTCCTTTCTCCTGTTCAGCATGTCCCTTCCAAAGGTCTTTATAGTTTCTCTTTCAATAAACATTTATGGGCCTTTACTCTAAGCCAAGTCCCACTTGTGATGTCAGAGACTGGCAGGTGAATAAGACATGGTTCCAGCCCTTATAGAAACTCACAAATTAATGAGGGAGACAGGTAAGTAGATGCATAATTATTGTATCTATCATAATTATTGTAACTCTGCATTGTAATACATGTTTTGACATCACATAGGAAGGAGTGTTTAGTTCTGTCTTAACCTGGCTTTGAGAGTTAATTTCTTGGTTTCAGTTGATACAGTCCTTGGATCTTTGAACACATCAAGTTCTTAATAGGCATGGTCCTAGTTTCTTGCACACTGCTTCTGTTGGCCTTTGTGTCTTCCTGCCATTCTCACTGTCCTTCCTTCTGACTTATTACTCATGCAATAGTTGCTGCTTTTGTGCTATTGTTTCTGATTTTGAAAGTTTGAAACCATCTGCAGCAGATGGTTTCCTGAAGAAAACCATCTTCTGCTCTCCTGAAGAAAAGGGAATACTCACAGTGATTTCTACTTCTTCATTTTGCTTCTTGAATGCTTGCCTTGTTCTTTGTATTTCTTCTTTTCCCCCTACCTCTAGTACCTCTTACCCCCAAACTGGAGAATGGACTTTCAGTGACACTGTCTGAGCGTTATATCCTAATTGACTCACTGCACTTGACTGGTGATATTCATAAGCATGACATGCCTCATGGCTGTACCAAGGATTGTGTACTCCAGACACACAAGGCATATACTTTTTTTTTTTTTCTTTTTCACATTCATAGGAAAGCCCATAGGGGGAAAAAGGAATGGGATTGTTGTAAAAGAAATGAATACCTCTTAAATGTTGATGTAAAGTTATGAAGTCAACTATGAGCAAAACCACTGTTCTAAAACCTGCTTCCTCAGTAATAATTAGTATCCAGGATCAAGCCTAGAGCACTGAATGCTCTCTTCCTCAATAAGGTTTCTCCTTTCCAAAACGATTTCATTTCTTCTCTCTGTCCTTCATAAGTCTATAATCCTAGGGCTGATCTTAGGAGGCTAAATCATTTTCCCGGTTTCTCCAGGAAATCTCTCATATACCCAATCACTCAGTGGGGATCAAAAGGGAGGCATAGAAAGTGAGCTAGTCGCAGCATCCTGGCTATAAAGAACTACTTTGCAATGTCTGCACTACCTGGCCAGACCATTAGGCTAGGTCCTACCTTCTGTGCTATTCCAAGAGGCAGATATTGTCTTTGTGCAAGTATCCTATTGATTCTGTAGCTCCATACTACTTGGTATGTTGCCCAAATAAAGCTTAAATTGCCCACTATTACCAGCCAAGTACTTTCTGGTTAACTCCTAGTATGTGATTAACATTTGCCCTAAAAATTAACACTAATGCCCCTGAAAACTTTAAATTTTACTTCTCTCAATTAATTATGGTTATGTACACTTTCACATAGTGATATTTACTGATGGCTATTGAAATATCTACCATGTGATTTCATGTTTGATTCGTTAGAAGTATGTGAAAGAAATAAATGTGCATTTTTTTGGCAGAAAGGTGGAATTTTTAAGTATTATATGTGATTGTATAAGATTGTGGAATATGGGGTGCCTGGGTGGCTCAGTGGGTTAAAGCCTCTGCCTCCGGCTCAGGTTATGATCCCGGGGTCCTGGGATTGAGCCCCACATCGGGCTCTCTGCTCAGTGGGGAGCCTGCTTCCTTTTCTCTCTCTCTGCCTGCCTCTGTCCCTACTTGTGATCTCTGTCAAATAAATAAATAAAATCTTAAAAAAAAAAAGATTGTGGAATATACACTTTAGAAGATTTATTATAAATAACTTCAATTCTAATTTTGAGCCTAAGGGAAAATGTTGTGTGTTTGAAATGACAGACATTGGGCTTCACTTGCGAAATCTCTGTGTCTTACTGCCACAGGTTCATGCAATAGAAATGCTAAGATCTGTCTAATAGGTTCAATGCTCTCCTCACTGAGGATGGGATGTAAATCTATGCTAAGTAAGTGATCCATGGCTTTTCCTATTTCAAAACCCTTTTCTATTGAGGATGGATGTCTTAGAAGAAGTCCCATCTGTGTCCTGACTTCCTTAATACCAGCATGCTGCTTCTACCAGCATGCTGCTATGCACCCAGTCCTATTTGCTCACTCAAGGGAGAATGCAGCAGCTTTTTGGTCATGCCTGAACTCCCTATGAAGATAATAGGATTTATATGTACATACAGAAGGATAAATCAGCCTTTTGTTAAACTGTTACATAAACTGTTCTCTCATTTTCCCTGAAATTAAATTCTGTGATCATCCCCTCCAGTTCTGTGACTTTACACTGTTGGCCTAATTTAACTATCTTTGCTTTTGGATAGAAGTCCCCTATGATGCCTAAATGTAAAATAAATGTTTGATGATAGAAACTTTGTGTTCATTTAATATGTGCATTATATTCCTCCTTACCTTTTTAATAGATGAGCTCTGTGCCATCTGGAGCATCTTCATTTCTAGTTTCACCCACTGATGTTCTCCTTTCTTCCTTCTTGGTCTCTTGCCTTCCTGATATTAGAAATACTTTGTGAAGTTGCATTTAGTATTATTTTGTATGTTTAGTGTCTTCCTCTGACATTAGTTAGTATTTTGGTTGTTCTTCTGAATATATTTCTTTACATAAGATTTTTTTTAAATTTAAGAAAGTTTCAAACTCATTTCCTTTTTAATTTCTTATTTCCCCTTTCTTCACTTATAAGCAGCTTTCATTATACACAGTAGAAAATTTAAATTAATTGCAATTCCATAATTATTTCCTTTGACATCTGAATCTACTCGATTTAAAATTTTTGTCTTAAGGCAGGGCAGAAAAGGATAATCTTGACCTTTTAAAAAATGACTAATTCACAAATTATACTTAAGTGGCCTCATGCAGGGCAAATATTGGGTATCAGGAGACCCAATCTCAAGTCATAGCTTTACTTCTAACAAGCGTGTATCTTGTTGGGCAAGTTACTTATACTCTGAGTTTGTCCTTTATATGGGCTGGGGGTGGGGGAGGAGGGTGATGAATTGATTTTCAGTTCTTTTCAGCTTTTTAATTTTGTGAGATAAGGCCTCTTTGGTTTTACTCTAATGTACCAACTGAGAAGGCAGGGGAGAGGAAAAAGTTAAGAATTTTTTTGGATATAATATTGAATTGTAAGTCGTATGAATGCTTTGATCAAGATGCCACCTCCCTGAAGGTTGTGTTTGAGATAAAGAGAATAAATCTCCACGAGCTCTATATAGTTCTTTCCTCTTTCACTTCATTCTCTGTACTTCCAACAGGAGTGAAAATCCATTACATCATTTGAAAGGTCTGCAGTGAGGGTGAGGAGGGAAGATTAGCAAAGTCCTTTGCTGCATATTGGGAAGAAGGGATAACTAAATAATGGTGTATTTCTCCCACTAAAATTGCCTCCATAACCTTCACCAGAAATAGCATTTGAGACTGGAAGAGAATTAATGTTCAGTAATTTTTGGATCCTTATTTAAATGTGACTTTCAAACATCTTTCCCAAGAGGAGCACTTAAAAAGATCCATCAAAGCACTCATGGCAATAATCTGCCATGGGACCTGGGCAGTAGGTTAAGAGAATAACCTCTCATTAATTAAGTGAAAGATTCACAAAATGTTAGGAGTGCACCTGAGCCCAGTATTCATTTTCAGAAGAGTGATCTATCCATGAATGAAATTATATTGGAATTATCAAACATTTAAGCCAAAGGGAGGAGAGGGGAGCAATATATATATATATATATATTAATCTAGAAGTCATAAATGGGAAGATGTGATGTTGTTTTCCATGTAATTGGATTAAAAGGGTATTTGCAATGGAATCATTTTGGCATTCACTAGAAAACAGAGAATGTCTTTGTGTTTAATTGTGTGTATGTGCATTGGAAATGGAAATCCAAGTGGGAATAAGGGATCAGTTCCTGAGGGAACATGGTCCCAGCAGACCAGGACTTCCATTTCCAGGCCCCACACCACCACTTCAACTTTGCTCTGCAACACCCATGAGTCACCAATAAAATCTTCCAAAGTTACCTTGCAAAGGTGGTCCTCCAAGCAATTCAAGCACTTCAGCGAGGTAATGGGAATTATTTAAGCCTATGGCTTAATCTATTGATTCATTCAATCACTTGTAGAGGTGGAGGGAAGGGGAGGGGTAGCATGGGGAGCAGCTAAAAACAATAGGACTCCTGTTCTTGGGCCCTGAGGAAGTCAGGCCTTATCTTTTTCAGGATCAAAACTATTTGTCAGAGACATTATCATCTTTCACAGTGAGCTGGAGCAAAATGATTAACCCACCATACCCAAACCCCCGAACTTTTGTTTTTGGCTATTCCATTACTGACAGATGTAGAGAAGAATAAATTCTGGCTTTGCAGAAATTACTCTTCGTAGACTCTGAAAAATACATAGGATAGAGTGAAGGGCTAAGTTCAACAACATTATTTTGAAAGATATTTATGAATAAGTCACGTATAAAACTTTGGTCATTAAAAAGAAGGTATGTAATGGAGACTGAATGCAATAAGAAATGAAATGACCCAAATTGCATTTCTTCTCTGATGAAGTTCTAGAACCTAGGTGAGGTTCAGTGGGCTGAGGTCTGGAGCCGATGACCAAGAAAGAATTCTTGAGACATCTTTGGTGCAAAATGGTGGTTTATTAAAGCACGGGGACAGGACCCGTGGGCAGAAAGAGCTACTGCCCCAGGTTGTGAGGGATGGCAGGTTTTGTACCCTGCGGTTCAACGGAGCTTTCATATGCTAAAGAAGGCCTACAAGGTGCAGGGATACCAGAGGTCTCATGGCTTGATCAATGTTGTCTTTTGGCAAGTCATTAACATCAAGATAGTTGGGAGATTCCTGGTGGGATGTCACAATCCTGCTATCAAGCGTCTTTGTTAGTGAGATTTAGGTATAGAAGATACTTAACTTTATTTACATTTCCTTCTACCTCAGCCTCCTTTAGTTTTGTTTATGGAGGGGAGGGTGACATTACGGCTTGAGGGACTGAGTTGTTCCTCTCTGGGAATTGGGCTATTGATAAGATAGCTTCTTTGTTTGTAGATCTCTAGGACATTTGTAAACTAAAGGAGACTCCTGTCTTGCAGGATTGTGATCTCTGCAAGTTAACTATTAGTTTTTCATTTATGGCAGTCAGGGGGGCCTGAGGAATGTCACATATATTACCGAGGGGAGGGGAGCGGGTGGAGAGGGGGTGCAAGGTGCCATCTTTTGCTTTGTCCTCAGCCAGCCTCCTGCTCCCTCATCATTCTCCACTCTAAGAATTGTTCCACTTTGTTGAGAGCCTCCACTCTTCCTTCCCAAATCCCCTTCCTCTTCACTGTGTCACCTCCAGTTACCTGAGACTCTTTAAGTACACAAAGGGCCTTTATTTTAGCAGGAAGGAATGAAAGAATACATTAAGGTCATTTGGGTACTTTTAATGTTCCTTATGTTCTGTGGAGAGATCAGATCAGTGTGAAACTAGAAGATAAGAGTAACACAAGTGACACCAGTAACCACAACAAATAACCTCAATTATCTAACAAGACAGTGTGGCCATGATGATGGAGGTGTCTCTGAGTAAGAAGTCAGCGGGTCTGCAGCAGTGGTTTCCTATGTCAATTTAAACTGGCTTGTGTTCATGCAAAATCAATTCACACTTCTCCCAAAGAACCAGCCTTTGTGGTGGTCTGTGATCTTAATTAGCAATCACAGGATCCTTCTACTTTTTGTCAAATACATCTAAAATAGGATTGTACTGACTTTAAGGATTTTACAGTGAACATGGCTTGGGAACCTTTAATTTCTTTTGTATTCCTACAGCCAGACTTGCCTGTTAACATTTTGAGACTGAGGCAGAAATGGACATGAGAATAAATAAGAGGTTCATCACCTTGTTTATAAAAGATAAGAAATCTTACCCTTGACCTCTCAAAACCCCAACAATCTCTTCTGTGTCAAGTCAGCAACACTAGACACCAGGAATCCAAGTTGAGCAATTCTTCTAGCCATATTATATATCTTCACATAAAAATGACAGTGTTGAATTTTCCCCAAACCCTGTGCTTCTGGTAAATAGTGAAGTTGATAGGAATCCCTATCCTTATCTGCAATGAAAAAAAAAAATCCTCCCCCCCAAAAAAACAAAAAACCCATACAACAACTTACTGAAAAGAACCACTCTTCCCCATACTTAGATATATTTAGATAAAGCTCTGAGATGCCTCCACCTCCCCTGTTTACCTGTGACAAGTCCAGACCCTCCAAATTCCCTTTCCTTTCCTCATAAATAATTACCTGCCCTGCTTGTCCCCACAAGTCAGAACAAAGTGCATCCTAACCAAATTTTGGTTAGAGTTCTTTCCTTCCCTCAAGTCCCTGAACTCTGCCCCACCCTCAGCCTGATCCTGCCTAGAATCCTTCCGAAGGACTCCTCCTGGGAAACAGGAAAATGGGCCGGCTAAAGAAAGAAGCCAATGACATTTTCTCTGATCCACTATCTGATCCACTTTTCACCACTTTCCCACATCTCATCCTCTATCTTGTCATTTCCTCTCTACAAAAGAAAAGTCCTTTCTGCCTAATTCTTGAGACTCTTGCAGATCTTATGGTCCCAGATTATTCCTGTGGCAATACCTCCCTTTTCCTATTCTGATAGTCCCTCTCACAGCTTACAATTATCCTTTTGAATAAGGTCTCTCCTTACCAAGGTCCAGAAATTTTTTTTTTTTGATGAAGGTTTACAACTTTGTTCCAGAAATATTTTTTTATTATTTTTATTTGTGGTTTGTAAGGGAGATTGCTTTCTCTATGCTCCAAGTGCCGTTGTAAATACCTGTTTCATAGATCAATGAACTCTGTGTTGATGTTGAGAAAAGAGACCATGGCGTAGGTCCCTCTGGGATTTGCCTGTTTCCTGTAATAGGAACTGCCTTCTGAAGTGACTGGGCAAGAGAAGGAGCACGTGTTCTTTAAAAGACTCTTCAGAGCTTTGGAAAACCAGACAAAGGCCTCGCTAAAAGTGGGCAGACTGCTCAATATATTTCTAAATCTTTTGAACACCAGACATGACTTTGGGTTGAGAGATGATCTGTGATTACATTGCTGGATATGGGATACCATTCCCTCCTAAAGAAAGAGGAAGAAAACATTACTTATTTAGGTCATTCAGAACCAGGGATTTTGAGGAGAGAAAATGACACAGGAGTACTTCCTGAGACAGTTGCCAAGTTTTGGTAAATTTTACAGTAGTGAGGTTTCATTTGTAACTGTTTTCATTAAACAGCAAGAGACTCTTTGAGTCTTGGCTCGGAGTAATTCTAAGATAAAAGACTGAAGAGAACATGATATGTAAATGCATAGTGGCTTGGCTCCTTAACTCAATCACCAAGTATCTTTTTTGCTGTTGAGTACAATTACTGCCTAGAAAAACCAGCATTCCCACCAAGTCGCAGTCCTTGAGTTTTTAGTCAACATGTTAAATCCTAGTGATTGGCTGTTTTTACTGTTGGCCTCCCTACTGAGTCCCCAGAGAAACAGAAGTTGAGTGTCCAGCTATGCCTGGAGCAAGACGTTGATTATTGCACAGTCAGAAGCAAAATAAACTATCTGAAGATGGATCAGAGAACAAAAAGTTTGGCTTTGGAACAATGGGGAAAAATTGCAATTAGGTTTTTTTCTTCCTTTTTTCAAAGGTATACTTTGGCTTGCATTATGTATTTTGTATCTTTGTCTATTGGCCTTTTGGCTAATCACAGTGCTTTCTACATTTTGATAGAGTGGTAATACAAGGACAAACTTATTTATTACTTTTGTCTCTTAATTGAATGTCAATCATTTCCATTCAAAAAGAAATGACCTTCTTTGTAATTGAGAACCTCACTGATCTTTTCCTATTCTGCTCTAATATTTTAGTACATACATTTCCTTTTATTTTACTATTTATAAAGTCATTATAAATCAAACCAATTGCAGTATAACAGGAGATGGTTGGCATTTTCTATCTCAAAGACTCATTCATAATTTCCCAATTACATGTAGTTTAAATACATAGTATCCAATCTGCAGTCTTTGAAATGGTGCCAAATTCCATCTGCTTTCCTGAATATTGTTACAGTTATTTCTGAGCATGACATGAGAGGGGGCTTCTGAGAACTCTCACTTGAACACAAACTTCCCTCAATAGAACCTTACTGTTAATCTTGCAATTTTCTGTTCAATACCCTTCTCTTACATAAATGCATAGTTTTATTGATTTCCATATCCGGCCGCTTAATGACCTCCACTAGCAACCTATCAGCATTTCTTTTCCATTCGGACCAGGGGGAGCTGATACCTCTTCCAGCATTGCCTCAAATTCATAAAAGGTCGATTCTAATGGAATGCAAATAGAATTGCCATATGTAAACGCTGCCGGAAGGCTAGATTTTTTCCGATGCAATTCTTAGGTTTCATCTCCAAATTCTACCCAAAAGTTTAAAGAATTTAAATTACCCTTTGAGAGGGCAAGTTCAAAATTTGTTCTACATAGTGTCACTAGTCAACTATCTTTTATTATTTTAGCTTTTCCTTAAGATTCCTTGTTTTCTTTCCTAGTGATACCATTTAGTTTACTGAGTACTTGTGGCATTATACATAATGTATGCATAAGTTTTTAAAAATCGGCACATTGAGTTGACAGAATTTAACATTCCTCTGGAAAATTATAAATATCCCAGTGCTAAAGTCTGCTATCCCACAGGCACACTGAACAGCTGAAACAAATGGAAAAAAAAAAAAAAATCTTGTTCTTTATGCATTAGGCTGACGTCATGATAGATTTATTACATAATCTCTAACACATTCTATCTTGGATTCCCAGCAAAAGTACTGTCATTCCTCTAAAAATTAGGCATGTTGTTGCAGAAGTACTTCAGTATTTTCTCATTCTTTTTTTTTTTTAAATTTTGTTTACTTTGTACTAATTTTTATTAAAATACTGAAAGAAATATTAAATTTTGATAGCACATACTGCCTGTGTGATTATTTCCATTTTTAGATGAACTCTCAAATGTTGGCTCATTCAGTTGGGTCTCTGTTATTCTTCTGCTTGGATGAGTATTTTTATGGCTTCTACAAGTCGTTTGGACTTGCCAGAACATTTTCTGTCTCTCATTTCTCTAGCAATATCAAGCTCTCTCCACTGCAGTGTTTTCTGTGGCAGACTGAAACTTTCTGTCCATCAGTGTTAGCAACAATTTTTATTCTTTTTAAAGATTTATTTATTTATTTGAGAGAGAGAGAAAGAGAGTGAGAGAGAACATGAGCAGGGGGAGGGGCAGAGTCAGACTTCCCTGCTGAGGAGAGAGCCCAATGTGGGACTCAATCCCAGGAGCCTGGGATCATGACCTGAGCCTAAGGCAAATTCTATGGGTGCCACCCAGGCACCCATAGAAACAATTTTTTTTTTTAAGATTTTATTTATTTATTTGACAGAAAGAGAGATCACAAGTAGGCAGAGAGGCAGGCAGAGAGAGGGGGAAGCAGGCTCACCGCTGAGCAGAGAGCCTGATGTGGGGCTCAATCCCAGGACCTTGGGATCATGACCTGAGCTGAAGGCAGAGGTTTAACCCACTGAGCCACCCAGGCGCCCCCCATAGAAACAATTTTTAAATATGGTGTGAAAGTTTCTTGGTGTATTCCATACTGGTGAGAGAGGTTACACAGTAACAACTTTCCATTTCTTAGCTAGTCTCACGTAGATGTCAACCAGGTATAGACCGGAGGCCAGAAACATAGATTTATAGGAAATACTGTATTTATCCATTGTCCGTGACTTAACATCATTTTGATGCCAAGCCCTCATCCTGCAGGCTGGTGAGATATTCAGGTTTTGCTATACTTTGGGCTTTCCTCCCTGCCAAGGGAGTATTTGATGCAGTGCCACTGATTCTTAGTGGAGTGTGAGGGGGAACCCTCTGGTAATGGTTGTGTGATTACACTAGTAACTACCAGTATGTCCCCTGTACTTGCCTACACAGCCCACTCAGATCCCACTCCTCACCAGACAGAGTTATTTTCATGGGACTGGGTACTCTGACATCTGTGTTCCCTCTTTTTAGAAATACCACATAGATTCTTCTCTTGCTGTCTTCCAAGGCCAGCTCCATACTGATCTAGGATCTACAGTCCTCTTCCTTGCCATTCTAAAACCCTGGTCTCCACATCAGACTAAGATTTAAGAAATTAAGATTTAGAAATCTTAATTCTGGAAGTTCCATTGACTATTTCTGCTGCCCACCTTGCCAGAAATTCCCTTGCTGGCACAGAGAAACAGTGGGCAGATGGGGATGGGGAAAAATCTGTATCTCAAAACCCACCCAAACCCACATTAAATATCTTCTGCCTCTGTTTCTGCAGTAAATGCTGTGCTGGTAAGCCAGATCTGCCTCTGGCACTGAGAAACCTCTTTCAGTTACTGGGATTGCTTCCCACAAATAGTCCTCAGCTGTCTAATATTTCCAGGAATTTGTCTTAGCTGAAGAGACCCATATTGCCCAAGGTCACACACCTTCCCAGGGTCAGTCTGCAGCCCAGTTAGGGTCTCAGACCTAGACTTTTTTGCTCCAACTCAGAGCAACTTTGAAGGGTTAGTCCATTTTAGAGGTGCTAGGGAATTGGCTGAGCCCTTTCTGTGACTGCATGGGGCCTTACAGCTCCCTCTACCCAGTCCTGTTTCCTTCCATTTCATGCAGATATTGATCCTAAAAAAATTCCCCATTAAACTTGCAGGAGGGAGATTTCCTCTCACCCTGCTTTCAAGGAACTACACTGAAAAAACTTTGCCCCTCCTGGATCAGTATCCTGCCTATTACCTCCCATTAAAGGTATAGGGTATGAAAGCATAGAATGCCTGAGAGAGTGATTGCAGGTAATCTAAAGATTTATTACTCACTTAGACATAGACAAAATAAGGGAGGACCCCGGCTAAGGTAGTCCATTGGCAAAGAGTTTCCTGAAATCCACGTAGCAAGAGACAAAGAAAGAGATAAAAAGAGGGTGATTGGGGGGGCAGTGCAGGGATAAGGGGAAAGGGAGCAGGAAAGCACACAAGCCTCGTTCTTGGTATAAATAATATAGATATAGGTGATACCAGCCCATCTATATCTATACGTAAAATAGAGAAGCCTACTGGCAGGATTTTTTAAAAAA
This sequence comes from Enhydra lutris kenyoni, assembly GCF_002288905.1. Classification (NCBI taxonomy): domain Eukaryota; kingdom Metazoa; phylum Chordata; class Mammalia; order Carnivora; family Mustelidae; genus Enhydra; species Enhydra lutris. The sequence continues at coordinate 64,314,392 of NW_019154086.1, read as the reverse complement.
TGAATTTATTTATTTATTTGAGAGAGAAAGATTGAGTGACTGAATGTGAGAGAGCACAAACCAGAGGGAGCAGCAGCAGAGGGAGAGGGAGAAGCAGACTCGCCACTGAGCCGAGAGCCAGATGCAGGGTTTGATTCCAGGGCTCTGAGATCGTGACTTGAGCCAAAGGCAGATGCTGAACAGACTGAGCCACCCAGGCACCCTAGGATTTTTTTTTTTTTTAATGCCACAGGCAAATTTTGAGTGAGTAGTCTTGGTGGGAGGAATTAAAGGATAGGATAGGTTGCCTTGCATGTAGGGATTTATGGAGCAGAAGTGAGTAGAACAAGACATCTGATGGTTTCCCTCCTGGCAGGGCTTAAAAAGATTTAGTTAAATGGTGGGACTTAATTCTGGTTAACTTTATTTCTCTATGCAACTTCTCTTTCTCTTTTCAGACTTTTCAAAGTCTTGATACTTGAACCCTTTAGAGTTTCTGGCGAATACGATACCCTAGTTAGTTTGGGCTGCTATAATAAAATAACATAAACAGGGCAGTTTATCAACAAGAAACATTTATTTGTTACAGTTCTGGAGGTAGAAATCCAAGATCATGGTGCCGGCATGGTTGGGTTCTGGTAAATTTCCTCTTCCAGGTTGCAGACAGCTCCATTTATTGAGCTCGCTCTCTGCTCTCTTCTTATAAGGGCACTAAACCCATTCCTGAGAGTTTTTCCCCTGTGACCTAATTACCTCCCCAAGGCTCCATTTCAAATTCATGACATTGGGATTGGATTTCCAACATATGAATTTTGGGGAGAAAATAAACATTCAAGTCCATAACATATAAATACCTTCATTCCCTAATCCATTTAGAAGTCTCTAATTATTTCTAAAAAAAAAAAGAGAGCTCTTTTTTTCCCCTCTACTTCAGTGTTTTTTACTTATTTTCAAGTCACCATACCTTACATGCCTATTCAACTGATGTCTTTTGTGTTCTCCTCCTTGGTTCTCCCTATCCTTCAGCAGTCTTTTCCTGGTCATGGGCTCCTGTGGAACATTCATCATGGGTCTGTGTGTCTGGCCAGCAACATGGAGCAAATGAAATGAGGGTCTCATTCTTATGAAAATAGACTTGGCTGTTGAATTTGATGATAGAAGTGTACCTAAGAAGGCAAGGTGTGTCAATAAGTTTCAAGGAACCTGGGGGTCAGTTTGCCAAGACAAAATAAAACAAGAAATGAAACAGAAACCATGTCATAATGGAAAAAAAAATGAGAGAAAGTCAGTTTCTCAAGCCTATGGGCATCTCTGAAACACACTGATCTGGTACCTGATTACCTGATTATAAGTCTTAGGGTGACATCAGAGTCTTCTTCAGAGTAGGGAAGTCCTGAGGTAGAAGCATGATCTATGTTTAAAGTCTGACTCATAGGGTAGTCTGAGAAATGTCTGTCAGATTTGGCTCAGGACTTAGGACATGACTTGTTTTCAGGAAGGAGATTATAGATTGTATTCTCCTAGTGGTAGAACAAGGGCCCCAAACCATATATATGGTTCATATGAAGACTGGCACAAAATTCTTGAATTTATTCCCATTCTCTTCTTGTGTCAAGGAATGTATTAGAGTTGACTGGTTCATGATGGTTTCCATATTGGTAGGCCAGTTGCTTAGAACAGAAGTTTACAAAATCAAGGACTGGTTGTAATTTCTTCTCAGTTTCAAATCCTCCAGCCCCACTTATGCCCCCATTCAGTCACAGAAGCATTCCAATAGCAAATTCTAGTTCTTACTTCCCTTCAGCTTTCTGATGTGTGCCAGTGTCTTAAACACAACCTATATTGTTCTTTTCCAGCTACTTCTAGCTTAGATGACACTTGGTCTCCCTCTGTCTGCACTGTTTCCTTCTAGATTTTTACAACCAATTCTATTTTTCTTTTTCCTGGGCATTGACATCTTCCTCCAGTGAATTCATAGGATTATACTTCTCAAGTAATTTCACCTATTTAAGATAGTCTGCATTTTTTTTTTACCAAAAGTAAAATTTCTCTTACAAGACTGCAATGTTCCATTGTGGGAGAAAAATTTGAATGTGGCAAAGTGGGGTGGGATTTCTTTTAAAACAAACAGAAGTTCCTGAGTCTTTATAACCATCTTTGCAGGTTATTGATTTATAGGAGACAAAAACTGGTAGGCAGATGAAGAATCATGAGAGGGAAAAGTTGGGGATTTTGCAAAACGAGATTTAGAACACCTTAGGGAAGTAGAACTTGGGAGAGTTGTTCGCCTTAAAGTATTCTTAAGGAATGATCACAGAATCCAAGACGTAAGTCTTGATTAGTAAAATTTCAGGGTCTTTTGGGGAGAAACCTGTAGGCATGGTGCTTCTTAATATCACCTAAATCAAAATCTACTCCCTACGTGCATGTGACTAACTCAGAAAGGCTACTGTAGTTAAAAATTTATTTGATTCAGTGTCTACTGTTCTTTAGTACTTGTAAGGTACTTCATTCAACACCTGACCTTGCATACGTTATCAGCACAATAAATGGTAACTATTGCTTCACTTTTTTTATTCTCTTAGATGAACTTTAATATAATTTGATCACATTTGAAAAAAAAGGTCATTGCTGATATATTCAAATGAATTGCTGATTCAGCACATATAACAAGGTAAGTCTCTCAATCAAGCATGATAAAGAGAGAAATAACTGGCCTGGAAACGAACAATATGGAAAATAGAGACAAATAATATACTAAACTAGAAAACATTGTTTTTGAGGAAATCAATAGTATCGTCATGTAGCCTTCCCACATGAAAAAATATCTGAAAGGAACCTCAGACTCCTTCATGCCCAGGTTTTAAGGGCTGTTCCTTGAAACTGCAGTCCCATGGTTGCGGCAGACATGTAGGGTATTGTAGAGACACAAGGGAGAGATTTGGAGTAACACAATTTATCGTTGCACAGTGAACATGTGCAGGGTCACTTGTATGTGGATATTTTTCAACAAATACAGAGCAGTCCTGCAAACGTATTTTTTCTTATGATTTTCTCAATGACATTTTCTTTTCTTTAGCCTTACTTCATTGTAAGAATACAGTATGTAATACATACAACATACAAAATGTGTGTTAGTTATTTCTGTTTTTTTTTTTTTAAGATTTTATTTATTTATTTCACAGACAGAGATCACAAGTAGGCAGAGATGCAGGCAGAGAGAGAGGGAGGAAGCAGGCTCCCCGATAAGCAGAGAGCCCGATGCGGGGCTTGATCCCAGGACCCTGGGATCATAACCTGAGCCGAAGGCAGAGGCTTTAACCCACTGAGCCACCCAGGCACCCCAGTTATTCCTGTTTTTGATAAAGCTTTCAGTCAAGATTAGGCTATTAGAAGTTTGTGGGGAGTCAAAAGTTATATGTGGATTTTTGGGTGCACAGGGTGGGGGAAGTGAGTCTACACCCCCATGTTGTTTAAGGGTCCAGTATACCATTAGCTCTTCTTTTCAGACAAATTTGACAAATTAACATTCACAGATCAATTGACTCATTTGGACAAAACATGATGGTTTTCTAATTCAAGTGGAATAGAGGTGAATTACAGGCTTGGCAGAGTTAGGTGAGAGACATTTTATAACTGACCATGGGTACCAACTCCTGATTTTTTGTTTCTTTGTTTTGTTTCTTCTTTTAGTTCTTTTTTAAAATTCAATTCAATTTAATTTATTTATTTGATGGACAGAGATCACAAGTAGGCAGAGGCAGGCAGAGAGATAGAGAGGAGGAAGCAGGTTCTATCCCAAGACCCCGGGATCATGACCTGAGCCGAAGGCAGAGGCTTTAACCCATTGAGCCACCCAGGCGCCCCTCTTCTTTAGTTCTGATCCAACATAATCCATTAGACTGTCACATTCACACTTGCTTGTTACTTATTTAGTGAGCTCTATTGAGTGCTTGAAGACTTGTGGGCAAAGCTTCTTTACTTGAAGAACTGTGTTACTAAGGGCAGAGGTGTTAATATAGATTTTGGCCCCTCAACCAGGAAAGCACTTAACGAGAAGCCACCACTAAATGATTCAATTAGTCTAACCTCTCACCTGGCCTTTCTAAGGCGAGAGACTCTTCTGCCACAGCAATAGCCCAAGACCATCCCCTCTGTCATTACTCTGCAAGGAATGGAGTTGTTTTTCTAAGTCAAAAGCTTTTGTGGGACAGATCTAAGGATACAAGAAAGAATAAAGTGTTGTTGGTAATCTGAGGCCAGTATTTCATGAAATGACTTGAACTATCTGTTCCTACAGTACTAGTTTATAAAGTGTTAACTACAACAACAACAAAGCTGGCATGAGTATAAGTGATTTGACAGCTTTCATGATAAGAATTGGGTTTACTAACAAATTGTAGATTTCTAGTCCTCTATACTACACAGTAATTTCCAGGCATTTTAAAACCACTTCTGGCCTGCCCGCTCTACTTGAATGTACTGCTGATCTAAAAGCCTTCTTGATTCTCTTGTGCTTTTTACAGATTCTTTTGCCATTTGAAGAATCAATACTAAATGCAGGCATACAAAGACAGCATTTTATACTTGGTATTTGGAACAACAGTAGGGTGTCATTTATCAGTACTTTTTCAGGCACCAGAAAATTATAGGGCAAAATAAATTTATAGAATAAACAGTTTTCCAGTCATAGAGATTATGGTACATCAGTTTCTAATGAGATATCCATACTCAGGTAGACATAGAAAGCCTTCATGGAAGTGTAGAAACCCTTTGAAATGAATGAGCATTGTTAGTATTGTAAAACTGGGGAAAATATTTTGCCTGCTTTACTCAAAAACTTTTAAAGAAACCTAGCAGCAAGAGATGCTTGAAAAGTAACACTATGGGATGCCATTTCCAAATTTTCTTGTTGAAAAGAAGAGTGGGATAGTGATTTACCCTCTTAAAGTTTTATATTTGGGGCACATTTTGGGAAATTCACTTTCGTACTGAATATGAGACACTGATAAGACTTATAAAATGTTTCCATTTTTATACTCTCGACTCAAACAATATTTATCTATACTTTCCATAACCTGTCACTCAGCAAGGCACTGGAAACACAAATGATCTCATTAAAATACTCCTTTCAAAATGTTTTCCTGAATAGAAGTTGGAAGAGGTTTCCAGCTGAACTGAAAAAAGAATAAAGAGATGGAATAACAAAACATTGAACTTGGAAATGTCTTATTGTAGTTTTAATTTTGGATTTACTGTATCCATTAGATGTCAATCGAATCTGCTTTCTGTATGTTTCTAAATCATGTCTGTTAAGTATATCCTAAATGAAAAATTACTTTTTTAAAAACAATCATCTAGGTCTTGTTCTTGCACCTATATAGAGATTAAATTTAAGATGAAAGGATCTGAAATTGTATGTTTTATCCCCACTCTACACCAATGTATTGTATATTCCTTTGATCAAATGTTCTAAAAAATAGTTACAGATTTAAGAAGGGGAAATGAGAATTTCATAAAGTCGTGCCATGTACTAGGCCACATGTGAAGTCCTTTCAGTATTTTATATTATTTAAATCTTTAGCCACATGAATTAGTTTGAACTGCTCATTTTGCAGTGAGGACACTAAGGCCCAGAGTCATGAGGTAACCTGCTCCAGGTCCTACGCTAAGAGATGAAGTAGATAGCCAAGGCCAGGATTTTGATACTAAATACTTCCTTGGATTCAAAATGCATTTTTGAGAAACAAGTTGTACTGTGTCCTTAAGTGGATAGCCAACCAGGAGGATAAGCATCATTTATTCAGAAAGTGCACTTTTATTTGTATTACAGGTTATTTTATAAATACAATTTAGCAAAAAACAGTGCCCATCTAATAAGTGCCTTGATGTTGTTGGAGCATCACACTGATTCTTTCAATCCAATCACTGTTTCCTCTACCATAGACCTTTCAAGTCTCTCTAGATAGCTTAGACAACATTTAAGAGATTTAGCTTTTTCAGTGTGTTTCCTCAATTGCCTTGTGGGGTTAAAAGAAGAGTATTCTCATTCAAGGAAAATCAAATGACATCTTAGCAGGAGATGCTACTGTGAGCACTGAATAATACCTACACAGTCAGCTCTAGGATTGCTGATCTACACTAAATTATACAAACATGTATTCCTAAAACCCCAGTAAACCAATTTTCTCTCCCATGTGATATGAATAATTTCTGTACTTAAACCTGTGTTTCATAACTAAATAAGGTGAATACGATTTTACTTTAACCATATACCAGGCACTAAACATCTATGAAGACAACTATGACTACCACTGCTAATTATTAACACATCATCACTTTACTACTGCTACCAGTCTGAGGACTTAGCATACAACAGACACTGTCGAAAAGACTCTACCTGACTCAATCTCATTGTGTCTTCATAATAACTCTAGAGAGAAATTAGGACCCTTATTTTATAAATGAAGCCAAGCCTTAGAAGGTTTGGAAAATGTGTCTCTGGTAAAGGAGGTATAATTGTCTACCCGTATATAAAATAGTTTTTCTCAAGAAAATTAACCAGGGGATGCTTGTTAATGATTTCAGTTCTGTATGGATCTTCTTATACTGGAATACCCCTTTTACTGTAGACTCTCCAAGGCATATTTAAATGTCAGAGATAATTCCTACTGCAAGGCCTCACCTGATTTTACTAATTCTACACAAAATCTCAGCAAAACCTATAGTTACATTTCAATTGCCCTTAGGGAGTGACCCTTACAGTAATTCTGTGGCAGTTACACTAAAATATTATTTTTATTTTAAAAGGAGAAGCATAATATAACCACATTTTTATTATCCTGAAAAGTAGAATGTGAGACTGTTATCTATAATTTTTATATTTTTACCCCATGTTTCCCTGAGTTTTACTTGTATCGTAATGAATCTATAATTTTGCATTTGGCTCTTTCACTTAATAGTATGTAAAAAATTTCAATTCATTATTTAGTTCTCTATATTTTACCTCCTAAATATATTTTGCCTGTGGTCCTTTCCTCTCCAGCTTTTCTGACACCATCTAATCCAAGCTACCAGCTTCTCTCTCCTGGACTTTAATAATATCTTTCTTAGCAGTTCTACATTCTGGTTCACCTCCCTTCTTCAGTTAAGATGTTCTCAGAAAATGTGAATTTAATCATATGATCATTCTTAAAACATTTCACAAGTTTTTTTTACTGATCTTGATATAAAGGCAAATCTTCTGCAGAGTGATGGCCATCTGCTCTTACAGCTTCATCCAGGACCAAATTCTACATCTTTCTATTGATTTTAGTCACATTGCTTGGGCTGCCATAATGAAATACAACAAACTAATGTCTTTAAAAAAGGAAATTATGGACTCCTGGGTGGCTCAGTTGGTTAAGCCACAGACTCTTGATTTTGGCACAGATCATGATCTCAGGGTCGTGGGATTGAACCCTAAATTGGGCTCTGCACTCAGCTTGGAGTCTGCTTGAGATTCTTTTTCCCTCTCCTTCTCCCAGCACATGTGTGTGAGTGTGTATGCATGTATGCTCAAGCACATTGTCTCTCTAAATAAAATTTAAATAAAATCTTTAATTTTTTAAAAGATTTTGTTTAAATTCTAGTTAGTTAACATATAGTGTGATATTAGTTTCAGGTGTATAATATAAGGATTCAACACTTGCATACAACACCCAGGGCTCATCACAGCAGGTATACTTATTCCCCATCACATATGTAACCCATGTCCCACCCACTTTCTCACTGGTAATCATCTGTTTGTTATAGTTAAAAGTCTGTTTTAGAGTTTGTCTCTTTTTTTCTTTCTTCATTTGTTTGTTTTTTAAAAATTCCACATATGAGTGAAATCAGGGCACCAGGGTGCCTCAGTCAGTTAAGCATCTGACTCTTGATTTGGCTCAGGTCATGATTTCAGCATTGTGAGTTTGACCCCCGCATTGAGCTTCATGCTGAGCATGGAACCTGCTGAAGATTCTCTCTCTCCCTTTTCCTTTGCCCCATCTGCTCATGCTCACTCTCCCAGTGTGTCTCTAAAAATAAAATAAAATCTTAAAAAAAAAATCATATGGTATTTGTCTTTCTCTTACCAACTTATTTCACTTAGCATTATACCCTCCATATTCATCCATGTTGTTGCAAATGGCATGATTTTATTTTTTTTATGGCTGAGTAATATTTTATGGCATATATATACCACTTTGTCTTTATCATTTATCTATGAATGGATGCTTTGATTGTTTCCATATTTTGGCTATTATAAATAATGCTGCAATAAACATAGGGGTGCATATATCCTTTTGAATTAGTGTTTCATATTCTTTGGGTAAATACCCAGTAGTGTGATTATTGGATCATATGGTAATTCTACTTTTAATTTTTTGAGGTGTTTCTATATTGTTTTCCACAGTGGCTACACAAGTTTGCCTATCAACAGTGCATGAATGTTCCATTTTTCTCCACATCCTTACCAATACTTGTTGTTTCTTGTATTTTTGATTTTAGCCATTCTGACAGGTGTGAGATGATATTTCATTGTAGCTTTAAATTACATGTCCCTGGCTATAAGTGATGTTGGGCATCTTTTTATGAGTCTGTTGTTCATTTGCACATTTTTTTTGGAGAAATGTCTGTTCATGTCTTCTGTCCATTTTTAAATTGGATTATTTGTGGGTTTTGTGTTGAGTTATATAACTTCTTATATATCTTGAATGCTAACCCTTTATCCGATATTTCACTGGCAAATATCTTCTCCCATTCAGTAGGTTGTCTTTTATTTCTGTTGATTGTTTCATTTGCTGTGCAGAACCTTTTTATTTTTATGTGGTCCCAGTAGTTTATTTTTGCTTTTGTTTCCTTTGCCTCAGGAGACATATCTAGAAAAATGTTGCCACGGCCAGTGCCAAAAAAAAAATCATTGCCTGTGCTCTCTTCTAGGATTTTTATAGTTTCAGGTCTCACATTTAGGTCTTTAATCCATCTTGAGTTTATTTTTGTGTATGGGATGAAAATGTGCTCAAGGTTCATTCTTTTGCATGTAGCTGTCCAGTTTTCTCAACACCATTTTTTGAAGAGACTGCATTTTTTCCATTGTGTGTTCTTGCTACCTTTGTCAATGGTAAATTGACCATATAATTATGGGTTTATTCTGGATTTTCTATTCTGTTCCATTGACCTATGTGTCTATTTTTATGCCAGTACCATACTGTTTTGATCACTACAGCTTTGTAGTATAACTTGATGTCTAGAATTATGATATTGCCAGTTTTGTTTTTCTTTTTCAAGATAGCTTTGGCTATTTGGGGCCTTTTGTGGTTCCATACAAATTTTAGGATTGTTCATTTTAGTTCTGTAAAAAAATGCTGTTGGCATTTTGATAGCAATTGCATTAAATGCCTGGATTGTTTTAGGTAGTATAGACATTTTAACAATAATTGTTCTTCCAACCCATGAGCATGGAATGTCTTTCCATTTCTCTGTGTCTTCTTTAATTTCTTTCATCAATATTTTGTAGTTTTCAGAGTACAAGTCTTTCAATCTTTCAATCTTTGGTTAAGTTTATTCTTAGACATTTTATTATTTTTAGTGTAATGGTAAATGGGATTGATTCTTAATTTCTCCTTCTGCTACTTCATTATAGGAGTTTGTAAATACAATAGATTTCTGTACATTGATTTTGTATTCTGCAAATTTTGTATTCTGCAAATTCTGTAAACTAAATTTGTTTACCAGTTGTAGCAGTTTTTTAGGTTTTCCATATACAGTATCGTATCATCTTCAAATAGTGAAAATCTTACTTCTTCCTTGCTGATTTAGATGCATTTGATTTTTTGTTGTTGTTGTCTGATTCCTATAGCTAGGACTTCCAATATTGTCTTGAATAAAAGTGATGAGAATGTCTTTCTCCTGACAGTAGAGTAAAGCTCTCAGTTTTTCTCCGTTTAGGATAATGTCAACTGTGGGTTTTTCATATACAGCTTTTATTAAGTTGAGATATATTCCCTCTAAACCTAGTTTGTTCGGGGTTTTTAATCATCAATGGATATTGTACTTTGTCAAATGCTTTTTCTGTATCTATTGAAATGAACATACAGTTTTTATCCTTTCTTTTATTAAAGTGGTGTAGCACGTTGAATGATTTGTGCATATTGTACCACCCTTGCAACCCAGGAATGAATCCCATTTGATCGTGGTGAATGACTTTTTTAATTTATTGTTTAGAATTAGGTAGCTTAGCTACTATTTTGTTGAGGATTTTTGCATCTATGTTTATCAGAGATATTAACCTATAGTTCTCTTTTATTGTGATGTCTTTATCTGGTTTTGGTATCAGGGTAATGCTGGGTTCATAGAATAAATTTGGAAGATTTCCTTCCTCTTCTATATTTTGGAATAGTTTGAGAAGAATAGCTATTATCTATTCTTTAGATATTTGGTAGAATTCACCTGTGAAGCTGTCTGACTTTGGACTTTTGTTTGTTGAGAGTTTTTTGATTAATGATTCAAATTCTTTGCTGGTGGCTGGTCTGTTCAAATTTTCTATTTCTTCCTGTTTCAGTTTTGGTGATTTATATATTTCTAGGAATTAATCAATTTCTTCTAGATTATCTAACTTGTTAGCATATAGTTTTTCATACTATTGTCCTATAATCCTTTACATTTGGTTGTGTTGTTTGTTCTTTCTCCTCATTTGTGATTTTCTTCATTTGGGTCATTTCCCTTTTCTCTTTGATAAGATCTGGCTAGAAATTTATCAATTTTATTAATTTTTTCAAAGAACCAGCTCCTAGTTTCATTGATCCCTTCTACTGTTTTTTCAGTTTCTCTATCACTTATTTCCTTTCTAATCTTTATTATTTCCTTCCCTCTGGTGTTTTACTTTTGTTTGTTGTTCTTTTCTAGATCTTTTAGGTGTAAGGTGAGGTTGTTTATTGGAGATTGTTCTTGCTTCTTAAGGTAGCCTTGTATTGATATATACTTCCGTCTTAAAACAACTTTTGCTGCATCCAAAGGGTTTTAGACACTTGTGTTTTCATTTTCATTTGTTTTCATGAATTTTTTAATTTCTTCTTTGATTTCCTAACTCATTCACTCTTTAGTGTGATGTTCTTTAATCTTTATATACTTGGACTCTCTCCAGATTTTTTCTTGTGGTTGATTTCTAATTTCATAGTGTTATAGTCAGAAATGGTGCACAGTATGATTTCAGTCTTCTTGAATTTGTTGAGACCTATTTTGTGGCCTATCATGTGATCTATTTTCTAGAGGATATTCCATGTGAACTTGAAAAGAATGTATATTCTGCTGTTTTAGTTTGAAATATCCTGAATATATCTATTTAGTCTATCTGGTTCAGTGTGTCATTCAAAGCCATTTTTTTTCCTTGGTGATTTTCTATTTAGATGATTAGTACATTGATGTAAGTGGGGTGTTAAAATCCCCTACTATCATTGTATTATTATCAACTAGTTCCTTTATGTTTGGTATTAATTGTTTTATGTATTTGGATGCTCCCATATTGGGTCAATAAATATTTACAATTATTATAACTTCTTGTTGGATTGTCCTCCTTATTATTATATAGTCCCCTTCTTTGTCTCTTGTTATAGTCTTTGTTTCAAAGTCTAATTTCTTTTCAAAATCATTTGCATGATAAATGTTTCTCCATCCCCTCATTTTCAATCTATACATGTCTTTAAGTCTAAAATGCATCTATTGTAGACAGCATATAGATGGGTTTTGTGTTTTTATCCATTCTGACACCCTTTGTCTTTTGATTGGAGCATTTAGTGCATTTACATTCAAAGTAATTATTGGTAGGTATATATTTATTGCCATTTTATTACCTTTTTGTAGTTGTTTCTGGAGGTTTCCTCTTATCCTTTCTTGTCTTTCTCTCTTTCATGTTTTTCTGATTTTCTTTAGTGATATATTTGGATTATTTTCTCTTCATTCTTTGCATGTTTATTAGTGGTTTTGATATACGGTCACCATTACATTTGTATATAACCTCTTCTTCATATAGCAGTCTATATTAAGTTGATGGTCATTTAAATTTGAACCCATTCTTTCTCCTCTCTTCTCCATGATTTGGGTATATGTTATTTTATTTTATTTCTCTTTTTTTGTGTATGTGAGTTCTTTGACTGATTTTTTCACAGAAATATTCATTTTTACTGTTTTTGTGTTCTCTCTCTTTATACCATCACTTTTTTTTCTCTCCTTTCCACTCAAAAAATCCCCTTAAATATTTCTTGTAGGTCTGGGCAGTGATCATGAACTCCTTTAGTTTTTGTTTGTCCCCTGTTCTTAGTGATAGCCTTGCTGCATGGAATATTCTTGGCTATACATTTTCCCCATTCAGCACTTTGAATATGTCATGCTATTCTCTTTTGGTTTAACAAATTGCTGCTGGAAAAAATCTACTAATCTTACAGATTTTCCTTTGTTAGTTAATGACTCCTTTTGTCTTGCTGCTTTCAAGATTTTTTTTCTTTATTACTATATTTTGTGAATTTAATTGCAATATGTCTTGGTGTAGGCCTGCTTTTGTTGATTTTTTTTAAGATTTTATTTATTTATTTGACATACAGAGATCACAAGTAGGCAGAGAGGCAGGCAGGGGGCGGGGAGCAGGCTCCCTGCTGAGCAGAGAGCCCAATGTGGGGCTCGATTCCAGGACCCTGGGACCACAACCTGGCAGAAGGCAGAGGCTTTAACCCACCGAGCCACCCAGGTGCCCCTGCTTTAGTTGATTTTGATGTGAGTTCTTTGTGCCTTCTGGATTTGGATGTCTGTTTCCTTCCCCAGATTAAGGAAGTTTAGAGTTATTATTTCTTCAAATAAATTTTCTGTCCCCCTTTTCTCTCTCTTCTTCTGGGACTCTTATGGTATGAATGTTACTAAATTTGATGGAGTCACTAATTTCTCTAAGTCTCTTCTCATTTAGCATTATTCTTCCTCTCTTTGGTTCACCTTCATTGCTTTCCATTACTTTGTCTTCTAGTTGATTAATTCATTCCTCTGATTCTTCCAGCCTGCTGTTCATTGCCTTGAGCATGTTTCTAATTTCATTTATTGCATTCTTCATCTCTCTCCATTTTTTTTTTTAATGGATCAGTTATTTAATTAGGTTCTTTGTAAGAAATTCAAACACCAATTTGTGAGGATAAACTCCACTTGTGAGAGAAAACACAGAGGTAGCCCTGAAACTGAGGAACAGCTTTGATTTGGGGCACTATTTGTGAGTCCATAGCTTTCTGACCAACCTTGCACTGCTCTGTAATTTCATATTTCTCTTTGTTAAAGATCTCACCTTCCTGGTATCTGGATTCAGCTTCTTCTTCTTGAAATAAGCATCAGTGAGATGTTTGGAGATTTTCACACTGCTGTGAATTTTAGTGGAGATGGTAATGACAAATTTCTGGTTTGTTCTATGCAGAAGAACTCAGTTGAGGGCCAGACATCCAGTCACAAATAGCAAGCCCTTATCTTCAGTAGGATAATACCTAGGCATTTTGTGTAGTTTAACCATTCATGAACTACCTTGTCAACACCAACTGGTTTTGTGACAGGGGTGAGGCTTAATGTAATCAAGTTAGGCAGTCAGGGACCTTGTTGCACTGCTTCCTGCAGGAGGCTCTGTGTTTATGCTGAGGAACAGGGGAGGGAAATGGGGAAATAACACTGGCAAGCTTTTTTGTTCCTAGAGAGGTTTCTCTGTGAATGCTGCCTCTTAGGAACATTCCGAAAAGAGTAAATAATGTCCTCACTTTGTGCCCCAGGTTCTCTTCAGATCACTATTTTCACACTGTCTGACCCTGCGTTGTTTGCCTTCTCTCCAAGAGCAGCCCAGTGCTTTCCAGGCTGTGTCCCAGCCAAGCCCACTGATCTTTAAAACTCCAGGTTTTAAACCTGCTAGTTGCAAGAACTCACAAAATTCAGCCCCTCTCATTTTCTAAGCCAATGGCTATGAGGAAACATTTTCCTTATGCATTCCCTTTTATGTTCCTCTCTCTCACCCTTCTCTGCAACCATGGCTCCCTCCCCTCCACAGCAGCCAGGATCTGTTTCTCCCCTAAATCACATCTCCACACTTCCTGCCTTCTTTGATATGGCCTCCTTTCTCCCTTTAGTTGTGGAGTTTGTTCTGCCAGTCTTCAGGTTGATTTCTGGGGTATTTGGAGTGATTGATAGTTATCTGGTTGTATTTGTGGGATGAGGTGAGCCTTGGATTTTGCCACTCTACCACCATCTTCCTGTATCTCTTAATGACCATTACTTTAAATTCTCTCAGGCATATTACTTATTAACATTTCATTTAGGTCCCTTGATGTGATTTTGTCCTGTTCTTTGTTTGGGACATATTTCTCTGCTCATTTTACCTAACTCCCTTCATCTATTTCGATGCATTAAGAAAGACAGCTTCATCTACTTCTTTTGAAAATAGTGGCCTTATGAAAAAGAGGTCCTATGGTGCCCTGCAATGCAATGTCTCCCATTCTCCAAAACCTGGTGCTTCAGTGATGTCTCTTATGTGTGTTGCATGTGCCCTATTGTGGTGAAGCCACCTTTACCTTCAGTCCAGTCACCTTCAATGACTTTCTTTGCCTGCCTGTGGGCAAAGGGTTTGACCATTTCATTTTTAGTGGACCAGTCTGGGGCTGCCTTAGGCTTGACTTCAGACTAGACTTATGCCAGAGCTGCAGTAGCATAGAACTGCAGGGCACTTTCCTTGTGTTGTCTCCTGAGAAGCTTTTATTGGTGGGTAGGATCTGCAGTCAGATCAGATGTCTTCCCCCAGCCCACTGCTGGGGCTGCACTTGGACTGGTATTTATGGTTATCTTTCCCTCTCCCCAGGTAGGAGTCATTTTGGAGTGATGTTGGACACTATCTGGGCTGCTTGCATACTCTCAGGCCAGCAGCACCACTTTGGATGGGTTCTGGCCAAGGTTGTATTGGAGCAGGCAGGTCTGCGGGAGAATGTGGGGGTTGGGCACATGGTTTAGCAAGGTTTGTGCAGTTTTGCTGTGGGAGAGGATCTGGAACCAAGTCCTGGCTGGAGGGGGCATGTCAATAGAAAAAGGGGGGCAGGGCATACTGCTAGCAAGCTGGGTGGAGAGTGTGGGCACTGAACTGTTTTTCACAGCTTTCTGTGTATCTAGGCAGGGGTGGGGAATGAAAGTGGTACCCTCCAACTCTTTAGTTCTTGAAGTCTCCCAAAGTTCCCTGTCCTTCAGCATACACTCTGAGATTATTAAATAAATCTCCTTCCCATATATCCCAGACATTTTTCAAACTACTGCTTCTGTGCTGCATCTCCATGGAGATGTTTGTTGCACTGTCTCTTTAAGGGTGGAGATTCAGTTTTCTGCCTCCCTCCCAGCTCTCCTAGAGCAGAATCCTTTGTTTTTATAAAGTTCCACATGTTAAGCCTCACTGATTGTAAAAACTCCTAAAGCCAGTCCTCTCTGGCCTTCAAAACCAAATGTTATGAGGATTTGTCTTCCTGGTGTGAGCCCCCACTGCATGGGGTGCCCCACACAGGTCCCTCTCCTCTCTCTCCACCCCAGTGTCCTCCCTCCTGTGGATAGTGCTGGGTACCTGTTTGGCTCCCGACTGTTTCTTTAACTTTCTTACCCTTTTTATGTATCATTCTACATTTAGCTGTAAAAAGTCTGTTCTGTCCATTTTCTGATTTATTTACACTAATGTGAGTGTTATCTGGTTGTATCCATGGGATAACATGAGTTCAGGATCCTCCAACTCTGCCATTTTCCCTGGAAGTCTTTTGGTATCTTTTTTTCTTCTAATACGATCTCTGCCCCTTTTTTTCTCTCTTCTTCTGGGAGCCCTATTATGCAAATTTTAGTCCATTGTTGTTGCCATATATATTCCTTAAACTGTGTTCACATTTATTTATTTATTTGTTTGTTTCTTTTTCTTTTCACCACTTTGACTGGGTGAGTCCCCCCACCTTATCTTCAAGTTGACTTATCCTTTCTTTTGCATCATCTAGTTTGTTGTTGACACACTCTAGTGTATTTTCAGGTTAGTTATTGCATTCTTTAGCTCTGTGACTTCTATTTGATAGTTTCTTATATTTTCCATCTCTTTGTTGAAGTTCTTACCTTCTTCATTCATCTTCTCCCTAGTTGAGTGAGGATCTTTATGACCATTACTTTGAACTCTTTATTAGGTAAATTCATTTCATTATGGTTCTCCCTTCCCTTTCCCTGGAGTTTTATCTTGTTCTTTCATTTGTACCATAGTCCTCTGTTTCATTATTTTGCTTTATTCTCTATTGGTTTCTATACAATAGATAAAACAGCTATCTCTCCTAGTCTTGAAAGAGTAGACTTGTGTAGGAGATGGAACTTTCATTCAGCCCTGCCCCAGTTGCTGGTCATCTCTCAAACTGCTGTGCATGTCCAAGCAGTCTATTGTACTTTGAATAGCTCACAGTAGTTGAAGATATACCAATATCTGTCAGTGTTCCACAGAATCAGGGTGACTAGAAACCAGGCCCTCAGGCAGCAGCTTTTAAAAATAGGCAGATATATGTAGTCCTGAGAGTCCACAGCATAAGCCCTCCTGGCCCCTAGAGGTCAGCAATCATGAGGGGTGCCTGGATGGCAGTTATAAAAATTTGGGCTACAAATGAGTGTATAAGTTTCTGTCTAAGAGAAACCAGAAAGCTGGAGAAAAACCAAAAAGAGAAAGTACCAAGATGGTATCCATAGCTGATGTTCCTTGAGAGCAGCTCCATAGGCCACTAAGAGTGTACCAAACCTGAAGCTTGCCCCTCAGTCTGAAACCCCAGGACAAACAAAGTGGCTTACTTTAACAGAATGACTGGGGAAGGGGTGTCTCAGATTACTGTCTTTGCAGTGATCTGGGGGTACCAAGAACCATCCCTCCAATTGCCACAGTCCCATGGGGTCCAGAAATGCAAGGCCCTCTGGCCACCAGAGCCAGGTGACCAAGGGTTATCCCCTGGGCATTGGCTGCAAAAACCAGGCACTAGATGCATGTAAAGTTTCCCTCCAGGAGACAATGGCACAGAAAATCTGAGCTCTAGGTCTGCTGCCTTTTTCTGTGCCCTGAGGGTAGTAGCTGTTTAAAGATTCTTTCTCCATTGATTATAGCCCTGTGGGACCCATGAGCAAAAGTTAGCCTCTATGGCCTCTAGAGACAGGCAATGTAGAGATGTACCATGACAGCAGTAAAAGAAAAAAAAAATCATGGTACCAGAGAGGGCTATGAGCTCCTCCTGGGTTATACTCATTATAACAGTCTCATGTGACCAGGCATGTAGGCTCTACTTGCCTCTAGACCCAGGCAATCAAGAGGCACTCCCTGGTTATCAGATATTTGTAAAGGTTCCCTTCTGGGAGACAGTGGTACTTTGGACCACATCAAAGGTATAGTGCAAAGACAAGAGTCCACCAGTCTCCATCCCTGGAGAGGGATCCTGTAGGTTCCTAGGTGGGTGTGTGTGTGTGTGTGTGTGTGTGTGTGTTAAAATACGTGCCTGGGGTGGCCTGGGTGCTTAGTTGGTTAAGCATTGGACTCTTGATTTCAGCTTAGGTCATGATCTCACGGTCATGAGATCCAGCCTCATGTTAGACTCCTGGAGCCTGCTTAAGATTTTCTCTCTCCCTCTCCATTCACTCTTTCTCTTAAAAAAAAAAAAAAAAAAAAAAAGTTGTCTGCCCTCTGGCTGAGATTTTAATATAAGCAGGTGAGCTGGTCCCTGAAAGGGTGAGTCCAAGCACACAAGTCCTTTAAGAGGCAATTCTTTGAGTCTTGGGATGACAGCCCTATTGGTTTTCAAAATTAGATATTTGGGCGTTCATCTCTCAAGTGCATGTCTTAAAAGTTGGTGTGCCCAATTTGGGGTTTGAACCCTTTCCTCCTCAGAGAGAAGCTCTGGGGTTTGAGTTCCCTTCCAGTTGTGAGTCACCACTACTGAGATTGTTTCCCAGCCTCTCCTACCCACTTTTTCTTCTTTACCCAATGTATAGTCATCAGATAGCCAGTCTTTAATTTTTTTAACAGGAAATTGTTCCATATATAGTTGTAGACTCAGTGTGTCTGTGGGAGGAGGTGAATACATGTCACCATCTTTCTATGTCACCATCTGTCAGACCTCAGAGGAAAGCTGGCCTCTCCATACTATACTTAATGCAAAGATACTTAATTGCAGTTTCTGAAAGGAGTTGCTGTCCCTTCATTTTTTGACTAAGTAATAATTTCCAATTCCATTAATTACAATTAGAGTATCTTATTTGCATTTCTATTTTTTTGAAAATTTTAAGGTCTTTTTGAACTAATATTGGACAGTTTTTCATAATTACATAATTACATGTGTGTATGGAAAAATACATTTTTTTCATAAGAAACAATTCAATTTATTTATCTATTAGGCTTACATATTGTGTGTCTTTCTTAGGTCTTCTATATTCTTATTGGTATTTTTGTCCTCTTGATCTATGTAGATCTGAGAAGTATGTTAAACTCTCTTATTAGTGTCAGTGTACATCTCTGTTAGTTCTTCTATTTCTTGTAGTTTTGCTTTATGAAAGTTGTTGCTATAAATTTGTTATGGAGATCTTAACAACATTATGAAGTGTCCTTCTTTGTTGCATTTAGTAATTTTGGTCCTGAATATTATCTTGTTTGACATTAAGACTACACTTTATCAGAATATGTTATTTGCATTTACATGATATATTTTTTTTTCCCAATTCTCTTCATATTTGCTTTGCAAATAAATTTGGTTTATGTGGGCCTTTGTAAACATAAAAATCCAACTCCATGGTTATGAACCAATATGGAAAGTCTCAGTTTCATCAGTAAATAATCCTTACTTCATCTTTTTTTGTTTATTAACCTAAATTATATATTTGTATTTAGCTTCAGTTGTTTCATGTTTTTCTATATTATAAATAATGAATTTTTCACTACATGCCTTATTTTACTGTTTTTGCTTTGTTTTTGGAATGTAGGAAGATTTCTATTTCTTTATAGTCATATACTTCTATTAATATCTCCTCTTTGAACTCTTAGTTCTCCAAGCAATAAAAGAATTTTTCTTTATTCCTTCCTGTCTTCTGCTTTCCAATTTTATATTATTATTTTTTGTTTTAATATATATGATATTAACTGTACTTAATTTATTTTACTTGTTTGTTAGCTTCAAGTGACAACATTTACTCACAGATAATACCCATAAATCTATCAGCATGCTTTATTGCCTATGGATTTTATTTTTTCCTTTTCCTCCCAATTTTATCACTTATATTATGTTCATACCCTGTGTCTTAATATTAGTTTGTTACAATTATCAACACCTTCTAATATTGGTTTTATAGCTAAATATATCTAGTGTTAAACTGCAAATCTTAGGTTGACTCTTCCAAAATTATTCTATAGCTGTCTACAGCTTATTTTCTATTGTATTTCATAGGTAAGTCTCTTGGGATCAACATTCCTAAGATTTTACATGTTAATAACTGTCTCTGGCCTTTATACTTGAAGGACAGGTTAGCTGGATATAAAATACTGACTTACATTTTTCTTTCTTTAAAAATATTTTTGTTGAGAACTCTAATAGAAATCCAATTTTCTTTTCCTTATTAGTAAATTGAATTTTTATCTTATATATTTAAAGAACTTCTTTCTTTAGCTTAAAGTCCAACACTTTCTCTAAGTTTGACCTTGGTGTTGTTCCTTTGGGGTCCAAGTTCACAAGTATACAGTGTGCCCTTTCTATGGTAGCCTTTATTTCAGGATTTATTCCTCCAGCAACTTTTCAAACATGAACAAACATTTACATTATTACCTGATAATATAAGGTAATGGAAAAAAACACAAATGACATCGTTTAAGAAATATGTATCAGTTCATTGCTTGTTTGTTCCATATATCTAGTTATAGTAATGTTAAGATGGGTCTGGTAGTCAGTATCGCGTACTATTATAATGCACAGACACTAGAGTTAAACTGCTTGTATTTAGATACTAGCCCTGCTGTTTTATTAGCTGTGAAATCTTGGGCAATTTTCTTAAACTTTTTCTCTGCTTCAATTTTGTTATTTATAAAATGGAGAAAACAGTGCATTTTCCTAACATTTTTGTGAAATTAAATGAGATAACACACAGTGCTTAAACATTAATAAGCCTCATACCAAAATGCTAAAAGGGACTGAAGTATTCATTTTCATTTCAGATTTTAATGAGTGCCATAGGTTATAGTCATCAGATAATTTTGTTCTTCCAATTGTTTTGTGTAATCACAAAACCCTTTGTATAAAAGATATAAGATAGTGGAAAGTAAATGAACCAGTACAGAGGAAATACGACTTCCAATCCTGGAGTTACTATGTGCTTAAATCCATCTATTGATTATTTGTCAAATGGGCATAATATTTGCACAGAGCTCTTGGCTCCATCTTTCCCAGGAGCCTAAGTTATCCTCTTTGCCTGGCTGCCATGTTCTTATTATTAAAAGAATGAGGCTGATTTCTACCTACTTTGCTGGGGTAGGACCCTCTCAGTGTGCAGTAAGGGCTCACAGGACATCCTTACTAACTTCTAGTTTAATTATTATTGTATTCTCTGACAGTTTTCTGATTCCATGGATGTTTCCCCCAGAAGCAACTTAAAGGCAAAGAGTATATTTCTATACTAGTTTTGATAATGCCTAAGTTTTTTTGGTTGAGCAATATGTTTTTGTCAAATTTACATTCCCTAAAGAATGATTGTAAGGGTAAAATGGAAAAATATAGATGAAGTTTTCCTAGAAATGCATTAAGTGTAAATGTTTAACAATTATAAATAAATGGGACCTAGCTTTAAGATTTAAATTGAAGGAATTATGCCATTCAAAAACTAAATAAATTCACCACAGTAAATAGGAAAACCAAGGACATCCACTTTATTTTAATATGCCTTTTCAAACCAAACAACATGACTAGTATATTAAATAGCTTTAAAAGATGTGTTACCTTTTTAAGAAGTAGGCACATCTCTAAGTGTTGGTTTATCATGTTTTCATTTGTTTGAGGAGCAAACAATAGGCTGTTCATTTTACCTTCCTCTGTGATATGTATAAACACTCCTGAAAGCCTACAGCTTATCTCTGAGCACCTCAGTGCTGTCCAATTATAAACACAGTTGTAAATATATCTGACCTGTTAACAAAAATGCAACACCATTTCTTATCCTATTAATGTAGGGTATAAAATTTCCATTAGTAATCTTATGCTTATGGTAAAAAGAGAAAAATATGAAAGCATTATGGATAAAGGTTAAAAGCTGTGCAGATGGAAAGTATTTAGAAAATATTAGTGTCAAAAATGTGAAATTTATCATTAAAATTTCCACATCTCATTTAGGTATCTTGCCCATCTCCATCGCATCTATAATCATCATTCTAGTGATGTCCTAGTTTGAAGAGATGAGTCTTAGAGAACAATTAGGAGATTATAATAGTTTGATTTGCATCAGCTCCCACAATGGCTCCCTACTCCTTAATAAATAAAGCATAGGTTATTTAATAATTCAAGGATTATTTGCATACTTTGAAATTTTTTCTGCTGTATTATCCTTGCAAGCTCAATATTTATTAAATGTTTATCCATTCTTTATGATACAGGTCCATGATTCTTCCCCTTCACTTTTGGCTTATGATTTTCTAAAATTATTTCTGCCTTATCTCCTGTGTAACAACTGTGTAACAACTGTTACTCATTCATTCATTTATGAAACACATATTTATTGGGATTCCTATATGTAATGTACAGTGCTCTGTACTGGGGATTCTATTTGGTAAGTAGAAATACATAGTCCCTGATAACTGATGTGTTCTAGTGAAGTAGTAAGCAGTCAAAAGAAGTTAGGTTTTCTCCATTTCTGATTTTATACTAGACCATGCAAAAAATTTTTACTCTTTACCACCTCTCTGTCTCCACTCTATCTTCTTAAAGAGTCTGCATTTACCCTTTTTGAAGAAGTCCACAACCAAAACAACTGCTAAGTAGACAGTGGACTAGTGGACTCCATAATATAGCCATTGAACCAGACTTATAGTCTCAATCCAAGCTCAGACAACCCATTTTCTTTTCCATAATCTTGGAATTTGAAATCTGAATTTATTTAGCTTTTTTTGGTACTTAAATTACAGATTGATAAACAGTAGGAAACCTATGTGGCTAGTCTCTGCTATGTTAATTGAAGAATCAAGGGGAAAGGTCATTGTTGAAAGAGAGGAGATGAGCAGAGGCTTGCAGAAAGAAATAGAGAATCGAAGAAGGTAATTTTGGTTCCCAAATGATTACACTCTTTGGGAGGCTTGGCTACATTTCTGGTATTCTGATACATTTTCCCATTTGCTTAAGTTAAGTGAATGTGTGTGCCTTGCTACCAAATGTAACTTGACAGAAATTTATCAGACAGAAAAAAGATGTAGAATATTAGTGACAGTGAAACTTCTTTATTCAAAGCAGAGGAATCATTTTACTTATGGGTGGATGGTGAAACACTTAATAAACTGTCTCCCATATTTTCTTGGCATACAATAAGACTGAATCTTTTGGGAAAGGCAGTGTACCACCCCCAAAAAGAAGGTTATAGCACTAAAAATATTAAAATCCTTCATGAAAAACTCTGTCCTTCTGTAAATGATCCTAAATTCTGAAATTTGTATATTCAGAACAAGAAATCAATTGAATGGTATTTTGAATTGCAGCTGGTGAATTCTCTGCCACATCTATCACTAAACTCCACAGTTCAGCAAAAAGCCAGGATTCTGACTTTTGGGATGATATGAGGGACAAGCTGAAGATAATAGAAGACCTCAATTATACTAGATTATTGGGTTTTTTTTGTGGACATCTCATGCTAAATAAGGTTGATATGACTTCCCAAAATATGGTGTCCTCAATAAATTCAGTATGAGTCTTGGGGGAAGTGGCATTCTTCACATATTTTGAGAAAAAAATTGTAGAACAGTACATTATTTTCTTGTCTCTGTTCACTGTATTCATTGACCTCTTCATTCATGAGTCTTTGTGGTATCTTGGTATTCTTCTGAACATAGACCATGCAACAGTGAATAGAACAAAGTTTCTCCCCAAAGGGCTTATATTCTAATGGGAGAGAAATTTCAGATACAATGAAGAAAATAAAATAATGGACTAGAAAGGAATTATGGAGAAGAGAACATATTATCTAGAGTAATCAGGGAACTTGTCTCTTACAATGGTATAATTGAGCTGAGACCCAGATAAAAAGAAAAGGTCAACTATGCAAAGATTTGAGCAAGGAGTTTTCTTTTTTTGTTTTTTTTTTAATAATTAAGTCCAATTTACCTGTGGGTTTTTTTTTTTTTTTAGATTTTTTATTTATTTATTTGACAGAGAGTGAGAGAGATCACAAGTGGGCAGAAAGGCAGGCAGAGAGAGAGAGGGGGGGAAGCAGGCTCCCTGCTGAACGGAGAGCCCGATGTGGGGCTTGATCCCAGGATCCTGAGATCATGACCTGAGCTGAAGGCAGAGGCTTAGCTCACTGAGCCACCCAGGTGCCCCTGTGCAAGGAGTTTTCAAAGAAAAAGAAACGGCCAGTGAAGACCTTGAGATAGGAACATACTTGGTGTGTTCTACAGGTAGAAAGAGGTTCAGAATAGCTAGAGCCCAGTAAAAGATGATGCATATTGTGAAAAGTTAGATGAAAGATATTACCAAAGTCACATAAAATATAGCCTAATAGACCATGTTAAGGCAGTTGGATTATATTGCAATTGTGATTGCCAAGGTATTAAAAAGTTGCAAACAGAACTCATTTGAGTATAAAAAGGACAATGTCTATACTTTGAGCAAGAAACATTGAAGTTGTTTGCCTTCTTTCACTATTACGTTTGTGAAATTTATCACTGTGGCGTATAGCTGTAGTCCATTTTGATTGTTGCATAGTATTCTATTGTATGAATACACTTAAGTTTTTGTATCTTAAAAAAAAATTGTAGTGGGGAATGGGAAAAAGTAGGTTTTGTGATAATCTGAGAGACATGAGAATGGCTGGGCTGTAGTGAAGATGCTGAAAAGTGACTAGTAGAACACATTGGATGTGGGGATGGTGAGCGGAGTGACTGATGACATTTAGGTCTGTGGTCTGAGCATTTGGGTCAATATGAAGCCAAAATTGAGATTGTAAAGGATGAAAGAAGACCAGATGGAAATCAAGAAGTAGATTTTAGTTGTGCAAGACTTAGGCTGCCTATTCACAATCTGAGTGTAAAGGATTGAGGAGACAACTGTATTTATGGATTGGGAGCCCATTGATGCATTTTGGGTCCAGCAATAAATAATGGAGTCATCAGTATTTAAAGCCAAGAGGAGGAAGTAATGATTGAGTGAAGTTCAGGTGAGAGAGGATAGATAAAGGGGTCTAGGATTGTGCTCTTGGTAGCCGAAACATTTTAGTGTGGAAGAAAAGGAGAACCCAGCAAAAGACACTGGGAGGTATTATATAGTCAGAAAGACTAGGGAAAAGCATATTACAAGAGGTGAGTGGTCAGTCATATCAAGTATTGCCAAGAGATTGAATAAGAGGAGTAGAATCACTCATATAATTCCTCAAGATGAAGGCCATAGTGACTTGAACAGAGGTAAGCCCAACTTGAGTGATCTTTAGGAGAAAATAGGAAGAGAGAAATGGTGATAGTAATTATAGTAATTATAGTTAAGAAATCTTCTGAGGAATTGTGTGCTGAAGAGTTACAGAGAAATGCAGAGAAAAATCAAAAGAGGTTCTTATTTAAAAAAAAAAATAGAATAAAAAGGTAAACTTGTGTGCTAGCAAGAATGATCCAGGAATGAGAGGCCAGCTGATATCATTGGAAAGACAGGGGGATGATGGCAGAGGTGAAGACATTGGGTAGGTAAGTGGGGATAGGATATGGAGCAACACAGTCCAATAAAAATATAATGTGAGCCATGTATGTAATTTAAAAATGTTTTAGTAGTCACATTAAATTCCTAAAAAGATATAAGTGAAATTAATTAATTTTAATAATATATTTAACCCCAAATATCAAAATATTATTTCAATATGTATTAATATTAAATAATGGAGATATTTTTTAAATTAAAATTTAATTTTAAATTTAAATTTAATTTAAAATTAAAAATATCTCCATCATTTTATTATCATATTAAGTCTGAAATTTAGTGTGCATCTTATATTTACTGCACATATCAATTTTGATTGGTCACAGGTTAAGTGCTCAATAGCTACATAAAACTAGGGGCTACCTTATTGGGCAGTGTAGATATATAGTATAGCTAGAGATTTTGCATGAGATAAATGTATGGAAGTTTCATCTATTGTAATATAAAGAAAGAATAGCTATGTTTGGTGGTGGGAATTGCAAGTAGTTCTCATCTGATTGTATATATTTTTAAGTTATGTAGAAGAAGTGTTAAAAACTTTAAAAGAAAAGGACAAAGAGGGATTGTCAAATGATCATTTTAGAGAGTGGAAAGATGAGCCTGTTGAGCTCATTAGCTCCAGAACATGGGAAATGGGTAAAGTCCTAGTTGAAGTTTTTGCTTAGCCCCACAAGCCTCAGAGCAGTGGCCATATTTGACTGTTTTTTCCTACGAGCAGCATGTAATGGAGCAGTAGAACCTAATTAGATTTCAAGCATTTGCAGGTCAGTACTGGAAACTGCTGAGCAATATACTGTTCAAAAAAAAAAAAAAAAAATCAGTATAATGAAGAGGCGCCAGCGCTTAAACTCAAGTCACCATAGCCTCTCTATTTATCCCGTGGGTCTAGTATGAGGTGTAATGGAACAAATTGGAAAAGGACAGCAATTTTCCACTATGTGAACAGTAAAATGGAAGAACCTTCTTTGCAGAAAGAATGAATGAAGCATGTGTAGAAAAAAGCAGAAATGAAAGACCAACAACCCCAGAGAGATTTGAGAGAATAACTGTTCCAGTTACTAGTTCCAATCCCTTTTCAAGTTCACTGCTTTCCTTGGATTTTGGGTTCCAAGACATAGCACCCATCCTGCTATGAAATAGATCATTCTCCTTTTATTATCCTAGCTTAGTGATTTCTGGGATTTGCAGTCCTGCCTCCCTCATATGTAGGGATAATGAAGTCTGAATTTATATGGATTTAGCGGGTCAGTTGTAAAGAATTGTATCGTAAGGGATTGATTGAGTGGAGATACCTGATGTGTGGTCATTGAACACAGAGAACTCATGATGCCTACCATTTGATCTTATTTTTAAAAATATATACATATTTTTATTGACAAATTGTATAGTTCAACATACATCTCTTATAAAAAAGACAAAATGCCAAAGAAAAAGTAAGAAAAAGAGCCCACCTATAACTCTAATAAACGTAAGTCACTACTGTTTTGTTTCATTTTTCATTTATTATTTACTGAATTGAATGCCAACATATCTGTAGTCATCATAATGGCTTTTTTCCCCCTACAAATGGCAGAGAAGAGAAACTTCCAATTATCATAGAAATGCATCCCTATAAAGAACACTCCTCATTCTCTTTGCCTCTTTAACTCCACTTGACCTCTTTCTTTATTTCATTTCCATAGAGAATTGTTAGTTAGCTTTTGCTCCTTGAAATTTCTTAATTGCAGCTCTTCACAATACCATGGAAATGCAGGCATGTTCTTGGAATCTCAGTGAGAACTTTCATTCAGGCTTTAGGTGGACCCTGCATGGAGATAGGGTGGCTGCTGTTGGGGAGATTTCTAGACTAATAGCGTTTTTAATTTCCTCAGCATTGTGCAATGCTTCCTTGGGAGCTCTTCTAATGCCTCAGCTTAGAGACAGACTATGGAACTGGAGGCTAGCTTAACAGAGCTGTCACTGCAATAGTAACAACCTACACAGAATCTTGGAAAAGAAGACAGAAAGCTGGTAGCATTTACACAGGGTTTCCGCAAAGGTTCTTCTTCTGGGTGAAGTAATTATTCTGGGGCATTACCTGTCAACAAAACAGCATCCCAAGAAGCTGGAGTTAAATGCCAGAGACTTCTGAAAACAGAAGGAAGACTATCCTCAATTTCAAGGTCTTTGCTTTTGGCAGCTCCCTTAGTTATGTAATGGGAGAAGGAATTTTCCTTAGACTTCACACTATGAGAAGCATGGACTGTGAGATCCTTTTTGAATAAGTCAATTTTCTACTACTAAAATGAGCTAAATATGCAGCCTATTCACCAGCCCAGAGAGGTATTTGATTTTGTTTTTATAATACTGAAAACTCTCTTGATACTCACAGTGAGTCTGTAGGGGAGCAGTAACACAATGTGTATCTGCTTTTTCAATTTAGGAAATCTTGTTGAATATATAATGGGGCGACTGGGATAAGGTTTTACAGAAGCCACATAGACACATAAATCCAGGCATGTTTTTTTCACCTACCTCTTTTATTGGCTAGCTTTCTTACTCTGTCAAACACATCTGTACTGTGTCAAAATAGTACAATTATGCCAAATTATCCACATTTGTTTTCAATTTAGTGAAGACCTACCTACATGCAGGTGGTAGATTATAGCATATAATATTTTCTTTCCTATTACCCTGAGTTCATTTCTTATTCCTTTAACAAATAAAATATTAGTTGGGATTTATTGAGCATGCATGTATATATTATATTATCTACTAGAATGTTTCATGAGGTCAGGGCCCATCTCTGCTTGTTCACCCCTGAACCAACAACACTTGTGGCAGTAGTTAGCCTATGTTGTCTCATCAACAGAATGAAAGTGTTTATTGAATGAACGAATTGTCTATATTCACATGTTAAAACACCCTTGTAAAAATAGGTATTATTACTGCCTTAGTTTTATAAAAGGAGAAATTTCTCAGATAAGTTACCACTTAAAATTTACACAATGAATGAGTAAGAAAAGAGCTGGGATTCAAAGCCAGGTTTGGTCTTCCCTATGATCCTTCCTCTTTACTTGGCCATGCTTCCTCAAACATAGCTTTGAAGTGAACATCTACCATTTTTCTGACAGGATCATTGTTAATTCCATGCTTTGTTGCCTTTAAGGAGGCTGAGCACAAAGTTTCTTCCAAAATGATTCAGAGTAAGTTACTTGCTGATTTTTCTCATTTTATTTCTCAGACATGCAAAGGCAGTTTTTTTTTTTTTAAGATTTTATTTATTTATTTGACAGAGAGAAATCACAAGTAGGCAGAGAGGCAGGCAGAGAGAGAGGAGGAAGCAGGCACCCTGCTGAGCAGAAAGCCCGATGTGGGGCTTGAACCCAGGACCTGGGATCATGACCTGAGCCGAAGGCAGCGGCTTAACCCATTGAGCCACCCAGGTCCCCTGCAAAGGCAGTTTTATGTTAACATGTTAACTCAGTTGTTTTGGGTTCAGGTTTGCTTTAGAGACTGAGCTAGCTACTCTTTTCCCCCCTGTTTTTCCAGTAAGCCTGTCTTGTTGCTATACTCATCACATTCTACTCTAAAGACCCACTTTCTGGGGAATTATGTGGGTGGGAGACCTCCATACTATAACTACACCACATGATACCATATAGTAACAGGAATTGGTTGGCAGTCTGTTATGCAAGTTAATCTGAAAAAGTTCCATCTTTTAATAAGCAAAAGTTGGTCTGATTAAGCTTCTTTATTCACTTTAATTTCATAAAATGTTTGTCTTGAAAAGTAACAGTAAGAATATACCAAGACACCTAGATATAAGAGCCCTCCCTCACTTCCATTTAGTTACTACATTCATTTTTTTCTGTTGAATTCCTATATTGCTTGAATTTTAAATTCTGTTTCACTTTAGGCCATTTGAATTTCTCTAGTATCACGTCTTTGTATCCTCCTTTCTTAGTCCCACCTTAATGTCATTTGATAGTTTTTGATTTATTCATTTTTGCCACCTCCCTTCTCTCTGCTTCTGTAATTTTTTGCTTCTATAGAAGACATATTGAGTTCTCTTTTCTTCTTTATATATTTACCTTACTGCTTAGAGAATATCTTTGGTAGGAAGAAAAGGCTGCTGGCTATTTATTCATTTACACTAGAAAAAAAAAAAACAAAAGCAAAACAACCACTCTACCAACACACACACACACACACACACACACACACACACACATGCCAATTTCATGTGGAAAAGAGATCTGCGGACATGTATGTATGGTTTCTTAGGTGTCTTGTTTTTCTTCCATTTACATCCCCATTTTTGGCTACTGCATCACCTATCATGTCATTTCTTTTTTTTTTTTTCTTTTTTTTTGGTAATGCTTTTATCACTCTCATTCATTTCTCCCATGACACCTTAGACTATCCAAAGTGTATAGATCATATTAAAAACATTAGGATTCTACTGCATTTTATTTCCTCAGGAGACAGGAAGAAAACTGCTTGCTATTCTGGTATTTTCATTAAGGTAAACACGCCAAGCTGAGAGAGCAATATTAATGCCAATAGTCTAGTTTCTATATGCCTGATGACATGTTCTGACTTTATCTCACCTTTCCTGATATCACTTTTTTGGCAAAGAGCATATGAGGGTATGGAGATTCTGAGGGCTGGGAAAATTAAATAACTAATTTGCCCATTTGATGAGTGGTATGAATATCAGTGCTTCTCACTTTTGGCACTATGGATATTTTTGAATACCAGTCCAAATACATTCAGCTGTTGGGTATTAGCTATGTCTGCTCAGGAAGATTGCCAGTTGCAGAATGGAGCAAAAACTTTGAACTTGGGGTACATCATATTATTCTGATGGAAAAATCCACTACACAGGGATTGATATAGTCATTAACATGGATCCAAAGATCTATTGAGAAGAGATTTAGGACATCTGGAGCTTCCCAAGTCCCTTCTTCAGCTTTCCCTGAATCCCACTACATACGTCCAGCAACTGGGCTTAGGTAGATCCTATTCTCATTACCTCTCATTTGGCACTTTATATTGCTATTTATGCTTTAGACACACATGCATATGGGACAAAAATGTCCTCTCTTTGAAATAGAAGAATACAGTTCTTTAATTATCTCTATCCAATATCTTACTCATAATTCATCCTCAACCATAATTTTTAATGATGATGGTCACTCAGTTTCCTCTTGTTTTACATTTAAGCTTAGGCTATGTGATCTCTTCTTGCCTAGCTTTTAAACTATTTCCTAATTTTTTATCACTACTTTTTTTCTTTGTTCAAATCTTTGAAAGTGTGAATTTTAAATCTGATTTTGAGGAGCTCAAGGGAAATAGATTCCAATATGAAAATGGCTAATTGTTCAGGGAAGTCTGAGGAATGATTTGTGAAAAAATAGTGATGAGCGTGAAGCTGAGGGCAGAAGAATTATGAAAAGTGAAAGTTAGATGGTTAAGTGAAGACACTGGACAAAGGTATCACTGTCATCCTAGTTTTGGAAACAGGAAACTAGAAATTATTCCTGCCTCTTCATAACTTTATTCCCATCTATTTCTTTCTTTTTTTTATTTTATTTTATTTATGTATTTGTCAGAGAAAGAGAGCGAGCACAAGCTGGGGGAGTGGTAGATAGAGGGAGAAGCAGGCTCCCTGCTGAGCAAGGAGTCTGATGTGGGACTCAGTCCCAGGTTGCTGGGATCATAACCCAATCCAAAGGCAGGCACCTAACTGACTGAGCCACCCAGGTGCCCCATTCCCATCACTTTCAATGACTTGTCAATTTTACTTGTAAATGTCTCTTGAATTTGTCCAATTATCTTTATGTCTGCTATCTCTACTCTTGTTAAAACCCCTACATTAACTTTGTGGGATCCTATAATAACATCATTTTTATCATTCATTTATTCATTCGTTTATTGTGTCATTAAAAATTATTGAATATCAGCAAAGAAATACAGTAATGCATAAAAGATGCTTTCTCTACCTTAATGAATTATATAGTTTAGTAGGGGGAAAATCTCTTAAAAAATAAGCCAAACAAAGTGACATAGAAAACATCAGGCTGGCTCTTTCTAGTTGTAACTTGTCTGTATCACATCCAGGGTAATTATCTTAAAATGCAGACATATATGTTATTCCTGTGATTAAAATGGGTCATCATTGCCCTTCAGGTGAATGCAGAACTCTTTAATTTTGCCTCAGGACCTTCCATGTTCTGGCCTCTGCTTACTTCTCTTGCCTCTTCTCATCTCTCTACATATTTCCTTCAGGTTTTCTCTTATTTTACCATTTCTTACCTCAAGACCTTTTCAAATGTCCTCCTCTCTTCCTGAATATCACCTCTCCAACCTCCTTTACTTCTCTTCTTAGATCTCAGTTTAGATTTTATATCCCCTGGAAAGCATTCCCTCATCTCCTTTGTGAGTTTGGAGGCCTTGTGCTTTGTTCCCATAGTAACCCCTGTTACCCCATCATAGCACTTGCCTCTTACTGGAAAACTTTGTTTTAAGTTTTGTCTTACCTGTTAGGCTATGTGTTCTATGTCTGTTCGAGTTGGTTGTATCCCTAGGAACAAATACAGTGCCTAAGTAAAGTGCAAAATAAATAAATAATTCCATCCCATTTAATGTAAGTGTTATGTGGCCATTCTTCCTCCTGAACATTTCAAATTAGTCCTTTCCTTTCACTCCTTTCCCCATCTCTGGTTCAGGCTTTGATTATAACAAGACTCTCCAAAGCACTCATTTTACCTTTAGCTGGCATGACTCCATACGTTTCAGCAGGAGTGATCTTACTAAGAGGCAACCATGATCATACTATTCCTTTGCTTTAAGAAAACATCTGGGGTTTCCTATTGCCTAGCATAGACCCCAAATTATTGAGTAGCATTATAGCCCTCTAATTTTTCCTTGGTGTTCTCTAATCCTGCTGTTTCATACTGTTTCATATCTCATTACTATCACTCTGCAACTGTCTGGGAAATTTCTATTCATCTGAACTTTGTCAACCATAACCTTTTGTTCTAAGACCCTCCCCTAAAGCTAAAGAAAGTTTCCCCTCCTTTGTACTACCAGTGTGCATTGCACGTATCTCTATTAAAGTGTTTTGCATGTGCTGTTTCAAATATTCATATAGCTTTTACTTCTCTACTACTGAGCCATTCTCTTATTCTTATTGTTAAAAACAAGAGCAACAAAAGCACAAATAAACTTTTTGGGACTTCATCAAGATCAAAAGCTTCTGCACAGCAAAGGAAACAGTCAACAAAACAAAGAGGCAACCATGGAATGGGAGAAGATATTTGCACATGACAGTACAGACAAAAGGTTGATATCCAGGATCTATAAAGAACTTCTTAAACTCAACACACACAAAACAGATGATCATGTCAAAAAATGGGCAGAAGATATGAACAGACACTTCTCCAATGAAGACATACAAATGGCTAACAGACACATGAAAAAATGTTCATCATCACTAGCCATCAGGGAGATTCAAATCAAAACCACATTGAGATACCACCTTACACCAGTTAGAATGGCCAAAATTAGCAAGACAGGAAACAACATGTGTTGGAGAGGATGTGGAGAAAGGGGAACCCTCTTACACTGTTGGTGGGAATGCAAGTTGGTGCAGCCACTTTGGAGAAAAGTGTGGCGATTCCTCAAGAAATTAAAAATAGAGCTTCCCTATGACCCTGTAATTGCACTACTAGGTATTTACCCCAAAGACACAGATGTAGTGAAAAGAAGGGCCATCTGTACCCCAATGTTTATAGCAGCAATGGCCACGGTCACCAAACTGGAAAGAACCAAGATACCCTTCAACGGACGAATGGATAAGGAAGATGTGGTCCATATACACTATGGGGTATTATGCCTCCATCAGAAAGGATGGATACCCAACTTTTGTAGCAACATGGACGGGACTGGAAGAGATTATGCTGAGTGAAATAAGTCAAGCAGAGAAAGCCAATTATCATATGGTTTCACTTATTTGTGGAGCATAACAAATAACATGGAGGACATGGGGAGATGGAGAGGAGAAGGGAGTTGAGAGAAATTGGAAGGGGAGGTGAACCATGAGAGACTATGGACACTGAAAAACAACCTGAGGGTTTTGAAGGGGCGGGGGGTGGGAGGTTGGGGGAACCAGGTGGTGGGTATTTGAGAGGGGACGGATTGCATGGAGCACTGGGTGAGGTGCAAAAACAATGAATACTGTTACCCTGAAAAGAAATTAAAAAAAAAAAAAAGAGGGTTCTGATAGGGTTAGAGTTAAAATAATTCTGCCAAACATGCCAGCAGCCAGGCAGATTTTGAAATTGTTAGCTTGAGTCATTTTCTATCACTTTTAAAAGTTCGAAAGATTTGACTTAGTACAAGAACTGAGGAAATCTCAGATTGCCCCTTAGTGTAGTTCAACAATCACTGAGGCTTCTCATCTTAGAAATTTCAGAACACTTTTCTTTCTAACGATGAAAAAAACATAGAGATCATATATTAAAAATTCTCTTTTTCAGATGAACTTAGAGATATGCAAAGAATTTTAAAACTGGTAAGTTACACAACTACAACTAAATACATATATGTAACCAGATTCTCTGAATTGAAGTATTTCTCCTATTCTTAGACATGTTTGCATCACAAAAATAAATCATTAGTTAATATTAAGGGATTTTAAATAATTTAGATAAAGACTGAACTGTACTGTGTCTTGTTTAGAAAATCCTTTCCTTATAGGTAGAGAAATCCTTTCTTTATAGGTAGAGAAATAGGCAGTTCTTGTCTACTATTTTTGGCTGAAACTATTGAAATATCCCAAATGTTTAAAGAAAAAAAACTTAACATGAATTCTGGAACTTAGTGATAATTGTTTTCCATATAGACAAATCATTTTATTTTATTACCTAATAAAAAAGTTAGTTTTAAACTTTATTATATTTTAAAAATAAAACTATTGTTCTTCATATTATTCAGACTACTAATAATTTTTTAACTCATGATTCTTTTTTCCCTAACTAGAAATATTTCATTGTACTCTAGATTCATAAAATCTTTTTACCCAAGGGTTTCCAAATATTTTATAAGCTTTGATCTCACCATGGCTTGGTTTAAAAACTAAACAAAACAAAAACAGTATGGTGCACTCAAATTTAGCACTTTCTTAGCACTTAAATTTATGCTTCTTTGCCTAGTGCCATCCTCTATGAACATGGACATCTCACTGTATTCTTTTTACCTAGAAAATTGCATTTAGAAAACACCTTTACATAGAGCTTCACATGTGGTTTCTTAAAAGGACACAAGGTTTTATAGGAAACAGTCTTTTTCTCAAGGAGCTAACAGTTTTTAAGAAGATAAGCCATGAATTAAAATTTAAAAATATACTAGGAAGTATGTGTTAGGTATGTGTGGATAAATAAAGTATTATTAGGGGATCAGAGAGGACTTCATGGAATAAATGACTTTGTGTTTGAGCTTGGAAGGTTACATAGGTGGAGATCAAGAAGGGAGTATTATAGTGTAAGATATCCTATGTTAGAAGTATTGAAGATTAGAAAGTATAAAGTATGGCTAGTTCCATTTTGTGAAAAGGCAGTTGAGAAGAGGTACTTAAAAAAAAAAAGTTTATTTATTTACTTTACAAAGAGAGAGAGAATATGAGCTGGAGAGGCAGAGGGAAAGAGAATCTCAAGCAGACCATGTGCTGAGCATGGAGTCTGACATGAAGCTCAATTTCATGACCCCCAAGGTCATGACTTGGGCTGAAACCAAGAATTGGACTCTTAACTAACTGTGCCACCAAGGCACCCCAAGATGAGGCACTTTTCAATCCCAAACCTAAGATCTAAGTAAGAGGTGTCCTGTGCTTTTTTTTCTAAAATGACAACTTAAATGATTCGCTGTTCACATGTTCTCCAATATATTTCAAGTTTGTCTTCTCTCTGGGTATTTATAAAATTCTGTAATTAAAGGGAATTCACTGTCCCATGAGGGAAGAACCAAACCTCTCCCTTGGTGAGAATTTTCTAGCAAAAGGAACGGATAGCACCACATCACTATAAAGCAGTGCTCTGAACAATTTAAAAAGTATTGGAAGCCAATCCACTTAAGATAAGTATACAAATTGAGAGTAAGAATTTAGAGATTATTTTGGCAATATCATGTTGCCACAGCATCCAAGCCCAAGGCTGGTGGACTTGTTTTGTTGAGCAGGGTGTAGCACAGTTTGGAATATCGAACTCATGTGCTGATTCATGAGTGACACAAGCTGCATTTTGATCATATTCAGGGAACCATGTAACAGTCTGTGATGGGCTAGAAATGAAAAAAAAAAGTTTCTTCACTATAGAGAAGCACTACAATAAAGAGTTGAAGGGAACATATATTCACCTTTTCTCTTTAGCAAATATTTATCTTATGCCTACTACATGTTATTTTCTTTCTAAAGTAGTGTTTCACTCACAGGGTTTGCTGAGAAAATCATGTTCACCTTTTCCTCCCAAATTCAGCTACTTTTCTCCTGACCATGGAAACTAGGGATCAGGTGCTATTATTGTCCTAATAAGTAAGACAGAAATATGCTAATAATGCTAAAAGTTTGAAACTATGTGTCATTGTGATGGGCATTCCAAGTAGTTCACAAATATCCACTTATTGCGTATCATGGTCCAGTCAGAAAAATAATAACCACAGTAAGTATTCAGGTAGGGGAAATTTAGGAAATTGGTTATATAGGTTTTGGAGAGTTGAAATAATAGCCATATGAAGCAGCTATGTGAGTTCTGCTCCCCACAGCTGGAAGGACAACAGAAACAGGGTTTACTAGAATCTGGTAAATCACAGGAGGGTACGCAGACTTTTGGTGAGAGGGTCACTTGTCTGCATTCAACATCTTATGGATTTTAGAAACAGCCTCATACAGCCTATGTTTCATTCTCTGCAACAATGGCATGGACAGACAATTGCTTATATCTCTAAAAGGGCAAGTGTTTTGAAATAAGCTGGAAACTCAGACAAACTGGTAATAATATTGCTGACAAAAACAGCAAGAAACAGGAAGAAGTCCATTCTTCTTCCTTCTACTTTTCAGTCTACCACTTGTGACTCCTGTTGGTAGAAACTAACTAGCAAAGGAGTCTGAGAG
Organism: Enhydra lutris kenyoni; assembly: GCF_002288905.1. Taxonomy (NCBI): domain Eukaryota; kingdom Metazoa; phylum Chordata; class Mammalia; order Carnivora; family Mustelidae; genus Enhydra; species Enhydra lutris. The sequence goes on along the minus strand of NW_019154086.1, from coordinate 64,278,284 downwards.
ATGTAGTTTGTAGTATCCCTTCTCAGCATCAGCGATCAGAGGTTAGAAGAGTAGATCTGGGCTAAGAGACAAAAGGCAAATTATAGGCATAATGATTTAATGTCATACAATCCTATGAGGTAAGTGCTGCTATTACCCCAGTATTCAAATGAATAAAACAAGGGTCAGAGATTCTTATTTAGTTGTCTAATACCAATTGGCGGCAGAAGTGGGTATGAATCAAGGCAGTCTGACTTAAGCCACTATGCTTGCTCTTTATGCTATACTGTTTCTTTGTTAGACTGGGTGGTAAGTCTATCAAAGAAATTAGCTGGTAAACATTGTGTAGTTACATATAACTATCACGATTTCTCTAATTTTATTATCCCTGTTAAAGTTTTTCATTTTGAAGTGAGAATATTTTTAATCATTTTAGAACATCTAAAGGATTCTGCCATTATTCTATCTATACAGAAAAGAAGAAAATAAGAGAAGCTTTATATTTCTGGTGAAGCCTTTATGTTTAATCAGATCTATGTATACGTGCCTAGAGCAGTAATAGGTGATGGGGATGGTGTTAGAAGGGTTTACTCATTCATTTTATTTAGCATATACTTATCGAGTTATTGATTTATTTCACATATTGTAGGTGATGTTGAAATACCAAGGAGCAAGACAGACATGGTCTTAGCTTTCACAGAACTTACATTTTATTTGTCCCACAAAGTAGAATAGTGAATTAGTGAAAGCCAACAGTGAATTTCAATATCTTGGTAGCTTGCTTATCTATCTATCTCTCTCTCTCTCTCTCTATTTTTCTAAATGAGTAACTGGACCAAGCACATATGTTGGTATAAGATGTAGGCTTAATTCTCCCTGTCTTTGCATCCAAACCAAGTTCAGGGGAGTAGGCTAATGGCCAAGGTAGAAGTGACCATTTCTTTAGGACTTCAGGAGTTAAGAACACAGAGGTAGAGAAAGGGCTAGTAAATGGGAAAGGGCTACAAAAGTGATCAGAAAAATTCCATTGGAAATAAAGCCAAAGACTACTTGGTAATTCATTTTTTTTTTTCTGATAAAAGCAAATAACTCTCAGCAATATAAGTTCAAGATAAAAGAGCAAATAGTCGGGTTATTTATTGATGTTTCCTCATTAACGTTAGAGTTTTCAACCGGGGCCTAAAAATATTGGCATGCGCCTTAATTTATGGTAATCAAAATATGTGTACCCACCAAGACAGAAAATGAATTCAGCTAAATAGATTCTTGGTTTTTACCTCCCATGGATTTTTGCCATGTTTCTAGTTATGATGGGGAAATCAGATTGCATGTTTGAAATATTGATTTTCTGGAATGGTATTTTTATGAGCAATTAAGAGAATAATTAATATGGGGAATATAAACTCATGCATGGTATCCCCATTCTTCTTATAATGCTTATAGTATCACAACTAGCTATGCCTTTAACTCCAGGGATTTTTGTAGGTATGTTGAGGCAGAAGCTTAGGATAGAGACAAAAACATGAAAATGCACATTAATAAAGCTGAGATCCAGGCTGAGCTATAAATCGGGGATATCTCCTCCTCTAGTCACCCTATTGCAGGATAAGAAAGTCGAAAAGAAGGTCCTGAATCCAGGAGTCTGCCGGACAAAATACTGGAGCAGATTAGAAGTGCTACCAGTGCATATCCTAGGCTGGTTTGACCTGAGAAGTTCATTACCAGGATAAAGCATCATCCTGGTTTCATCTAAAGGTGAAATGCTATCATGTGTATCACCCTCTTCTTATTACCCACTTGTTTCATTGGGACACTTAAAAAATATTTCGCATTGTCAGATTCACCCATCTGCCTTAACTCTTCAACTTTAAGGAATGATTGATGCTTTCCTGGAAATTAGCCTTTAACTCTATTTCCTGGTTACTGATTTTACATCTTGCCTTTGGCATGTTGCTTCTAAGGATTAATCCTTTGGTGAGAAGTTGTTTGGCTCAGCTCTTAGGCTTCTCATGCATATTCATTGGCCTTACAGAGAGCCCTACAGGACTCTCCTGGGGTGTGTATCTGGGAAACCATCTCCTGGGATATCTCCAGGGTAACTATCTCCTGAGACTTGGACTGACGTAAAGAATGTCCAGTGCTGCTAGGCAATAGAGTAAGATTTGTCTATAACTGATATGTATCCTTTTAAGCTATCAAACTTTCTTTCACATTTTAAACTAGTTTTGATTTTTTTAAAAAATCCAAAAAATGTTTCACAAACTTTCTTGCTTTTATAAGCAGAATGTGATGAGCAAAAATTGAGCATTTCTCGATGATTCATTTTAATTTTGAAAATTAACTATGACACCACAATATAAAAGAGAGTAAAGGCACTACATTAAATGGTCCCAGACAGCTACATATTTTGCATCCTTATGTCATAAAAGAAAATACTGTTTGTTTTCCTGTTGTTAAACAATCCAATCTGCTTTTCTACAAGCTCCCTGACTTCTTTTGTAATATGTTGTTTGGGATTGGAAAACCAGGTAACCAAGCTGATTAAATGATGTCTCTCATAAACATAGTGTTCTCTGAGTGATGGCTGATAGACCTGCCTTTTGGCGAAATGTAAGACTGAATTCCTGAGCATTGACAAGGCTGTTAAGAGACCTTTTGGTTTTCAGCTGGATTTTGGAAAATTTAAGTCTCCAAACCCTCAGCAAGTGGTATAACATACTAATGTCTTCATGTTATAAATCATTAAAGAATCAGCATAATCATAATGGGACCAGCTGGGTTTGAGTCCTATGCAGTAGATTAGAATTCTATTTCTATTGCTTGCTAGCTTGAACAAGCCATGTAACACTTATGGGCTTCATGTTAGTCGCCTGCAGGGCAGTCATAATAATGGTCATCAGTGTCAAGGGTCTTGTAGAGTATGCATCAAATACCCTATGTGAGATCCTTGGTGCATACTAAGGGCTTAACACTCGTTAGTCACTCGCATGACTGTGGTGAGATGGGCTGTTGTTACATGAGGCCAAGACCAGCTTCACCACATATCTTGAAGAAAGAGACTACATGTAGCACCTGGGTTGGAATATACTGGTTCAGAGTTTATCTTTGCAAAACCAAGCAGCATATGCAAAGCCATATGTGAAAGTCATCTTTTTTTCAGTTTTAACTATCTTTATTGTTAGAATTCTTATTATGTAAATCTCTGTCCACTCTTTAGATCATCATGCTAGCGATGACCAGGTATCCAGGAGTCCAGGGCCAACCTCTTGTCACTGCTCCCCACCCCCGCCCAAGTGATTGTCTTTTCCAAAAGATAATTTCAGTGAGGCAAAGCCTGTCAGAGGCCAGGGAAAATAGCTTAATTAAATCCAGGAGGCTGGGGCAAGCAGGCCAGAATTAATACTATGAGCCTGAATGGTACTGGTTTAAAAGGCAGCATAAGGGGCGCCTGGGTGGCTCAGTGGGTTAGGCCGCTGCCTTCGGCTCAGGTCATGATCTCGGCGTCCTGGAATCGAGCCCCGCCTCAGGCTCCTTGCTCATTGGGGAGCCTGCTTCTCTCTCTGCCTCTGCCTGCCTCTCTGCCTGCTTGTGCTCTCGCGCTCTCTCTCTCTCTCTCTGTCAAATAAATAAATAAAATCTTTAAAAAAAAAAGAAAAAAAAGAAAAGGCAACATAAGCTCTTCGGTTGATGGAACCAATTACTTTGGTTCTATTTTGGAATAATCTTCTAGACCACTAAAGCGGCCCAAGCTGGTGACTCTAGTCCCTGGAGAGTGTAACTTCAGGAGCAGTACTTAAGCCATTCAGACACTCAGAACCTTGTCCTCTTACCTGGATTCATGATTATACACTAGCCTGCCCCAGGCTCTCTTTCCTAGCCTCTGAAAGTTGTTTATCCTCTTTTACCTCAGAGCAGAGGTCAGTAAACTACAGCCTATTGGGCCGCATGTGTTTTGTATGTCCAGCAAGTTTAATGGTGGCTGTTGTAATTTGAAATAGTTGAAAAATTTCAAGAGAGGAACAATATTTCCTAAGATGTGAAAAGTATTTAAAATTCAAATATTTATGTCAATAAATAAGGTTTATTGGAACACAGCCATGCTCATTCATTTATGTATTATCTGTGAGTGCTGTCACATGGCAGAATTGAGTAGTTATGAAAGAGAAGGCTCTCAGGCAAACCCTAAAATATTAATTATCTGGACAGTCACAGAAATGTAGCCGACTCCTGTAACAAGAGGTTTGCCTGAGTCTGTCACTTTCCCCCAGAAACATCCGTCTGCTTACTCTCTTTTAGTAAATAGGACATTTTGTAGCAACCATAACAGCTATACATTAATGTGGTTTAAAATAGTACATCTAATGAAAGATATTTAAACATGGTGCGATATTAATTGCTGAGTATTGAATCCCCTCATTTCAAATCAAGGCAGAGTTTAATCAAGGGCAAATGCCCAGGAAGCCTTCAGAAATAAAGTCCTTGTGGACACTGATGACTATATCAAAACTCTGAAAGCCACATTGTGGATTTAGTCAGTCTCCACTCCCTTGGGCATGCTTAGTAATGTACCTGTGCTAATATTTGTTATGGCTCAAGTCATTTTCTCACTTTATCCTGGGGAGAGGGAGTGGCAATAAGAAGGAGCACTACTCTCACACTGTGCACTGCCGGGAAAGGGGGAGAAACTATAATCATTCACTTCCTTTGTATGAGGCAGGAGTGAAGGGGTAACTAAGAAACAGATTTGTCAAGTGCTCTCCTGTGCAGAGTACCCCAAGCTTAATTTAGCTAAATACACATACACATAAGAGGCAAAACATTACTCTGGAGGAGCCTGAGCCTGAGATCAGAGCATGGAGGTTGGGTTGGCGTGTATTTCTGACTACAGAATGAAGCCCTCAGGCTGCTGCTCTGTATGGTCCTGTGAGCTCAGTCCTTCTCTCTTTTCCATTTCCACTTCCATGTTTTGCTGCTTCCGGAACACTATGGGGGGCCCTCAGGGCATCATGCTTGCCTCCAAACATCATGTTGAAACCTTACCAGGAGTATCCTATCTCCTCCATCTCTGTTAGACAAATTCTGTGTAAGACTCAAGAACTGAGAAATATTCCCACTATTTAAAGATATGTCAGCTTTATGTCTTCTAAACGCTGAATATTTTAATTAGCATTTTTTTAAGTAGATTCTATGCCCAGCACAGTGCCTGACTCGGGACTTGAATTCATCAGTGTGAGATCAAGATCTGGGGTGAGATCAAGAGTTGGATATTTAATAGACTGAGTCACCCAGGAGCTCCTTATTAGCATGTTAATTGTTGAACATAATTTCTTTATATATCCAGCTTATATTTTCTTTAAATATTTTATTTGTGTTAATCCTAATTGTTGAATTAAATGCAAATGCCCGAGGTCAATTACAGATTGCATCTTTGTTTCTAATTAAAAAACACATTCTACTATTTATAGTTATATACATACAGAGTTTATCTTCATTATTCACCGATTTTGTATTTGCGAATTCACTTATTTTCTAAAATTTTTTGGTAATTCCAAAACCAATACTCGTGGTGTTTTTGTGATCATTTGTGCACATGTACGGAGTCTCTAGAAAAACTGAGGCACCCAGCGTGCATGTTCTGCTCTCCTACTGTTAACAAGTTTTCTTTTTCAAGGTCCAATTAGTGCTATGTTTTTGGCTTCTTTGATGTTTCTTTTTTTTTTTTGTTGGTGGTTTCGCTATTTAAAATGCCCTCGAGCATAGTCCAGAAGTGCTGTCTAGCATTGGAAAGTGTGAGAAGGTATGATGTGCCTTACAGAGAATATGTATTAGATAAGCTTCATTCATACATTAGCTTTAGTGCTGTTGAGTGTGAGCTCAAAGTTAACGAATAACAATATATATTAAATAAGATATCTTTAAACGGAGACACACACATGAAATAAGGCTGTTTATTGGTCAGTTGGTGAAAACCTGTACTTCCCCTAGGATTGATTGTTTGCTATTCACTACCTCAGTGTCCACAGTGAGTTTATAGAACATAACTACTGTGAATAACCATATTGATGTGTGTGTGTGTGTTCTCAAGAAAGCTGGAATTAGTGGTGGCTTTTTGGACATTTGTCTGCACATCCCATGGACCCGTGAGCTTGCAATAACTAAGTCTTCAGTTGCTCATTTTCTGTTGCTGACATTGGATGAATAGTTAGACAAAAAAAATGAGATCAAAAGTAGTATGCCATTTTGGATATAGTGAAACGACGCCTCCTATCGGTTTTTTTCTCCATTTTAACATGAATCGACAGGCTGCTTTTACCTCGCTATCAGTAGCTATAGTGAAAGGAAAAATAGGTTTTAACTCAGAGATGACAAATATGCGGCCCACTAGCCACCTCTTGCTTCTCCTTGTTCATGGTTCATGCTACTAATTGCATGTGATACTCTTACTCTACACCCTGATGTGATTATTGCATTCTTCTCAGCTCAGTGCTGTAGGAGGCCATTAATACCAGGTTGGAGGGAAGATACTGATTGAAGCTGTTCCTCATAACAGTGAGCATAATATGTTCTCTTCTGCTTTGATAGATCTAAATTGTATGCACAGTGTGGATTTTGTGATACCCAATAAAAAAGTTCTAGGAAACAGCCCTGAATGGGCTGTATATTATCAAGTCATCATGTGTAATACAGGATTGTAGCATAAACTTGTACTGGCTCCTACTGTGGTTAGGCAACCTTCACAGTGATTGCAGGGAATGTGCTCACAATAACCAATAACCCCAGTCAACATTTCCAAGAAAGCAATTCATCCTGCTGCTTTTCACTGCAAAGCAGAGTGAAGGGAGATCAGAACAAAAACTTACTTATCATGCCCTATTTTTTCTCTCTCATTTCTCTTCCCTAAACCTGATTTCCATAATTGCTGTATGGTATCTCATTTGCAAGGAAGTTCAAAATGCAAACATTAATGCTTTTTTTTAAATATATTATAAACTCTAATTTTGAGTTTACTTAAATTTTCTATAAAATCTGGTGGGTAATAATGGAAGTTATAAGGATATTCTGAATGAATAAGTGAATGAGGAATGTTTTGAATAAATGAAATGCATATAGCAACTTTTGATGGGATATGTTTATTTTGCTAGTTTTTTAAAAAATGGCTTTTCTGCATTCAGGAAAGAGTTTTCATTTCTCCACTCTTGCCTTCAACAAATTGTGTTGAATCTCATTCCCCATATACTGATGATATCTTAGGCAGGTGACATAACTTTTCGGACATGAGGAACACTATCCTTTTCAGATTTAAGTAGTCCAGTTCCATCTAAAAAAAAAAAAAAGAAAGAAATTCTGTCCACTGTGCAGTTGCAAGCTCTGCCTCTCCCCAGGTAGAGGCTCGTGAGGGCTTCCCAGACCAGTGTGAGAGCAGGGACATGACTTCTGTTCTCAAAGTTTTTTCTTTATGTGGACTCCTCCCTTTTGTTCTTCTGTTTCAGACTCCTCTGGCTGGAGAGGAGAAGATGAAATATTGCTTTTCTGGCTCTGTTTATAATTCTTGATTGCTCATTTCATGGTTTCTACCAGGCAGATCTCTCTCTCAGGAGGGAGTTTTGTGGGTTCGTAAGCACTCCCCACTCTCAGTCTCTTACATCCATGCTGCAGACCCCTATCTTGGAACATAAAAATACCTCTCAGCTCTGGCCCAGAGATTCCCTCTGGTGTCCTCTCATGCCAACAAGACACCTTCAAGGGTAGAATCCTTTCATAAAGGATCTATCCCAGTTATCTTCGGCAGTGTCTACCTGGCTTTTAGGAAATTATATATGCTTGTTCTACCAAACTCTGGAAATATATATCATTCACAGAGCTCTTTTCTCTCCTTGTTTTCAGACAAGAATGATACACTGGTCTTCATGCTTCCCATATTCCAAGGGACATATGCCTAGTTTTCCAAAGGCCTCTTTCATTGCATATGTTCATGGTTCTATGGGGTTGTCTTTGTTCATTCAGTTTGCTATAACAAAACATCATAAACTATTGGCTTATAAAGAACAGGTATTTATGTCTCATAGTTCTGGAGACAAGGAAGTCCCACATCAGGGTGCTGGCAGATCTGGTATCTGGTTCATAAATAGCTGTCTTCTTGCTATGACCTCATATGGCAGAAAGGGCAAGGAAGCTCTCTGGGGTCTTGAAAAAGGGCGCTCATCCTAATCATGAAGGCTCCACTATTGTGATGTAATCTCTTCCCAAAAGTTCTACCTTTAATCATGACACTGGGGGTTAGGATTTCAACATATGAATTTGGGGGGACATAAACATTCAGGCTATAATAGGTGGCATCCAACTCAGAGTTCCAAAGTTCCAAAAATACTAAGTCTGGAGGTCAATATACCTTACTTGTGATTGATTCTCAGTTTCTATTTTAAAGGGAAGCTTATTGTCCTTCTCCCTTAGCTTAGAATTGGAGAAAAGACGTATCATCCTTCTGCTTGTATGAAGGATACACAGTCCTTTTTACTTCTATTAATTACCTCCTGTTATCCTTTCCTCTCTGATCAATCTTTCTTGAATTTCTTATATTTCTTACATAGGGCAGAAGTGGACTAGAGGCTAAGGGTTGCTGAGATGATTTTGCTCACCTCTTAGAATATCTGTGGGGAAACTGTGTTTACATATGTGATCCATTGTCCTCAGCTCTGGGTCTCAATAGAAAATAAGAAATCTAACATAACATACACAATTGTTACAGACTGAAGAATTTGTTCCCCTTAAATTCATATGTTGAAACCTTGCCCCCCAATGTGAAGTTATTAGGAAGTCTTTGGAAGATAATTAGGATTAGATGAGGTAATGAGGGTGGAGACCTCATAAATGGAACTGGTGTCCTTATAAATGCCATCAGAGAACATGCTTCCTTTTTTGGCTCTCCACCATGTAAAGATACAAGGAAAAGCCCAACAGTCTACAACCTGGAAAATTGTTCTCACAAGAACCAAACATGCTTACAACCCAATCTTGGACTTCCAGCTCCCAGAAAGTGAGGAATTAATTTCTGTTGTTTACAAGCTACCCAGCCTATGGTATTTTTGCTATAGTAGCCTGAATTAAGACAATGGTATACTTTTAAAGAAAACTAAGTCTGCCACAATTCAGGCTGGTTTTACATTACTTTTCATAGACTCCCAGAAGAGATAAGAATGTAGATGTCAGCTCACCACATGAAGGTTAAATTTACTCTGCAACATCCCTATCAATAATTCATTCGGTCTCAACACCCCCAGTCATGGTGATGACCCATTATTTTTGGGAACAGCTCTAGTTATAAGTCTGTCTGTGTATTAAGCCAAATTTGCTTGCTTCACTCTAATTTCTTTCCAAGATTTTTCTTTATTCTGTTCTTTGAAGCTGAACAGGACAAACTGTTCTCTCTCTCTCTCTTTTTTTATTTTTTACATGAAAATCTTTAAATATCTAAGGAGAACACGGATGTTTTTCTTCTTCTTTTCTCTCTTGAAGACTAAGTAATTCCATTGACTCTAGTTGTTCCATACAGAGAAACTTCCCTGTCAATAGAGAGGTCTCCTTTGGACACAGTTCATTTGCCCAGGGAGTTGGACTTACACCAAGTAGATTGGGAGAATTGTCTCCCTTATTTTTGGATACTCCACCCCTCCCAACCCTGAGCATCTTTTCCTGGTAGAATCCTATTCATTCTTTAGAATTTGGACATCTCCTCTCTGTCTACATCTGTTCTTAAATATCACTTTATATGTACACCTTTATTTTGGCACATATGACATTGAACAGTGATTTTATCTATTCAGTCATTCATTCATTATTTATTTTACAGCCCTTTTCCCTACTAAATGCTAAGCTCTTTGAGATAAGAACAATGTGTTGTTATTCATTACTGGATTCCCCTTAGGTCTGGCACAAACTAGAGACTTGACAAATGATGTTGAGTGAATGCATAAGTGACTGCGAACTAAGACTTGTCTTTTTAGCAGTTATGTGGTATGGTAGAATCATGTCGAGAATGTTGCCAACTTACATTTCTGAGACTTCACTTTTGCTCTGCTAAACCAGGCTTTCTCCAATACAACTACATTATACATGTACACTTTAACCCTATGTATACATTGCAAAATTAAGATCTGAAAAGTATAGATATATTTTAAAGATTTTCTTTATTCATTCATTTAAGAGAGAGTGAGAGAGCACCAGCAGAGGGGGAGGCGGAGGGGGGAGGGGCAGAGGAAGAGGGAGTAGCAGACTCCCTGCTGAGCAAGGATCCCAGTACCACGGGATCGTGACCTGAGCTGAAGGCAGAAGCTTAACTGACTGAGCCACCCAGGTACCCCTAAAAAGTATATTTTAATTTAAAATATTTCCATATTATTTTAAACTATTTATTAATCCAGAGTAGACCTTATATTAACTCACAGTACAACAGGTGCTTGAAAACAATGAAACTTAATATCTTTTAACCTGTCCTTCTTTCTTTCAGATTACCTTCTCCTGGGAGGTTTTATTAGCTGTTTATGTAAAACTGCCTGATGTAAGCTATCAGGTGTCTAAGAACCAACAAGGACAACAAGGTAAAGCAGAGTTTTGCGGTTTGCTTTTGTTCCTTTTTGATAGCATCACCCACTGTGGAGGAAGAAAGAGCTTTCTTGCTCCTTTTCCCAAATTCTGTGTTTTGGACAATGTGATCTATTTGTTTTCATGTCTGCAACATGTCCACTAGGTTCCTTTAAGTGTTTCTTTTTTTTTTTTTTTAAAGATTTTATTTACTTATTTGACGGAGAGAGAGATCACAAGTAGGCAGAGAGGCAGGCAGAGAGAGAGGGGGAGGCAGACTCCCCGCTGAACAGAGGGCCCGATGTGGGGCTCGATCCCAGGACCCTGGGATCATGACCTGAGCTGAAGGCAGAGGCTTAACCCACTGAGCCACCCAGGTGCCCCCTTTAAGTGTTTCTGTGTCTTTTCCTCCCTGAAGACCAGATCAACTTGCTCATTTTGACAGCAATCATTTGGCACAAAGTACCAAAACAACATATGAGCAACCAAAGGATGTTCTCAAGCAGACTTGAGTAGAATAGCAGACAGATAAAATAGAAACTCACTCCTCATCTGGAATTTCCTCTTCCTTTGAACTGTCCTTTACTTCCCCTTAACTTTTCATGTTTGTTTGTTTGTTTGTTTGTTTTAAAGCAAAAAAAAAAAAAAAAGATTAAATCGCTTTGTAATTTCTCTTGCACATTTACTAGGTTCATAGAGTTTATTATGACATGTCATATTGTAAAGTGTGTGGTGTGGGAGCTGTGTTTGGAAAAAAAAACCACTTGTAATTCTATTTTAACCATTTATCACAAAATTAGTATTTTTTCCACTAATCATGTCATTATTTACTGTATGCTCAAGTGTGCTTTATTCTCTTCTGGATCCACTTCCCACCTCGACTCCCCTTCTCCAGAGAAGAAATGCTTATAGTTACATAATGGATCTCCATGGAAAAATCAGCTCAGGTTATATTAAACTTATTGTACTTGGCTATTTGAAATTTTCATTGTAAGTGCCTGAGAACACAAGGAAGGATGAAAATGGAATGCGAGGAATCAGGTAAAGATTAGTGGACTACCTTGGGATGAGTCTCGAACATCTTTGTTGTGTAAACTTTTGCTTTCATATTTTTAGAGCAACTTATCTAAAAATCCTTTTTACAACCAAAGGCAATTTTTCCAACCCCTTGATGATTATGTTCACTAGAAACAGAAGTGTGTTCCAGTAATAGTCTGATTTCTATTTATATGTTATCAACATTTTAAGTAGTTTTCCTCTCTTTCTTCATTCCTGTAAACTCCCTAAATTCAAATTTTGCATTCTCTCCAACATTTAGCACATCATTGGTGCTCAATAAATGTTTAACAGTTGGGATACTTATGTTTAACAGCTGCAACATTGACTCCAAGGACAGCTGCATTTTAATGGTGTGTGAAGTGATTTATATGTAAGCTGCTAAAACTCATAACTAAAGCATTTAGCACTTTAGGCTCCTCTGGGACTAAAGGTGATAGATTAAGGTAAAATGATATTATTATTTAATTCCGAAAGAGGTAAATTACTCTGGCAAAATGCTATTTGATGTTGCTGGCAAACCACTGTGGTCTAATGCTACGCTGCCATCAGGAAACATGGCCCAGCGGTTAGAACTGTGGTGTAGGAGGCAGGAGTCCTGGGTACTATTTCTGGTTAATTCACTGACTTCCTGGGTGACCTTGGGCAACTCACTTAACCTCTCCATGCCTCAGTCTCCCTCCTTAGGAATTGAGGAGGGTAAAGATTTTCAACATTCTGTTCTGAAGGGACATTTTAAGAATAAAACTTCGAAATGCTTCATTTGTCATTTTTGCAGTAATGGATGATTTGTTTTTCTCCCAGCTGCATTGCCGGCTGTAGGAAAGCAGTGCATATTAATATGCCCTTAGCCGGAACGCACAAGTGAGTGCTTAGAACGGCCATGGGCTCAGGAGGCTGTATTTCAGAGCAGACACCTCTTCCCATAGCTCTGTCTCATGGCTTAGCTTGATTCCACACTTGTCTGTGCACAATTCTTCCCATTTTGCCTTCACTGTTTTTATAGATTCTGAAGAAAAGAAATAAGCACAAAAATCAACACATGGTGGTAAAAACAGTTTGGATGGTGAATCAAATCTGTCAATGACCAGAGAAGAGCCTGCTCATGTGTTTGGGAAAAATGACACACGAAACTCAAAACTTAAAGCTTCTGCAGTTTCTTAAGTTGAAGAAGGAGTAGAGGACAACAGAGGGTCCTTATCTCAGTCTGTTTCAGCCCAGAGAGCCTGCTGAATGAGTATGTCATATAATTGGAGCACGGAGCTTTTCAGATTTTATAGGACCGTATTTTGAATTTTAACCACTTTTCTTCCCTCTGAATTCCTGGAATGGCTACTTAGGCTGCTGTTCTTGGCAACGCTTAGGCAGGTAGCAATTCATCCACACTACCTGTCACATGTAAGTTCTTTCAGAAATTAGGAGGTACAAGGTAGGCAGCACACAGTGGAAAAAGAGAGAATAAGAGAGTATCACTATGTAAAATCTACTTAGTTTTTGTAAGCTATAGACTAAAATGTTTCACTAAAAATTTTTCCTTATGATTCTTTGTCACTGATGAAAATATATTGGGCTTTTCTTGGGAGTATGGAGACTGTCACTGGCTATGATCCTCATTTTAACTATCTTTAGAAAGACAGTAATTAGCACACACTTAAATAGTGCAATTGCCCCTGGACAGGGAAATTGAAGTAACCTTGAAGGATACTGGGAAATACAGTGATCATGAAGGTAAAGAAAAAAGATTGTATGGGGGACATAAATATGCTCAGCTACTTTTTTGAGTTTATGAGATATGGCTACTGGTTACCATATATTTTATTTTTTTAACTGGTGATAGTTGTATACTATGCTGTGATTTATTTCTATTTTGTGATTTTTTTTTTTTTTTTGCAAAAAGCATCTTAATTCAGGTATGCTTTGTCTAGTATGAGAATATATGCTAAGTATATAAAACTCTCACAAATGTGGACTGAAAGGCAAAGAATTGGCTAGGCTCTTATTTACAGCTTTAATCAAGAAATTTATCATGCAATGAAAACAACTTTTAACCATAAAAGCTACTTTTAATACTAAAATTCCCACAGGAAAAAAATAAAATCAATATTATGAGTCTAAGACATTGATTATAGCATAGTAGAGTCTAAAACTCTGTTTCTCCTCATTATAATCATTACTTTTTAAAAAAAATTTTGTATATAATCATTACTTTTATAAAGACTTAGGTTAATTTGAGGTGTCTTTGGAGTGTGACCTTCAGATTTTGGTAGAAGACGAAATAGGTACTAAATGCCAACAAATCCTTATCAGAAAAAATATGTGTATATATAATACTTAATACAGATAGTAAGAAGCAAAGATTTTATGACAAGTAAGATTTTGTGGCAAATAAAAAGCTATATAAGGAGAGAATTGTTAATGATTCTTAAGAATTTTTTTTTTTTTTTTTTTGAGGGAGATCGCGGGTTGAGGGGAAGAGGGAAAGGGAGAGAGAGAATTCCAAGCAGACTCCCCACTGAGCACAGAGCCCCCTTGGGACTTAATCTCACAACCCCAAAATCATGACCTGAGCAGAAATCAAGAGTCAGATGCTTTAACTGACTGGGCCACCCAGGCACCACAATTGTTAAGAACTTTTAATGCTGATTTCATTATGCTGAGTATGAAGGTATTTTGAGGAAACAACACATCAGTTAATGTTGATGTTAACCCACAAAGAAGGTGTGAAAGACAGCAATGGTTAAAAAATACAAAATTTTAAAAAGTAAATAAGATCATTGAATTTTACAAAATATTAAGGTATTAAGCCAGATTTATCCAATGTATAGTCTACCTCAAATCTTTGTGACTCAGTGAAATCAAACAGAGATGACTTATTTGATTAGATTGACTTATGCAGGTAAAAACAACATGATTACTGACTGCCAGGTTTTACCAACAACACTATGAGGTATATGTTACTAACCACAAAGAAAGGTTAAGTAACTCGTCTGAGATCACACAGCCAGTAAGTGATAGAACTGAGACAGCACAAATTGACTTCACACTATGTATTCCCAACTGCTACACTGTGTTCCCACTCCAGGAATTTTGTGAATTCTGCAGACATGGTGGGACTAAAGTGTCAAGATGCTAGGCGGATTTAGGCATACTACAATGGTCTCCATATTAGCAAAATTACCTTTGAGAGATACAGACTCAGCTATTTTTCTCTATCCACGATACACATAAACGCGGATACACACACAGATACACACATTATCAGCTTGTAAGGTAATTCTCCAGTGTAATAATACTATCTCAGAATTGTAAAGATCTACAAGTAATTTGAAAAATCTCACATTGATGTATTTATGTCAAGAACCCCGAGAGTCTGAAAAAGCACCCTACTTACAAGCTAAGGGTTAGCCTACCATAGACTCATGAATGCTCGAAAGAGATGATTCCTGTGTTAGAGACAAAGGCCTTGGTTATTCTTGGCTAAACAGGCAGCATAGGCTTCATGTTTACACTGATACCCCTCCCCACTACCAGATCCCATGGGAGTCACTCAGACAGATCGAGGTAGATGCTGTGCACACAGTGTGTTTGTGTCACAGCTGAGAAATCCCAGTCTTTAAAGGGGCTGCAAGCAAACCTGCCCAACACTTGCCTGGAGGGACACCTCACTGTGTTATATTACTGTTATTAGAGTGGGCAGCAAAGAAAACTACCTGCTGCTCAGGAGGGTGACACTCCCTTTGCCTTCCAAGGCTGCTTGCCACTCTCGAAAAGAATGTCTTAAAAGACATTTTGGAAAAGATATCTGGGATAGAAGTTATTAGTAACTCTGCTGACAAGATATGCACATTCACATAGAGACCCATGGAGAACTGTCTCCCAGCCATATATTGTTTTCCATAATCCTTGCTGTCTCATTTGACACAAATTCTGTGAGATTTATAGGGTAAATCTCAATCTTATATTTTCTATTTTATAGATTTTTCTAATTATAAAATGATTCTATTGACTAGATAAGACTAATATAGCTTCTGTAACCTAAAAATAATTTAGTTGATGAAGTATGTTGATATTTGAAAAAAAATCCAAATAGACAAATTGATATTGAAGGAGAATAATTCTTATAAAATAAAGGATTAATGTAAAAGGTATTCCCCCCCCAAATACTATTTTATATTCTTTGCTTATTTTCTTATTAGCTCTTTGACCAGGGGCAAAGGAGCTAGGGTCAGGGTATGTATTGGTAATCACTGACAATTGAAGGAGGAATAGAAATAAAAATAATATACTTCGTAATTTACATTATTAATCAATAGAAAAAGAAATAGAAAATTGATCTGAATTGATACCCTATGGAGGACTACAGCTTTTACGTTAAGCAATGTAAGCCTGTATAGAAATACCATTACATGCATAATGCACTTAGCTGTCCAGGTTCCAGGGTGTATAACTTCTAAGTGCACTCAATTCTGAGACCAAGACATCCTTTAATAATTGGACGAGTTTAAACCCTAATGAATGTGTTCTACTCCAGGAATTTCAAAGTAATTTGCCTACTATTACGAGGCTCTTTAATTTAGACAAGGCAGGTTAGATTTCAGCCCACTTTGATGAACAAAATCAAGCCACAGAAAGTTGGTTATTTGTCTATCATTAATGAACAAAGAAGAGATATTAATGTGGTGTCATGTAGGGGGTGTGTGAGGGCTGGGGATAGGATGGCTCTCATTTTCTGTCTCAGCTCCTACACGAAGTGATTAAAAAAAAAAAAAAAAAGCAAGGAAGCCAGTGGAAGTCTCTGCCAGCTTGAAGTGAATTAAAGCAAGCAGCCAAAGGGCAGTGAATAGTGTTGACCATTTACTCAGAAGTACTCTTTGGGTCTGTGGCTATTTCAACACCAAATGAGATTATTGTTTCTCATTTTAGGAAGCCTTTCCATTATTATTGATGACCGACACAAGCAGAAAAATGGCCACGATTGTACAACATCCAAAATATATTTGCAGTAAATTCTGGAAGATTTGGCCTCATCCATCAATTGAATAGGTTGTCCTAAATACAAAAGATCATTCAACTCACAGCATCTGTGTAGCTGTTGACAAGCTATCATTGTTCAGTGGGACATTTAAGCCTTGTCCTTCAGCAAAGTGAAGTAAGGGAAACATTCTCATCAAAAGTCAAAATCTAAAAAGCAAAATTTGACTGTCAAATGGTCAAGTATGTTAAAGGTGAAAAATAAAGCTGCTCAAACACTTAGGTCTTTTTTTAGACTCTTGTTTCCCTGGCGCGTGGAGTCTGAGGCACGGCTCCTTTTCAGTCACGTTTCATAATTCTTTGGTCACCTACACATAAGCTCTGGACTAATAACAGTAAGGTCATGTTAACAAAGTTATACACATTTCTAATCACTGCGTGGTTATTAATTTGGGGTCTATTTTAATGACTAGATCTTTAAACCTTGTGTTGCTTTTTACCAGTTCCCAGCTCAGAGATATGTGTTACAGAATGAATGGGAATTCAGTATGAAAGATCAATATGAACTTAACTTAATTCAATTCAAAGCTGAAGATACTTTATTAATTATTCTTTTTCTAGGATTTAGCAGACCCACACCTATAATAATTGCAAAAAAATAGTAGCAAAGATGATATAAGTAATATATTTTGTCATTCAGGTAAGTCCTAATAGAAATGTATCATCTAAAATTTTGGTTAAATATTGCCTTTACTTGGGGGTAAGGTAGGGTTGTCAGATAAAATGTGAGATGACTAGTTAAATTTAGATTTCAAATAAAAAATTATTTTCTTTTCAGTATGTGTATGTTCGAAATATTGCATAGGACAGACTTAATTCTAAAATAGTCTTTTTGGTCTAAAATTTAAATTAAACTAGCAAAATCTCTTTTTTTCCCCTAAATCTGGCAACCCTAGAGTGAGGGAAAGTCAATGTTTGAAAATAGGAAGATTCTATTGAAGTCTCAAATAGAAAAGGTGAGGACATAGTTATAAAGGCAGCAAGGCAGCTTTATCCTCCCCGTTTATCAAACAAACAAGTTACCAGTACCATTTGTCCTCATCACAGTCCTGGCCCATTTTTTGAAGTCCTCTGGTTTTTTTTTCCCTAACACTTCAAAAGTTCATTCATCGCTCGGCTTGGAGATTTAGTTTTCCCCAAGTATCAGGCAGCCACGAGATGGCAGCATCAGCCCATCATACCCCACCCCCGCCCCAGCAACCCGAAGCCAATTTTTTGTACCTTGTCCTCTTTCTCTTAGCAGGTTTCAGCTTGTCACTTTTCTTCTTCCTCTTTGTTTTCTATTTTTACTTTTATTCAAATGCCAGAAAAACCAGCTGGTTGAAGAAGTCATGTGGTGCTCCACACGTTTGTCGCAGGGGGTGCTGTGACTGAAAAGCTTAACTGATTTTCTAGGCTGCCGGGCTGAATATCAGGCAGGAGGGCAAAGGGACACATGCTCTGAAAGCTGCGGCTGGGTTGATGAGGACACAGAGTTTGACTGTGCTCTGCTAAGCCCTGGACACAAGGCCGGTCCTCCTGCGTGTGGGCATCTCTCTTGGCTTCTGGCAAAGATAGCCAGGAACAAGGAAGTGGGGTCGGGAGTTCAGGTGAGACTTCCCCAAGACTGGAGTTTGATTTTTAGTGGCTGTGATTTGTTCTTTTTTTTAGGAAATGAAGTTTATTTTGACAGAAATAAAGTCATTGAATTGCCAAACTGTATACACAGAGGTGTCAGGAATTGATCTTGAATTTGTAGAGTGAGTTGAGTACTCTAGAGGTTTTTTTTTTAAGTTGTGCAAAAGGAGAATTTTACCATTTTGTTAAAGACAGAATCTCCTAAGATTCTTGCTCCAAGGAAAAAGAGAGTTGGAGAATACTGTGAAGTAAATGGGTTAAGTGAGTTTGAATTCCATTCTTGTCCTTACTAAGCACACATTATCCATATAACGAAAAACA
Organism: Enhydra lutris kenyoni; assembly: GCF_002288905.1. Taxonomy (NCBI): domain Eukaryota; kingdom Metazoa; phylum Chordata; class Mammalia; order Carnivora; family Mustelidae; genus Enhydra; species Enhydra lutris. The sequence continues at coordinate 64,259,702 of NW_019154086.1, read as the reverse complement.
CTCCTCACACTGAAATTTGTTTCCTCCCATCTCTGCGTCCCGTCCCTACTCTTGTGCTGGCCCCCAGCCACTGTGGTACCCAGTAAGATCTGTAGGAGATGTCTGTGCAAATGTTTTATTATTGATATTGACTAATACTGCTGTCTCAGAATCAACACATTAGTTCTTTCCAGGGATATAACATTTTTCATTTGCTATTCCAAAGCAGGTTAGAAACATAGTTTGAACATAGTTTATCCTACTTGTACTACTTCATTGTTCTTCATGTTTGCCAACATAAAATTAGTATGATATATATATTAAGCTGGATATTTCTCCTTATACTTCTTTTATTTAGTGGAAAAAATCAAGTACAAGACTCCTTTAACATGTTTGACATAGAACTCTTGAATTCTTTTTTGGCTTACAAATGGTAGTGCTAAGGGAGTCTTCTCTGATCACAATGGACTTGATCTTTGCCACCACTAACAACCAGCTGTTGAGCAATGAATGAGACTGAGTAAAGGGGAGAGCCTGGTACATAGCTCTGTAACTTGCTATGATGGCCCAGCCTCCCATTTCCTTTAAATCTGTTCTCCACTCTTCCTGGAGAAGAGTAGAGAGCTTAAGGTTATCATGAGAATCTTTAACCCACTAGATAGCTCCTGGATCTAGGAATATGTCAGTTGTCTGTTTCTTCTTGCCCTGGAATGTTTAAAACAGGTAATTCTATATATAAAATTCTATTTTGTATAAAATTATATATATATATATATATATATATATATATATATATATCCATAAATTATTTATTTTCTTCTGTTCTGGTAGTTATAAGCAAATGGTTTTCCTTAAAGGAGTTTTTAATAACATATATAAAGAGATTGCCAAATAAACAAATACAGATTACTTTTCCATAACATTTTCCAATAACATTAGGATATTCATTTATTCATTCATTCACATTTTATTTATTTGACAAATATTTGTTGCATATCATGGTAACAGGGAAACAAAACAAAAAGATCAAACTGGATATTGCTCCAGCCTTCATGGAACTTAAAGTACATAGGATGGTTTATTTTAATGGGATATATATATATATATATATATATATATATATATATATAGGCACTGTAATATAGTGGAACAAGGAAAACTAACATTCAATGAGTACCTCCTTTTAAAGGCATATGTTATCTCATTTCTCACCTCTAGCTGTAGAATACCATCTTATGTCATGAACACATTGACACTCCTATATACCACTTTTTAAAAAAATATTTATTTGAGAGAGAGAGTGATAGAGGCAGAGCATAAGCAGGGAGAGGAGGCAGAGGGAGAGGGACAAGGAGAAACAGACTCCCCCACTTAGCAGGGAGTTCAATGTGGGGCTCAATGCTAAGACCTTGAGATCATGACCTGAGCCACCCAGGTGCCCCATGTTTACTACTTTTAAACAATTATTTATAAAATTTATCTGGTAGGAAAAGGTCAGTTTATCTCCTAATTATAAACTCTATTCAAACACTTATTCAACAACAAACATTTGTTGAAAAACTATTTACTGCCAGATGTGATATAGTGGGTAGTCTAATAAATAAGTAGTTGTAAAAATTTCGTTTCTTTAAGATTTTATTTATTTGTCTGAGAGAGAGAGAGAGAACAAGCAGGGGGAGCTGAAGGCAGAGGGAAAATCAGGATCCCCACTGAGCAAGGATCCCAGGACTACTTGACCTGAAGGCAGACACTTAACCAACTGAGCCACCCAGGCACCCCAGTTGTAACAATTCTAAATTAGAACTATGAATTTACTGTTTAAGTATTCATTAGAACCGTCATCTTGTCAAAGAAGAGACTTTCTTTCTTCTGTGGATACAGGATTCTTGGATCTGTATTTCCTAAATGAGTGAGGCCTGCTCTACAGGATGGGGAAGGTCAGTGTGCAGAGGAAGGGGGACAGCTATGCCACCTGTGCCCAGGTCGCCAAGAGAGCTGCAGAATATGGGTCTTATGCCCAAGATAAAATCTGCTTTCTACCCCATTTCATAATAACTGTAATATTAAAACTGAAGGTGGGATTTATATAGATAAATAGGTATTTGCACACTCCTTTCTCTAAGTATTGGAAAATTATGTTTGCTAAAATGCTTTGATTAGAAAATAATAATTGTGGTTTTTTTTTTTTTTTAAAGATTTAATTTATTTGTCAGAGAGAGACAGAGAGCACAAGCAGGGGGAACAGCAGGCAGAGGGAGAATTGGGCTCGGAACTGAGCAAGGAGCCTAAAGTGGGATCATGACCTAAACCGAAGGCAGACGCTTAACTTGACTGAGCCACCCAAGCATCCCGAAAGTAATAATTATTACTTTGACATTCAGAATAATATCTGGTGGGCTAGCAGATATCTACTCATTTGCTTCTATCAAGTCTCTCTCTCTCTTCCTCTCTACAAATTCTGGAAGTTGATCACTAAGCATATTAGAAAACCTTTCTCCTGGGATTGGAGAAGTAATGAAGCATCATCATACACTGTCCTTTGCTTAGCCAAGGGTGGTGGAGAAAAGTTCTCACAAGGGTGTGGGTATAAGTCTTCTTTTAAAAATTCAGCTAAAATGACAGTGGACAATTTTCTGTAGACAAAGCATGATAGGACCATGGTTTTGATGGTTTTCTGAAATCCTATGGATTAAAACTTCAGAAAACTTTGCCCCTATTTCATCCCAAAACTTGTGCCTGTAAACTCAATACAGCTAAATATAAATGTAAATGTAGATGGAAATTTTTTACCCCTTTAACATAAAATGCCTTTCATTTGATTTCTCTTCATGGCTGCCAAGTTGAGTAGATAGATAGATACACTGCAGCTTGTGGTTTCTGGATTTTGTTGCAAATGTTGGAGCAAGGGGTTGATTGATTGGTATAAACATGTAGCAATGGCAACAGCTGCTTTAAAAAAAAAAAGCATAAAAGGGAATGAAATGATTTAAAATAAACAGTAGTTACATTTATGATATACGTACTGCCTGGGTATTTTTAATTTTCCTTGCCTTGGCTAAAAATGAAACACTCATACAGATAGCAGTAAAATAACTATATTCCAAATTCAAGTGTTCATGCCTCAAAAGTATGAGCCTTCTTTAAACCTTTTTAAAATTTTTATTTCATCTTTTTTTCATTGCATTAGGCTTAATTTTCCTGTAAATGTTATCATATTTACTTTAATTTTGAAAATGTGACAATTTTACAGCAAATTGTAAGGTTTTCCTTGATCTTGACTCTATTTATGAAGTAGATAATATCAATAAAAATTGCTAAGTATTTATTTTGTTCTTCAATTGCCTAATTACCTACCTCTTATTTTCAACAGTTAGTGATGTCATGAGTCATATAATAGGTGACAACTGAACTGGCATTTTCTTTTACTTCTCAAACTTTCAAGATGGATCTTTGAGTGATCTCCCTATAAATACGAGTAACTTTTTTCCAAGGATGGTTTCTCTAACTTTCTCTAACTTTGAGATTGGCAAAAACAACATTGTTCTTTAGTAACTTTTTTTTTAAAGATTTTATTTATTTATTTATTTTTAATAAACATATAACATATTTTTATCCCCAGGGGTACAGGTCTGTGAATTGCCAGGTTTACACATTTCACAGCACTCATCATAGCACATACCCTCCCCAATGTCCATATCCCCACCATCCTCTCCCGTCCCCCCTCCCCCCAGCAACACTCAATCTGTTTTTTGAGATTGAGTCTTTTATGGTTTGTCTCCCTCCCAATCCCATCTTCCTTCATTTTTTCTTCTCCTACCCCCTAACCCCCCCACATTGCATCTCCACTTCTTCATATCAGGGAGATCATATGATAGTTGTCTTTCTCTGATTGACTTATTTTGCTAAGCATAATACCCTCTAGCTCCATCC
>NW_019154086.1:64172921-64255693 GCF_002288905.1 Enhydra lutris kenyoni | reverse complement strand
CCCCAACCCCCCCACATTGCATCTCCACTTCTTCATATCAGGGAGATCATATGATAGTTGTCTTTCTCTGATTGACTTATTTTGCTAAGCATAATACCCTCTAGCTCCATCCATGTCATCGCAAATGGCAATATTTCATTTCTTTTGATGGCTGCATAGTATTTCATTGTATATATATACCACATCTTCTTTATCCATTCATCTATTGATGGACATCTAGGTTCTTTCCATAGTTTGGCTATTGTAGACATTGTGGCTATAAACATTCGGGTGCACGTGCCCCTTCGGAGAACCACGTTTGTATCTTTAGGATCTATACCCAGTAGTGCAATCGTTGGGTAATGGGGTAGCTCTATTTTCAGTTTTTTGAGGAACCTCCACACTGTTTTCCAGAGTGGTTGCACCAGCTTGCATTCCCACCAACGGTGTAGGAGGGTTCCCTTTCTCTGCATCCTCGCCAGCATCTGTCATTTCTTGACTTGTTAATTTTAGCCATTCTGACTGGTGTGAGGTGGTAACTCATTGTGGTTTTGATTTGTATTTCCCTGATGCTGAGTGATGTGGAGCAATTTTTCATGTGTCTATTGGCCATCTGGATGTCTTCTTTGCAGAAATGTCTGTTCATGTCCTCTGTCCATTTCTTGATTGGATTATTTGTTCTTTGGCTGTTGAGTTTGCTAAGTTCTTTATAGATTTTGGATACTAGCCCTTAATCTGTTATGTCGTTTGCAAATATCTTCTCCCATTCTGTCAGTTGTCTTTTGGTTTTGTTAACTGTTTCCTTTGCTGTGCAAAAGCTTTTGATCTTGATAAAATCCCAATAGTTCATTTTTGCCCTTGCTTCTGTTGTCTTTGGCGATGTTCCTAGGAAGAAGTTGCTGTGGTTGAGGTCAAAGAGGTTGCTGCCTGTGTTCTACTCAAGGATTTTGATGGATTCCTTTCTCACATTGAGGTCCTTCATCCATTTTGAGTCTATTTTTGTGTGTGGTGTAAGGAAATAGTCCAATTTCATTTTTCTGCATGTGGCTGTCCAATTCTCCCAGCACCATTTGTTGAAGAGGTTGTCTTTTTTCCATTGGACATTCCTTCCTGCTTTGTCTAAGATTAGTTGACCATAGAGTTGATGGTCTATTTCTGGGCTTTCTATTCTGTTCCATTGATCTATGTGTGTGTTTTTGTGCCAGTACCATACTGTCTTGATGATGATAGCTTTGTAATGGAGCTTGAAGTCTGTAATTGTGATGCCACCAACTTTGGCTTTCTTTTTCAATATTCCTTTGGCTATTTGAGGTCTTTTCTGGTCCCATATAAATTATAGGATTGTTTGTTCTATTTCTTTGAAAAAAAATGGATGGAATTTTGATAGGGATTGCATTAAATGTGTAAATTGCTTTAGGTAGAATAGACATTTTCACAATATTTGTTCTTCCAATCCATGAGCATGGAACACTTTTCCATTCCTTTGTGACTTCCCCAATTTCTTTCATGAGTACCTTATAGTTTTCTGAGTATAGATTCTTTGCGTCTTTGGTTAGGTTTATTCCTAGGTATCTTATGGGTTTGGGTGCAATTATAAATGGGACTGACTCCTTAATTTCTCTTTCTTCTGTCTTGTTGTTAGTGTAAAGAAATGCAACTGATTTCTGTGCATTGACTTTATATCCAGACACTTTACTGAATTCCTGTACAAGTTCTAGCAGTTTTGGAGTGGAGCCTTTTGGGTTTTCCACATATAGTATCATATCATCTGCAAAGAGTGATAGTTTGACTTCTTCTTTGCCGATTTGGATGCCTTTAATTTCTTTTTGTCTGATTGCTGAGGCTAGGACTTCTAGTACTATGTTGAACAGCAGTGGTGATAAGGGACATCCTTGCCGTGTTCCTGACCTTAGCGGAAAAGCTTTCATTTATTTATTTATTTGATAGAGAGAGAGGTCACAAGTAGACAGAGAGGCAGACAGAGAGAGAGGGGGAAGCAGGCTCCCCGCTGAGCAGAGGGCCCAATGCGGGCCTCGATCCCAGGACCCTGAGATCATGACCTGAGCCAAAGGCAGAAGCTTAATCCGCTGAGCCACCCAGGCGCCCTCTTTAGTATCTTTTTAAAACGAGTATTTTCTGGTCACATTGCTTATAAAATAATAGACCATGAAAACCAGAATAGATGATTAAAGACCATGTGGTCCAAACATTGGACTGGAGACATGGAAGGGCTTTCCCCATCTCTTTGAACCAAAGCCAAGTGAGAGAGGAAGCCAGAATTAGAGACAAAATCCCAAGTTTCAGTGACCAATGAGCTTTTTACATTAAAAACAAAAACAAAACAAAAAACTGTGTTCTCAGGGCCTGATATTAACCAAAAGATACTGCTTCTTCCTAAGATTTTACTCAGACATACACATTTGTGGCCTTGAGCACTCAGAAAAAATAGAACCGGGTCTTAGATTTTAGGTCTTAATTATCCCACTCATTTTTCACCTTCTCCCTGGGAGACAAGTTAGATTACTGCTTCTGTATTACTGACAAGGAAATTGAGGTACAAAGAGAGGAGGTAAGAAGCACAATAAGACACTTCAAATTCTGATTGAGGAAAAGGTTTTGTTTCAAAAGGTCTTTTGTAAATCTATTGTTTGCAACTCAGAATTCATTTCCCCATAAAAAGTCAAGTTATGCATAATGGTTGAGTGTCTATTAAGAAAACATCTAGAATATCTATTTAATATACCTTTTATCCAGAATGCAGCTCTAAGTGAAGATTGGTATAGAATATATGCATGTTATTTTTAATGACACTTCTATGGGGAAAATAGATTAAATTCATCATGGGAAATTGGGATGCACAGAATATCACTTATAGGGCTAATTTACTTTCTTTGAGTTCAAAGAGATGGGGAAAGTCCCTCAATGTCTCCAGTCTATAAGACTGGCTAGCATCACAATAATGGAGGTTTGGACCACATGGTCTTTAATCATCTATTCTGGTTTTCATAGTCTCTTATTTTGCGAACAATGTGACCAGAAAACATTCATTTTATATAGTCATTAATGTAATACTTGTTACATACTAGGGTATATTTATTCTTTACTTCCATCTCATTTTTTCTCATATCTTTTCCTAAACTTTTGTCAGTAAAGAAAAAAAAAAATGGCCTTTATCAGGTGTCTTGGTTATCAGGTGTCTTTATCAATGTGTCTTGCCTCCAACACATTCAGAGCCAAGGAAAGCAGGGGAAGAAGGAATGGTTGGGTGTTTTAGGTTGGGATGAGTAGAAAGATTATGCCACTTGTGTTTTGAAGGTTTATCCAGATTTTAAAAGGTTTGAAACTTATACATTGTGGTGGGCTCTCTTTTTAAAAATAATTGAATTTATGAATGGAAAGCTAGGTCAAAAAGTAAATAAAATTTATTTAAGATGAGAACAGAAATAAACCAAATTAAAGATTTTCAAAAGCTGAGACATACCACAAACATCACAAACTCCCAAACAACCTAACATTTTTCTTAATTAATTCTCTGCCACAAGGTTTTAATCCCCCCGCCCCATATTTTGGCTGCCTTCTCTTTGGCACTTTATATGTCAGTGATTTAATAATATCACTTCTCTATCTATAGAAGGATAATTTACTCTTTCTTCTATCATGATTAATTTTTATTGATATTGGGGTACATAAATATGTAATTTCACATACAGGTATGTTTATAGTTTATAATGTTATTACAGGTTTGTGATCTCAAACAAAGGAACATATGGAAATACATTCTATTTCATGTGATTCTCATTAAAAAAGTGTTATACATTTATACTTGTATATGATGCACTTAAATATATTTCTGATAGGATGAAACTTCCATTTTGACTAGGTATTAATGAGAACTGAATCCTCTTTTTATACTTTTACATCTCCTATGACTGCAAGAATTTCCCATAGATTGGCTTCTGACACATTACCTTTCAAACCTTCTTTCTTCCCTACTTACCACTTATTCCTGTGCAGGGCACTGGGGGAAACATTCCTATAGCTCTATGTCAAGGTGCAAGGGAATCAATATAGGAGGTAATAGGAGTATTCCCAGAATACTCCTAAACTGGGGTAGCTAGCAACAACTTAAAAAGAATCGAAAGAACTATGAAATCACAAAAATATATTACACTAAATACACTGAATATGCACCCAAAATTCTCTTTCACTGGATTTTCACAATGTCATGGCTCTCCAAACTCTCCCAACAGGAAGGAAATTCAGAGTGGAAAGAACTAGCTGTTTTAACGGACTCTGGTTAAAATACCCTAGTTTTGTAGGGCTCACGGTGACATCTGACCACAATTGTTAGTGACCTGTTCACATGGGGAGTCTTAAAGCTGAAGCATTAGTAGCTTGATGGTAAATCTGCCTCAACATACTTTCTCTTCTTTTTGTCACTGTTCTCCAGACTCCAACTCATGGCCTATAGAAGGGGATCAGTTTGCTCTTTCTAAGTACAGGATTCATTTCTTATTAATATTTGGTCAAAATAGAAGTTCAGTCTAGTCAGGAATATATTTAATAATGCCTTTATCCATACCATAAATGAGAATGATATGCAGTTTATTGTAGACTTAACACAGACTAGATTTAACATGGACTGATAAAAAATAGTGAACTTTTTTGTGGCTTTTTTACTTTTATTTTATTTTACTAAGATTTTATTTATTCATTTGAGACTAAGAAACAGAAAGAGAGCATGAGAAGGGAGAGAGGCAGAGGGGAAAGGAGAGAGGCAGAGGGAGAGGGAGAGGCAGACTCCCTGCTGAGTTTGGAAACTGATTCGATTTGGGGCTCCATCCCAGGACTTTGAGATCATGACTTGAGCCAAAGGCAGATGTATAACCATTTGAGCCACCCAGGAGCTCCTTTATTTTTATTTTTAAAAAATAGTTTCTTAGAGTAGTTTTAAGTTCACAATGAATTTGAGAGAAAGGTACAGAGCTTTTTTATGTACCTTTGCCCACCCCCCTCTGCCCCCGGCCCAACATGTTCACCTTCCAACTCCTCTGAAGGAATTAGAAAATCCTGACCCTAGGTGGTTAAAAAAATTCAGAACAAACTATTTTCTCATCTCTTCCCTCCCTCCTTCCTTCTCCTGCCTTTTTTCCTTTCTTCATTCCCTCCTTCCCTCCTTCCTACTACTTTTTTCCTTATTTCTCATTTATTAAGGACCTCAGAAATCTATAGTCAGTTTAATCATAATCTTTAGTTCATTATACACCATCATCTTTCTTGCATGCATTATCTTCTTTTTATATTAAATATCTTTTCTTGTTTTTAAGTAACATAATGAGTATTCAAATGAATATATTAAAAGAACAATAATTCACAAAAACTGTGTTCCTCCACTATCCCTCAGCTTCCTTTTTTTTTTTTTTTTTTAAATTCACATATAATGTATTATTTGTCCCAGGGGTACAAGTCTGTGAATCATCGGGCTTACACATTTCACAGCACTCACCATTCCACATACCCTCCCCAATGTCCATAACCTAGCCACCCTGTCCCTATCCCCACTCCCCAGCAACACTCAGTTTGCTTCATGAATTTAATGGTCTCTTATGGTTTGTGTCCCTCCCAATCTCATCTTGTTTAATTTTTTTCCTCCCTAACCTCCATGACCTTGCCTCTCAAATTCCTAATATCAGAGAGATATCATATGATAACTGTCTTTCTCTGATTGACTTATTTCTCTTAGCATAAGACCCTCTAGTTCCATCCACGTTGTTGCAAGTGGCAAGATTTCAGGTTTTTTGATGGCTGCATAGTATTGCATTGCATATATATACTTTCCATGGTTTGGCTATTGTGGACATTGCTGCTATAAACATTTGGGTGTATGTGCCCCTCTGGTCCACCTACATTTGTATCTTTAGAGTAAATACCCAGTAGTGCAATTGCTGGGTCGTAGGGTAGCTCTATTTTCTTTTCTTTTCTTTTTTTTTTTTCCATATTTTATTTATTTATTTGACAGAGATCACAAGTAGGCAGAGAGGCAGTCAGAGAGAGAGGAGGAAGAAGGCTCTCTGCTGAGCAGAGAGCCCAATGTGGGGCTCGATACCAGGACCCTGGGATCATGACCTGAGACGAAGGCAGAGGCTTTAACCCACTGAGCCACCCAGGCGCCCTGGTACCTCTATTTCAACTTTTTGAGGAACCTCCATAGTGTTTTTCAGAGTGGCTGCACCAGCTTGCATTCCCACCAACAGCATAGGAGGGTTCCCCTTTCTCCACATCCTTGCCAACACCTGTTGTTTCCTGTCTTGTTAATTTTAGCCATTCTGAGTGGTGTGAGGTGGTATCTCACTGTGGTTTTGATTTGTATTTCCCTGATGGCGAATGATGTTGAACACTTTTTCATGTGTTTGTTGGCCATTTGGATGTCTTCTTTGCAGAAATGTCTGTTCATGTCTTCTGCCCATTTCTTGATTGGATTATTTGTTCTTTGGGTGTTGAGTTTGGTAAGTTCTTTATAGATTTTAGATATTAGCCTTTTATCTGATATGTCATTTGTAAATATCTTCTCCCATTCTGTTCGTTGTCTTTTGGTTTTGATGACTGTTTCCTTTGCTGTGCAAAGGATTTGTATCTTGTTGAAGTTCCAATAGTCCATTTTTGCCCTCGCTTCCCTTGTCTTTGGCCAGGTATTTAGGAAGAAGTTGCTGCGGCTGAAGTCGAAGAGGTTGCTGCCTGTGTTCTCCTCAATATCCCTCAGCTTCCTCATAGAGATGACCACTATACTAAATTTTGTGTTCATCATTCTCTTGAACATCTTTACATGACTAAAGAACATATTGTTGTTTTCAAATATCATAAAAGGGCCATAGTTTGTTATCATTTGTTTGTAAAGATAATCTCAACTTGTTTATAAGACAATTTGCAACCATCACATTCATATCTGCAATATATAAAGAGATCCTTTTAATGTATTTCTCCTTAATGTATTTTATATTTATAATGTATTTTAATGTATTTCTCCTTCAAGACACGATATTGTTAAACTTCTTAATTCTAGCCAATGAATAGGGGGAAGTGGTATCTTATTGTGTTTCTAACTTTCCTAATTACAAGTATAATTATTTCTTTGTGTATTTTTTGGCCAAATGATCTTCATTTGTTTTGTCCATGTTTTAATTTTTTTAAAAGATCTGTAGGAGTTCTTTTTATGTTCGTAATATTAATCCTTTCACAGTTAAATGTAGTATAAAGAGTGTACCTTGTTTTTTTCTTTTCCTTTTGAAATATATCTTTTAATTAATGGGATTTATTAATTAGTATACATATAACGTTCAACTTTTTTTCTGGTCAGTAACTTTTGTGCATTGTCAATAAAATTTTCTTACACCAAAATCAGTAAAAAGTATTTAGTTTAAAAAGATTAATGCAATTATAATATCAGTGTCAAGTGATACTTGATAAGGTAATTTCCTTTGACATTCTTTCTGTTGTATGTGTTTACATGTGTTTTCTACCCACAATTGCCCTAATATGGACACTTTCTTATATCTAATTAGCACATTTGCAGTTCTACTAAGTTCTGTTATTAATAGAATCCTCATGAATTATATGGGCAGGTCACTTGATGTCGCCAATGTAGTTTTGAAAAAAACCTTGTTTTACTTATCACCTCAGAAGATAAGTTCTCAAGCTTCAGCATGCATTAAAATCACCCTGGTGGTTTGTTCAGCTAAGAATTGATGGGCCCCACCCACAGGCTTTCAGATTCAGTAGATTTGGAATGACACCCAAGGACTTGCATTTCCATCAAGTTCCCTGTTGAGGTTAACACTGCTGGTCTGGGAACCTCACACTGAGAACAATTATCTTAGACTAACTTTGCTTGTATAGTCCTTATGAATTTCTGCTTTTATTCCTGTCCTTTCTGACCATTGCTTCCCATCTTTGTTTTCTCAGCATGTGGAGGCAGTGAGGAGTGTTAAATTCTGCCTCTTTCAGAAGATGGAGAGTTAAAAGCTGAAATTTATCTCCTTAGGAATATAATTTAAATAACATTTAAAATAACAGGCAATCTATCGATCTTGTAGTGTAATAGTATGTAACACTCCTTGCTGGCTGCAACAGCCTGGGTTTTTACTCTTTAACTATTTCACATACATTGTTGTATAAAATATAAAGGGGACTTGAGTTCTATAGGGGAGGGCATGAAAAGGCAAGAGGGAATTCACAGTTTGTGTTTCCAGAGCGACAAGGCAAACATCTATTCTGGAATAACTATTTATAGGGGACTATCCATTTATAAAGCAGTTACTTAAGCTGGTTAAAAGTAATTTGTAGTTTTAGAGAATATTCTCAGGATTTTGGTTCTAGAAGCTTCCTGACCTTATTAGCTATGCCTATAATTTATTTGCTTTGGTTTCAGAAGAGGCTTGCTCTAACAGAATGTCGTGATTAGTAAAATCTTCTTCAAACTCGGGCTGTTAGCTTTGCAATTGTATTTGCCAATGAATGAAATTTATAGAATTTTAACCTCACAAGTGATCATTCAGATTCACAAATGCAGAGTTCCATCTACTTTTTGAAACATTGTTTGGTGGTTCATTGTGGACAACTTATTTTTCTTGTAAACTCTGTTGCTCTGTTACCGCGTTACATAACAAAGACAACCACGTTAACAAAGACAAATCCATTATTCATTTGTGCAGGAAAAATTAATTGAATGCCACCCTGTGCCAAGTCTTCTGTTTGGCAATGGCAATAAAATAATAAGCAAGACTGATATATTCTCTCTTGCCCTGGTCTCATATTCTTGCAGGGAAGACAGATAAGTAAATAAACACTACCAATAAAACACTGTATGGTATGTAAAATGATAAACATATTCCAAGTAGGACTGATGGGATCTGGCAGTGAAGAGCTTCCAGAGTGCTTTGGCATAATGAGGAATGTGGCACCATACACATCTAATGGAAATGAGAGCCATCTCTTTTTAATCACCTTTTTCATCACTTTAGATTAAAAAGTTGATAATCCTGGGGCACCTGGGTGGCTCAGTGGGTTAAGTGGCCTAATCTTAATTTCAGCTCAGGTCATGATCTCAACGTCCTTAGATCAAGCTCCACGTGGGGCCCAGTGAAACTGCTTGAAATTCCCTCTGTCCCTCCCTTCTCACTGTCCCCTCTAAAGAAAAAAAAGGAATAGTCCACATTCACATAAAAAAGAATGGGACAGAGGTTCTCAACTCAGCAGGAATTAGGCAATCATCCATCAGCTATAATAGAAACGAAAATTCAGAAAGACTTAATGATCTTCTAAAGTGAAGCATTTGACAAAACTTGTCTAAGAGGTTTAGAAGGGCTATTGGGCCCCTTACCATTTTTTCCCCCAAAGAATCCATTTTGTCTACAGCCCGAATTTCACAGCCGCAATCAACTATTGAAAACCAGAGTAACAGTATCTTCAGCTTGTAAAAATAACTGGGGAATAGCAGTAGACCAACTGAAAGCACCCTAGGGGGCTGCAATGCAAAGCTTCCTGCACTTGTAAGATAATAGGATGAAATTCCCCTTGGCCACCTGTTGTGCAATATAAGGTCCCTTAAGGGATAAAATCCCAGGACAACGTTCTTTACCAGCTTTGACTTTTCTTCTCCCCACCTTGCCTTCTGGCTTCACTTACTATTTTTTTTTTTTTTTGAGAAATAAAATGCAAATACCTTAAATAGTCTTACAATAATTAATGAGCTTCTATTTTTAAATGAACATCTGCAATTGCAGGAAGTACTCATAAAATTTCAGTCTTTTTTTGATCCAGCATCTTCTACTCTCATACTTGTCACTTCCCTTCAAGTCCCTTGTCAAAGAGGTGCCTGCATGACTGACATGATAAGGTAAGAGAATGTTTTAAAAGGGAAGAAAGAAGAGGAAATGTAAATCTCTCCACTAACATCAACACACTTCCCCATGCCTGCAGACTTCATAAATCAGGTTTGGCAATGAGGGTTGAAAGTGTATGTACTATGTGAGAAGAAAGTGGTGAAGTTCCAACAGGAAGGTTCTGTTCCTGAACTGAAAACTCCCTCATCAGAAACTAATTTTTAAGTCTGGGTGGGGATGGGGGTGCGAGGATCATCTCTCTCTCTTTGTATTTGGCATATTTTCAGTGCTCTGAAGTGTTTAATATTACTATTTATAAAATTATTCTGAAAGTAATCAAATTCAGAGATAAATACAAACTATGATATAACCCTTGGGGGTATCATTCTAAAAAATCACAAGCAAGTAATCAAAATACCTTGTACAGATGCATACATCTTTAGATATTAAATTTGAATATGACTTCACATTTGTTTCTAGTTAGAAACGTGATTTTCTGGGAAAATCTGGGAAAAATATAAACATTGGTTTCCTAAAGATTATTTCATTTTACATTACATAATTGCCTCACTTATCTGTCTTTCCACCGTCTGAAAACCAAATGTCTAATCTTTTTCTACAAGTGTTCTGGGCTAGGTTTAGTTGCAAATGCATTTCATCATCTTGCACTGGAGGAGTTCCTTTGTACTTGAAGCTAAAGAAATTGAACCAGGGAGTTGCTAAGAACTTTCCAAAATATAGCAAATTAATGCTTTGCTCTCTAATCCTGGGGAGTTACATTTAGATCTTGATTGGCTAGTGGTCAGGAGTGCAGGACATTTTTTCCAGGCTTAGTTTAATATATAGTGGTTGGTTTAGAGCTAGGCAATCAGAGATAAGGACAAACTTTTTTCAACTGAGTGTGAGGTTGGCAATAGAAAAACAAAGGTGTTATAGATCCTGATGAATGGGTTCTACCAGTAAAGACAGAAGAACACATAGAGGATTTTTATACTGTGCGTGTACCTTGTATTTATAGGACATTGTTATTCCAAAATCTCAAAGTTAAACATACTTATTGTCAGCTAAAGAAGGTTACTCTCCTGCCAAAGACATTAGGATGCTGACTCACTATGTCTAACTAACACAAGGTCACTTACTACATTGATGTAAATGTTGGGGGCATGGAATTATAACCTTTCTTTGGATCTTGCCATTTCAATCTCTCCACATCCTGACACTAGTACTTTCTCAATGAAAGAATTAGGAGGAGACCGAAGTGGAAATCAGATCTGGAATCTCTCCTGGATGGACATAGAGACTTTAAGTGAACAGAGGTAAAAGGGAGTATCTCGGGGGGTCATTTTTTTTTTTTTTCTTTTTAAACCATGTAATCTATTGATATATCTATTAGGATCAAAATATTTGATATGAAGAAAACATTCTTAGATAAACTCTAAATTTAATTGTATTATCAAATGTCTTTGAGTTGGAGCACTCTTTCTGGCTATTAGCCCTATTAGACTTTAGCTCAATACTCAATTTAAGATTGAGGTTTTATACCTATCCAAGGCCAAGTGCTTAATAGTGATGCAACATGAATTTTTTTGAGAAAATTATATAGAAAATTGAATAAGTTAATAGTATAAACTTCTTCATAACATCCCAATTATATCAACTTCTATGTAATAACACTTGAGAACACATAAATATTAAAAAATATATAAAATATCTTTGATTTGGTATTACTTTTGCTTCCTTTTTGTAACATATGAAATAATTCTGAGCTACATCAGTCTAAGTGCTTCTCTTCTGATGAATGTATGTTTTTGAAGGTGTGTTGAATTTCTAAGATAATAAGGCTGGAAGCAATATGTCTTGTTTTCATGATGTCTAGAATAACTTGCAAATCGTAATGACACAGCCTGCCTTCTTATTTTTTTTAGCTCTGAAACTTGCAAAGGTGCCCAGAGGCTAATAAATGATGGGTGAATCTCATAAATGTAATAAATACATAATAACTAACTAAATAAATAATAGATATATAGCTTTGCTATTGACTTTCATGAGAGATACATGTGTATAGGAAGGAGAGATACAGGTTGACAGTTTTTAAAGTGCTTTATAAAAGGATCCATTTAAATATAATATATTGCTATTATTCTAGAGGCAAATACTTCCCTATAAGTAAAGGGCCTGTCAGCATTTCTATTGGAAGCTTTCATTTTAAGGGTGTGTAACTCAACCCTAAATTGTGCTGTCAGCTGAAATGTGGTATATAAAGTTTCAGTGTCATTGCCATTTTTTTCAACATTTGGAATCACAAAACTCCATATTTTTTTTTTGCACATGTAGACATTAATCTAAAGCAGAAGTCAGTAATTGCCAATAGTATCAAATTCTATTCCACTTGAATAAGATGCTATTTCCTAAGAAATCAAGGCTGCCAACACTGAGGAGCATACGTAAATATATTTTTGTGATTCTGCTTTATGTCAGTGTTTTGGTCAAATATAATGTGTAGGTGGATGCTGTAATTCTGGCTTCCAAGTCATTTGGAGGAAAATAATTATGCCTAGGGCACTGGAAAAATTTCAATTTTGAACTCGAGATGTGAAAGTATTAACAATCACGCCTACTGAGATGAACTATCTACCGGTGACATTTAAAACTAGCCTATTCATTTCTATTCTTTATGAGCTAGATGTCTATTTCAGGAATTTATGGCAAACATCTGATCCAAAAGTAGTTATGTTCTTGACAACAAAAAGTGATAAAGAAGCTGTAGAGAGCAATGAAAATTGATGGGGATAGAGAGTGATAAACAGCAAAAGAGACCCATTAAGGGCCAAATGATTGGTAAAGCGTGAGGAGAAGGGGAATGAGAGTAAATTGGAGTGCGGGTTGATCATTTCACAGGTGCAATCGGCCAGCTCCGTACCCACCACTATTTCTGCTTGGATCCTGATGGAAATCTAAAGGTAACTTAGAGTTTAAGCCTGATGTCACTCTGCAGTTATAAGAGATAAAGAAGGACCATGATTTGTGCTTTAGGGAACTTAACATGATAAAGTCCTCAAATTTTAAGTTCACAGAAGATTTTTTTTTTTTTTTTTAAGTCAGGATTGAGCAAGATAAAAATGAGTAACAAGTGTGAAGTGTAAATTTCCTGGAGTGTGTGGCTTCTAATGAGTTCTGACTTTTTATAGTATAGTGTAATCTCTTCAGATACTAGGGACTCATCTTTGGTCAATTTTCATTTTCAACAAAAGACTCAAAACACAATACTTTGGTGTCTTAGAAGTTACATTTAAGACAATGCTTTCCCTTCCTCTCAGCAAATGAAAATAAAGACAGTACTCTTTGGTTTGCTTGTCTTTCTTTTTTTTTTTTTTTTTTTTTAAGATTTTATTTATTTGACAGAGAGAGATCACAAGTGGGCAGAGAGGCAGGCAGAGAGAGAGAGAGGAGGAAGCAGGCTCCCCGCAGAGCAGAGAGCCCGATGTGGGACTCGATCCCAGGACCCTGAGATCATGACCTGAGCCGAAGGCAGAGGCTTAACCACTGAGCCACCCAGGTGCCCCTGCTTGTCTTTCTTATCACCACAGTGCAAGGATAAGCTGAGTGGAGAGACTTCATGTTCTGTTTTCAGAAGCAAGTAGAGGGGGTGCCAACTATCATCCTGGGTGTTTGGGGTATGTTAACCCATTTAATTATCCATAAAACATCTATCGGCAGAAGAAACTCCTTCCCACTTATGTAGATGAGGAAGCTTAACCCCGAAAATATCAAAGTTGCCTGCCAAGTTGAGATACCTAGTACATTACCAGAGATAGGTCTTTCCGGCTTCAAAGCTCATTTTCTTTCTGTGAAAGCAAATTATATGCCATGTTATATAGAAAGTGTCAACCTGATCTGTTATTTTAGGGATTAGCAGTCCTCCTTAAAAATTCAAATATGTTGCTTTTTATTTCAGCAGTTATTTATTAGCATCTAATAGCAAATCTGTAGCATGTAAATGGTTGTAAAGCATCATCTGACCTGAGACTCAAGACATTTTGTTGGTTCCACATGGGGGGTGTTAACTGTTGCAGGGCACACAGGTTATCTTCCACTCCTCAACTCTTAGCACAGTGCTGGACCTGAAATGGGTTCTCAAAGAAGCTTCTCGATAGATTTCTGTATCATCTGATAGTCTGCATGAAGAAATGGATATTCAAATAGCTTCTTTTGTATCTACAATGAAGTATCCGTTCTCTCCATTTTATTTTCCTGCAGGATGCTGAAGACGCCTGCCTTTTGTGTTGAAACTTGTCTTTGAATCAACTTGCCTATCACAGCAGAATGCTAATATCAGCTTCTCTTGTGCACTGGCTTCTGCATTAGCCTTGGTTACAGATACAGAACTCCTTCCCTCAGCCAAAGTGTTGAACAAAGAAGTGAGTATCAATGGACACGGCATCTTTTGCCTCAGGAGGAAAGTGGCTTTTGGCAGATGCAGAGTTAGAAGTGGTCCCTGGATCATGAAGTACCTGCACTAGCCTTCTACAAATCATCTGTTCAGTGGGGAGTCATAGAAATAGGAATGGCTATCAGAGTGGAGCCAGAAAAAGACAGGTACCAAATGTAGCAATTTAGGTCTAGATCAGCGATTATCAGTTTACAGTTTTTCCAACTACCCCCTGGCTCCCCATTAACCTCTTGTCTGAGCAGGTCTTCCTTCACACCTTCTCTCCTACAGGTATCTACTAGAGGTGATGTATTTCCTCCTTAGACCCAGTCACAGGAGCGGGAGTTTAATTAGCATTGATTACATTGGTATATTGTTAATTATGAAGACATACTAGGAATCCAAATGTTCACTTAACCGGTAGAAAAATTTTCTCAGATTCAAGGCAGGTTAAAAATAATGTTTACCTAACTGCTATTATTAAAGGAAGAAAATTGTAACTATATTCAGTAGTTAAATTCTCATTTTAGAAGCTTGCTTATACTTCTCTTCTCCTTTTCCTTTTTTCCCCCCAAAATCAGATAGCGAAATAATTTCAACAAACATCATGTAAATTATACTTAATACAAAAATGAGGTTGCTTGAATTGGCATAGTATCTTTTAATGTTTTATGCTGAAGTTATTTTTAGAATGTTTCTAGTGTTTTATATTTTACCTATTTTAATTTATGATTGCTCCTGAGTGTGGGTGAATAAAAACCCTCCTGTAAGGTCCCCTGATTAACCAGATCCCTATAATCCAACAGTCTAACAGTAGCCAGAACTGATCTGGTGAAAGGGACCTTCAGAGACACTCTGCTGAGACCTGACACTTTAATGTTAGGCTGGAAATGGGAAAGGAGCAGTGTCTTGGAGAAAAGGGGCAAAACGTGAGATGCATGGTTCTTTGCTTCCCTGCTTTATTCTTTCATGTTATCATAGTGACAGAAGCAACTAAAGAAAGTAAAAGCGATGGTATGAAATTTTATTTTATAATATGTTAAAGAAGACAAGTGCCTTCTGGACTGAAAGTGAATGTAATATATACTAAGTTTCAGCTGGGAGCAATTTTTTTCCCACGTAGACAGTTATAATAAGTCTGTTCTGGAAGCTTATGGGTTTTATAATGGATATGCTGAACCAAACTTAACAGAGGCATCATGTGAAAGTGTGGCTATAATAACAGCTCAGAAACCTCTAGAACAAGAGGATGATGAGATCCTCAGTGAGTAGGAGGGAAAGACTGAGATGTACATTAAAAAAAAATGCATGCCAAAAAAAGAACAAATATGTGTTTTCAGTATTGCAGGCCAACATTTTGAATTATTTGGGGGAGATGATTTGGGTGACTGTCTTTACAATGGAGTTAAATTGGTTTCTTATTTTAGCCACTGCACTGGTTTAGCTTCACTCTGTTCCATTCTAAAAATGCATCAGCATATCAGTCAGCTGCAGGGCACTTGACTCAGCGTGCGTGCCTGTGTGTTTGCTACAGATTAGGGTAAGTGGATGGAAACTTGAGAGAACAGATTTTGAAAGTTTACTGATAGGTGATCTGAAAAGCTAAGCAAGACAAACCAGAGCAAACTCCTGTGGGGGTAAAACTCTACCACTTTTCACAACATTATCCATATTTTAAATGAATCCATTTGGCCTTGGGTCTATTTGGGTATATTGCACTTTGAATGTTTACCCATAGCTATCTCAAACACTTAAATTTTATTGTTGGATTTCCTGCTTATTAAACCATCAAATAAAATAATGGCGCCTTAGCAGTGAAGACAATTAAAAACAGAATATAATGAAACTGAAAAGTATCAGAATCATCTTCTTTCTTATTAAATTGCACAACTACACATGTGTGTCAGCAATCACAGATTAAAGAAGCAATTAGTCTGAACAGGGAAAACGTGAAGCTGATACTTAATACACCAACAGACTGTGAGCTTAAGAGCCTTGGTTTTTGGTATGGTTGCAAGCAGAATTGCAAAAACTGTTCTAACATAGCCCATCATTCTAATCAAATTGAAAAAGCCAATACTGGAAAATTGCCTCCCTATGTCATAAATCCACATTTTTAGAGATTTATGGACCCTAGAGTTAACTGACATGATGATTTATATCATCTGTGATTAAAAGCTGAATGACTTTATTTGTCTTGATGTTGTTGCCAAGGAATTAGACTCCTAAAACAACAAAATGTCAAAGAGCAGCATTTAGTGCTTTTCTTCATGGATGACTTCTGTAGTGCTTAGGGACATGTTTAGGAGCAAGTGGAACTAAGATCAAAGGTAAATGTGGAATGTCAGTTATATTTACTGAAATAAAATTTATGGAATTATTTAATGCATGCAAATACAGGAGGGAAATGAAAGCAATTTTCATACTAAATCCTACTTACTGTTTTTTCCTCTGCTTCAGTCTTTGGTTTCCCTTCTGATCCGCTGACTCCTCACTTCACCCCTCATCTACCACACACACACACACACACACACACACACACACACACACACACACAGATTTAATGAAAGCCTTGGGACTAGAAGTAAATAAAAATTAGGTTCTCCAAATACTTTCTCAGACTGCATGCTCATTTGCAATTAATGGTTCCAAAACGTCTTAAATATCTGAAAACAATTCTAGCCAATAAAGTGAGTATCAGGCCGAACAGTTACTTGCGCTGATGAACGCAAGGATAAGTTTTCCTTCAGTTAAAACGAAGGAATGCACCAGTAGTTCTCAAGTATTCTTTCTGCTGACTGGTCATTAGACCCAGGGCAGAAACCATTGGCTTATTTTTTTAAGATTACCACTCCTCCATTCACCTGGAGTGGCTTTTCAAATATTTTTGGTGGACTCTTTTCTTCCAATAACATGATATTTTCAAGCTGGATAACATTTAAAAAAAATTAGGTATGAAAGAATACATTATCTGAAAACAGCTAAGAGGTTATTAAAATGAAAAATAGTGAGGAGAGACATGCTTTTATATGTCTTTATAAAGACATAGCAATAAAAACAGTACAATGTTGTCATTAGAATAGAGAAAAATAAGTCTTGAATTAAAATAGAGAACCCAGAAATATAAGCTATCATAAAGGTTTTTTTTTTCATTTGGGAAATAATAGTTTTACTTAATAGTTCAAACACAGTTGGTAATCTTCCAGAAGGAAAATAAATCTGAATTTTATTTTGACAAAATGAAAAGTAAAAGCTGAATTACATATTTAAATTTAAACATTTAAAGATTATGTAGACCTATATATAATTGAGGAACTTAGAAGGCTTGTATAATATAGACAAAAATCTCTGCTGGGCAAAGCAAAAACAAAAAATTCTATCGGCATTTTTATATGAAAGTTTAGACACATGTTTATGGCAAAATCTATCTAAACAAAGTCTATAATAAATGATTGAGGGGAAAATTCATAATATATATAAGACAACAATGTTAGAATAAAATGAGGTCTTACAAATTGATACAAAAATGATGAGAAAAAATAGAAAGATGAGCAAAGCATATCACAAATAAATAGGTAGTTTACAAACGAGTAAATCCAGAGAACCAATGAACATATTGACTGAGGCTCAGCCCCACTGGTAGTCCTGACTGCTTGTTTTAAAAAATGACATATTCTTTGTGCTTATAAGGTTGGACCAAATTACAAGAAGAGGTAACTCCCTTTGTAAATCATAGGATAAAAGGTAGGCTCATACTTTGCAAGTAGAAATGTTATTTATTATAGCCTTATAAACAAATCCAGCAACAGATATTAAAATTGAAAATCACATACCTTTCAACTCAGTATTGCCTCAGCTGGGAATCTATTCTATGGAAAAATAAGCCACTGGGATAAATGAAAACTGACAACAAAGTGGATGTCCAACAAAAAGAGAACGAATGGATGTATTACATAAATTCATAACATAGAATAATGCAGGTAAGGAAAATATAAATTCTTTTTCTGGCACAGTTGACTTGGGAGAGATTTTTAAGATGTAATATTAAATGATAAAAGCACAAGACCAATAACCATATGAATGATAAACATAAGTATCACTTTTACTAAAACAAATAACAAAAAACTCATTGTTATGTATTATAAGTTGCAGAAGGACTTACACAGGTTGTCAATACTGGTTATTCAGGTGAGCAGGGAAGAGAGGAGAAAGGCAGAGGTATGAAAGAAAAGGGACAGTATCAATGATAAAAATGTATGTTTGCTATGATCTTCATTTTGGAAATGTTTCCAACATTTTGCTGGTGGCTAATTCCAAGTGGTGAAATTTCAGGAGACTGATATCTCATAGTTATAGCTGAGGACCTAAAGCTGAGAAAAGGGTAAGTCATGTACCAATAAATAGGAAAAAAAAAGTGTAGGACCATCCTTATAGTCCTTGCCAACTTTAGCTGGTCACCCACTTCTAAGCTGCATAAAGGATTTGAGTATTGGAGAAAGGGTTTTTCTTTTATCTGATTACTGAGGTCTTGCCCCTCCTTTCAAATTAGGGGATGCATTTTCTCCCAACTCCTCAAGTAACTGTTTTTGTTTCAGAAAACCATCAGAAAGCTGGGCATGTGTTCCAGAATATAAGGGACAAAGGGACTTATAAAATATGTGAAAATGAGAATCTTGTTGAAACAATCTCTGGCAGGAAAGGCTGAAGTTTTAAATTGAATAAGATGCTGAAATTTTGTTCATAGGCAACTGTATAGGCTTTTTAAGTCTCTGAATATTGAGATCTCTTGTTAATTTATGAAAATGGCTAGGAGAGTTATAGAATCTGCCTGAAATCTCATTCAGATATAGGGGAAATCAAGTCAATAGGAGAGATTTAAAGATGTAGATAGAAAGAGTAACACTACTTCCTGTTTGCATTCCACTGAATCTCTCTCAATGAATTAACCAGAGGTATGCTTTTATACATGATTAAAGAGGTTTTAAATGATTGTGTATTTTTATATAATCAGATACAAAATCCAAACCTTTTCTTCGTGAAAAGAAAGAAAATTACATTCAGAATTTCAAAATAAGGGGTGCCTAGCTGGCTTAGTCAGTAGAACATGCAACTCTTGATCTCAGAGTCATGAGTTCAAGCCCCACATTGGGATTAGAGACTGCTTTAAAAAAAAATCAGGAATTTCAAAATACAAACAAAACACATTAACAGTGGAATTGCTCTGACTGAAGGTGTCATACATGGGCTCTCTCTCAGCAGCCATCTTCCCTCACATCCCCTCGTTACCCACTACCACCACCCACCCCCATCCAAACAATTAGATTCCTCCACAGACTCAAGGGATCTGTAATTTACAGTTTAAACACCATGGACCTGGACCATGCATAATAGGTGGTTTTCAGCTTGTAACAAAAAAAAACATATATATACTCTGTGTCTCTCACTTTATACATATTCTCTTTAATCTTCTTACTAACCCTTTGACAAATTCCATATTATCTTTAGAGAAGCTGCAACTTGAAAAGGGTAAGTAATAGAATCAAAATCACACAGTAACAGGATAGGAGAGGTGAGCCCAGGTTTGTCTGATTTTTGAAGTTGCTGCTTCTTAGGTCGTAATATCATATGACTTCTGGGGGGTAACACTGAGTCACTCAAGTCCATAAGAAAATAGATTGCCAGAACCCCACTGCTTTTGGCCATAAGACAGAACATAAAGATCGCTGAAAGAAAAAGGAGTCACATATTACTATCTTCCTCTGCATTTTCATATATCTCTTCTACCTAAGAGCTTAAAGAACATGAAGACTCACCTTAGTGATGTGAGGAAGCACTGAAATGCTCTGTTGAAGTCTGGGAGATTATGAGACTTTTAGTTCATTGACTTGTTATATATCTAGAAATTATTCCTTATATATGGATATAATTGGTAGTTTCTTTCCCAAAACTATCGAGGGAATGGGGCAAAAGAGGAAGCAATCCAGTTCTGAACAATGCAAATGAATATTTAAACTGAAAGATTGGTAATAATAATTTATTCACTCTGTCAGTCAACAAATACAGAATATGAACTACCAAGCACTACTCCAGAAACAGAAAATATAGTGAAAAATAAATCAACAAAGTCTGTGCCCTTCCAGATCTTATGACGTAGTAAGAATGAGATCAATCAACAATTAAGGTAATAAAATGTAATGGGAGATAATACAATCTTCAAAGAAATACAAAACAGGGAAATTATCTAGGGCATAATGGGCAGGTGCTATTCTTAGATAGCATTATCTAAGATGAATTTCAAAGTCCAAATAATGTAAGGGAGTAAATATCATTGCTTTATGGGGAAAAGTGTGTTCTAAGTGGAAGAGAGAATAGGTACAAAACCTTTAGGCAGAGGCATACTTGCTACTGTATAGGAACAACAAGGGGGCCAGAAAACAGAGAAGTGGATGAATTAGTATTAAGGGTGGTAGGAAATGAAGTCGAAAAGGTAGATTAGGTAGAACTTTATTTTTATTTATTTATTTTTTTAAATGACAGAGAGAGATACTGAGAGAGGGAACACAAGCACAGGGAAGCAGGAGAGGGAGAAGCAGGCTCCCTGTTGAAAGTATCATTTACTCATACTCAGGATAGGAGAGTAGTTTTCCATGGCACCTCTACCCAAGACTGTCTCTCATTTTACATCTCTTGCTGTAATCCTTGATTATAGAACTTTCGATGATAAATACCTGTAAGAATATGCTCTGGAAAGATGAAGATTTGAGAGGACAAAAAAGCCTTTGGAGCCAATTGTGATAAGAATGCACTTTCTGGCCACAACAAGAACATAAATTGGAAAAAAAATAATGGAAATTCATAGCAAAATTTGGTTCTTTCTATTACCCTGTGAACTGCAGAATTAACGAAGTTTGTTGACAGGGAATAACATTTTGGTTAAAACTAAGTAAATAAAGCAGGATGATCTCCTATGGCCAGATCATTAGAAGTCAATAACTAAAGGTATTTTTTTCCAATTCCTAAGAAATGGTTAGTAATGGCAGAAAAATAGCTGTTCAACAGGAAAAGATTGTCTCTGGTATGAAATCTCTGGAATTTTGTGTAGTTTTGTCTCTAGGGAAAAAGTGAAGGGGCCTGAAGCAGAGCTATCTATTTTATTCCAAGACAGAGGAAACTAGAGAGCTGAACGACAACATACCCCTCAAATACTTGCATTTAAATGTGAGGAGTGAGCTCAGTTAATCAAAGTCACCCTAAGATTTTTAGTTCATGGTGATATATAATTATGTACTTAATGTTTTATATCAGTGTTATATAATTGTAATTTCCAATAGCTGATCCTAGAAATGGTTCTATCCTGTGATGTGAAGCAGGGAATAATTGTCTTACTCTGATATTATTATGCTCCTATTTGATAGAAGAAGTTGTAAATTACTTTTATAAAACATAAAAATCCTATCTGCTGAAAGGATGGGGGTGGGGCTATTTTTTCACTCTGCCACTTTAGCAGCTTACAAATGGATAATTTCTACTGTTTTATGGATTAGGTATCACACACACACACATATATATATACATATATATATTTGAAAAATAAAGATTAGTGATGATTTGTTAGTGGCTTAATTTTTTCTTACATTTTTATTAAGATTTTATTTTTTTAGGACAGTTTTAGGTTCACAGAAAAATTGATAGTAATGTATAGAGATTTCTAATATACCTCCTGAACCTACACATATATAACCTCCTCCATTATCTATATCACCCATCAGGATGGTACATTTGTTATAATTGATGAACCTGCACTGATACCTCCTAATTACCCAAATACCCTAATTACCCATAATGTTTACATTATGGTACATTCTCAGTGTTGGTGATTCTATGGGTTTGAACAAATGTATAATAACATGTATCTATAATGACAGAATCATACAAAGTATTTTCATTGCCTTAAAAATCCTCTATTCTCCACCAGTTCATCCTTCCCACCCTTCCCCATTTCCAATTCTCAATAACTGATGATCATTTTATTGCTTCCATGATTTTGCCTTTTCCAGAATGTCATGCAGTTAGAATTAGACAATATATAGCCTTTTCAGATTGGCTTCTTTCATTTTAGTAAGATGCATTTAAGTTTCCTTCACATCTTTTCATGGCTCAGTGGCTTTTTTTTTTTTTTTGGTTTTAAATAATATTCCATTGTCTAGATATACCATAGTTTATTTATCCACTTACCTACTGAGGAATATTTTGTTTGCTTCCAAATTTTGGCAATCACAAATAAAGCTGCCATAAACATCATGTGTAGGTTTTTGTGTGAACATAAATTTTTAATTCTTTTGGGTAAATACCAAGGAGCACCACTGGTGGATTGTATGGTAAGAAGATGCTTTGTTTTGTAATAAACTGCTACCTTATCTTATAAAATAACTATCCCGTCTTACATTCACCCCAGCAATGAATGAATTCCTATCGCTCCACATCCTCGGCAACATTTGGTGTTGTCAGTGTTCCAGAGTTAGACCATTCTAATAGGTGCATAACTCAATTGAAAAAAAAAAAAAAAAAAAAACAAAAAACTGGCCTATGAAATCCCAAAAGATAGGGATTCTTATTTAATTTTTTAAATGGAAGTTGTCTTTGTGCCCTGGGTACATTTCTTATATTTTATTTTATTTTTTAAGTAGGTTCCACACCCAGCATGGAGCCCAATGCAGGGCTTGAATACATGAGCCCTAAGCTCAAGACCTGAGCTGAGATCGAGAGACACTTAACCGACTGAACTAGCCAGGCGTCCCCATTGGTCTTATATTTTATATATTCTCAGGAATCCTATTCACTATAACACCAAATATTATTCTATCTAACTGTTTACCTAGATGAAAATATGAATATTTGGATGGCAGAAGATATAAAAAGATATAGATTTAAAACACTGATACTAATATTTATATAAGGAACTTGAAGAGATCAACATTTTTAGGGTAAGAACCACTATTTGTTTAGGAGTTAAGAGGTCTGATTCTGAGACCTAATTAGTCACTGGCTTGGGTGCAACTCTTTTTATATCTGGTTTTGCCTTTCTGAACCTCAGTTTTCTTATCACTGGAATAAAAGAATGTGGCCTAATAATTTCCAAAGACCACTTAATTGCCAATATTCTATAATTTTTGGCCAATACAATCAAGATGGTTCATTTCTCTTTATCCACAGCATTTACTGTAAGTTACCATGTTAACGTATTAAGTGTTAGTTTAATGTTTTCTATATTGGACTTTAGACTATGTTATATGTGTCCTATGGGTAGCAGATTTATATTTATGTATTTTGGAGGTCTATATTAAAATACCTTAGCACTCCTTAAAACATCTAAGCAATATGCACAGTTGACAAGTCAGTCTAGCCCTGGAAAACCTGAATGAAATTGAGAGTAGATTGAATGATACTGCTTTATTTGTTCTTTTGTTTCCAAAAGGCTTAAATTCTTTGAAAAATGGTAATGACTCCAAGCTCAGAGCACCAGATTCTAATAGGAATTGATTGAGTACTTACCATGAGCCAGGCTTTCAGTAACAAATCTATGAAGTAGGTATCATTATCCCTCTTCTACAGATGAGCAGGTGAGGTATGGACAATTAAGTGACTTGCCGAAGTTCATACCAATTACAATGAAAACAGGCAATATATGAACATAGAATGGGATATATTTCTTAAAGAGCATCCTAAACTCTATTTCCAAGTGGCTGTTAACATTTAGAATAGTGCCCATTGTATAGGAAGGGCTTAATAACGTTACTATCTGCTAAGGGAGATATAAATGGCACTCATTGGCAAATTGCTTAATTTTTCTAAGCTTTATTCTTATTTATCAGTCAGGTGCCTGGCAGAAACAGATGGCATGCACAAACAGAGTAATTAAAAGGAATTTAACAAAGATCCTCATTATAAAGTTGTGGGAAAGGTTAAGGGAAATCAAAAAGGGATAAAGATTCACCTTTGGGCTAACAGGAACTGCATTATCTGAAGGGCCAGGAGAGGGAGTAGCTACTGGGACCCACAAAGAGTGATGACTGTGGTTGTGGCTGCTCCACCCTAGCAGACACTGTGGCTTTCTAGGGAGCAACAGAATCACTGGCAGTCTCTTGTGCCAAAGTGATGGAGCCAGGGAAGATAACTCAGATCTCTCTCCTCCCACCCTTCAATCTCCTGCTGTCCTCACTACTGGCCAGACCCAAGCAGAAGCCAGAGGGCAAGGGTACCTGAGTGAAACAAGCTGGGGAAGTCAGCCTCCTAGAGGCCCAGAGCAGAGTGGAAAATGGTAGAAAGATCTGGTGGGGCAGAGAATATCTAGTGCATTCACCTTCCACAAAATTAATTCATTATCCAGTATTTTTTATGCCTACCCAAAACTGTATTACGTTCTGGAGAGTATTTCAAATGTAAACAAAAATGTCTGTGCCCACAAGGAGCTTAATTGTTAGAAATAGAGTTCAAAATGACACCAATGTAGAGCTCAAATGTTAAAGTGCAGACTTTGAAGATTCAGTGTAAATTTGGAAAAGTAACTTAAAACATTTAGAAATCAACTTCCTCATCTTAAAAAATGAGAACAGAAATGGTACCTTCCTCCATGGCCTATGTTGAGCATTGGATGTACTAATTCATGTAAAACATTTAGAGCAATGCTTGACATATCATAAGACTTAATAATGTGGGTTATTATTTTCTTCCAAGTATGATATAGAAGGTATGAGCAGAGCCATAGAACTATTTCCAGAGGAGAATACTTGTCCCTGAAGGGGCTAGATTAGACATCTTTAAGGTCTATTCTAGGTCCCGAGATTTCATGGCAGGTCCTCAAGGTTACACTACAGGTGGAGGCAGTGTGAGAAATACTGCCAATTTCCAGGGTGCATTTAATCACTTGACCAGTCTTCTTGCCTTCTCCAGGTCTATAGACTGCATAAAGAAACCCTATTCAGGATGGTCATAAATGAAATACTGCATCAGCTATTTAAATGTTCTAAGAAGCATATATTAAGGATGATGGTATTGATGATCTAAAATACTTACTGGCACTCGAACCCAAGGCAGTAAGGCATTTTATAAATCAGCCAACATCCCTTATGTCCTGGATCTAAATTTTGAGTACTTGAGCAATATATCACAGATGTCTTTTTTGTAGTCTATGCTTTCCTCTTTGGAAGGCAATTTATTATTTTTATCAATATTAATGTAATTGCCAATATTTTTTTTTAGATGAAGTATATGTGTCTATCCATATCTGGCTCAGACAAATTTCTTTTGGATCAATAAGTGTGCTGCTGGTTTTTTCTTTTTCTTTGCAAAATGTTTAAATGTTTTTTGTTATGGTTTTTATTTTTTTAACCAATTAGCTAAGTAGCTTTGGTTTTCATTTGATTCTGTACTTTGATGAAGAGTAATATTTAATCAGTAAAACAACAAGAATTGTCCTTTTGCAAGAGAGAAATAAGCTTCTAACTAAAATGGCAGAGTAAGAGCCCCCTGCCCTCATAACTCTCCTATGGAAGCTGGAATTTTTTGAAGGTTTTTTTTCCCTTATGGTTCTGTCATGACCAGCTACAGTATCTTTCCCAGCTCATGGTCTGCTTTATTAAGTAACAGTGGTAGTCTATTAAAATATTTAAGGCTGGAAGGAAGTTCAGAAAATTGCTAAAGGATAATCCTGCCTTTCATAAATAAGAGTATGTGGAAATTTCACTTGGTAACTTAGTTTGGCTGGCTTTTAAAAATTTTCTCTGTTGCTAAGGAAGCTTAATGGTAGGTATAGAAATGAGTTTAAAGCAAGCTCTTAGAACAAGCTTGTGCCCAACAGCAGTCACAGTGTTTATGAGCGGCAACCCTGTCCATATGGAAGAGAAAAGCTAGAAGTGAAAATTACATCATCTCTTCCATATCAGACAAGTTAATTAGTTGGTCCATAATCACAGACTCTGCTCCAAATGAAAAGAACAGCTTTCCTCCTTTTGGACAGAAAGGCTACAGAAGGTACGATACCTGCATAATTCATTAACAGTCAGAATGTTTTGAAGGAAGAAATTCTGAATTTTAGATTATCATGAACTTCAACTTGTAATAGCCAAGGTTGTGGTGAGACTTTTATAGTTTCCCAAAACAAATTTAAAATGTGAGAATTTCCTTTTGTGTTTATCAGAAGCAATCTAAAGCATTTGGAAGATTTTGTGAGTTTTTTTGTTTAATCTTTAAGATATCAGAGCACTGTGCTGTGTATTGAATAAGCTATGGAGGCTTGAAGTTTAAGAACCAGTTGAAAATGTCAAATCCAAAGTAAGGCCCAAAATAACTTGAAAAATGGGAATTTCTGGATCTGAGTTTCTGGACTTTATGTATATGTTAACTCAAGGACTTTATGTATATATTAACCTCTAGGCTCTGGAAGTGTCCATGACCAGAGAAAGAGGGGCTTGAAGGTTATGGAAACATACCTTGTGGTAGCTGGAAAGGTGATTCTGGCTGATTAGATTGTAGGAAAGCTGGATGGCTGAAACACAAAAAGGAGGATCTAGTGCTTTGGTGTTTGGAAATAAACCTGATCAGCCATTTGTCTAAATCTACGTGAGACTGACTGAATTGTTCTTTCCTCTCTCCCATTCCCAAATAAAAGAGGCAGAAAAATAAGAAATGTGGCATTTCGTCCCTGAAGAGAGTGAATTAGCACAGTCTGCTATTCCCTCCCCCAAGCTCCCAGAGAAACTATAGAAGCAGAGAGAAGCCAGGATCTGAAAATGATGGGAAAGCTATGAGAAACCCCTGAGCTGTGGGGAGAAACTTTAGGAAAGAGGTTTTCAGTTCTCTTGAGTCTTGTTCTTCTGTATGTTACTTGGAACTGTTTTTGTCTCATCATCTGCACAGAAATGCATAGCAACAGCCTGGACATAGCAGTGCCAAGGGCATAATATTAGGGTCTGCAAAAATTCTGCTGCTGAGAGGCTAATGGAACAGATGTCAGCTGCCAGGATTTTACTTTCCTTCCCAAGTTCCTTTTAAATGGTAGGGCTGGTGGGTTTTATTTTAAGGAGACTGTGCCATCTTGAAAAATGATTCAAAAGATTTGTCAAGTATGGAGTAACAGACAGAAGTGACTGAGAGAGGTTCTTTGGTATGTTGAGGCCCCCACTTATTCTTACTTTTTCATTTTTGCTTAGATTCATTAAGAGGAATATAAGTTAGGCCATTCCCTAATTCATACTATCAGACAGTGTTATGAGCTCAGAAAGGAAAAATGTAGATACCAGCAAAAACAACTCATAGAAGAAAGGAGATAAACTAATATCATATGAAACAGAATTCTTGGAACAGATGGACTAAGAATTTAAAATAAGTTTAAACTGAAATACTCAGTGATAAGGAAGGTGATAATTAAATGTGGGATAAGTCATTAAAAAAAACAAGTGGAAACAGTAAACATGAAAATTATAAGAGTTGAAATAAAAAAAACAGAAGAAATAAGATAAATAATCCAAAGGGTTCAGCTGAAGAAAGAATTCATTTGCTGGAAGATCAGATTGAACACTCTCAGAAGGTAACAGAAATAAAAGAAAATATAACAATAAACTAAGAGATTTGGAGAATAGAAATAAATAAATAAAAATTAAAGTGCTGATACCCAGCTAATAATAATCTCAGAAGAAAGGTGGTGATGGTTATGTTGGGGTACAAAGGAAAGATATATTTGAAGAAATAAAAAATATTAATATCCTAGATTTTAAAAAAAGACAACTGATCTCTTATTTGAGAAGCAGCATAAAGTGAACTTTCTATACCTCAGTTTACCCATCAATAAGATGAGGATAATAAAATGTCTATCTTACTGTCTTAAAAAAAATAGAAGTAAATGAGTTAATATATGTAAAGCCTTTAGAATAGTGCCTTTTCATAATCACTGTTTTAGTATTAGCTATTATTATCACCTAGATATATTCTATCAAAGGCAAATTGAAAATGCTTCCAAGGAAAATGGAAGCTACCAAGGAAAAAATATTTTCCTTCTTAACACCATAATTACATGGTAGAACCAAGGGTTTTATATCCAATCAGACCTCAGAATAATTTGCATATGGAGACCCACTGTGGAACACTCTTGAAGGATGTACTAAATAAGACAACATCTAGGGGCACCTGGGTGGCTCCGTGGGTTAAATCTCTGCCTTCAGCTCAGGTCATGATCCCAGGGTCCTGGGATCGAGCCCCACATCGGGCTCTCTGCTCAGCAGGGAGCCTGCTTCCTCACCCCCCACTCCACCTACTTGTGATCTATGTCTGTTAAATAAATAAATAAATAAAATCTTTAAAAAAAAAAAAAAGACAACATCTAAAAGCACAAAGGTGTTGTAAGAGGTACATGAAGAATGGTGGCCAAAAATCCAGAGGATATCATGATTATTTTTAAAGGTGCAGATTAAGATAAGTAAATTCTGCAAAATATCAATATTGCTATATTGAGGAAATTAATAAAGGAAAAATAAAGGGAAAATCCCTAAATATAGATTTTAAGCTAGGGAACCACTCTAAGAATAATAATAGCTGGTAAGAATTTTCATGAAATTTCATGCAGGAATGATGCAGCTATTCTGGTTAGTTATTGGCCAAGTTATATAATATATAAACTATGGCCCAGCAATTGTATTCCTGGGTCTGCAACAAAGAGAAATTACTACAAAAGTCCATTTGGGGACAATGATGGCAATGCTTTTGGGGTTTCCTAGAGGTGTCCAACACTGGGTGTTGATGAATTAAATCAAGCAGAAATTAACAGCAACTACTACTCCAACAGCAGTGTTGGCCACTCTACAACCAGTACACAACCAGGACAATGACTTTATTGAGCTGTCATTGTGGCTTGTGCAACCCAAGGGATCCTTGTAGATGTCTTACTAGGTAAAAGATGAACCTCTAGAAGTGGTGGCAGAGAAAGGAAGAGGAAGTCACCAGGAACCATGAATGGGATACTGACAAGACTTGAAGGTCAGCCTTTGCTGAAGTTGGAGTTGTTTGGTACAGTGGGGTGATGTGTTTTTGTAAACCCTGGACATTGCATGCATCTCAGTCTTACATTACTAATTGTGAGAACACGACAAGAACAAGAAAAGGGAAATTAGAGGGGGAAAGCCTGGTTTCATTACTAGATGGATTAAGACAGTATATTCAAAGTTGAACTATTACAAGTGCTTTCTTCTTCTTCTTCTTCTTTTTTTCTTTTTCAAGTGAAGTGCTCTTAAATTTATATTGGAGTTTTCAAAGGGATCCAGGCTCAAACTCCTCTGTCATTTTCTATACATTTCAAGCTGTGTTACACGTGGTAAAGTAGCAGTTTCAAAGTTTTGGAATATTGTGGAATCAATACTTTTTTATTCATAGAAAATTAGTATAATACCCATACTATAGTGGCCAAGTGAGTGGCTCTTGGAATAGACTAAGTGTGTTCATTTTTTTAAGGTTTTTTATTTATTTATTTGACAGAGAGAGCATGAGCACACAAGCAGCAGAGAAACAGAGGGAGCGGGAGGCACAGATTCCTCGATGAGCAGAGAGTCCAGCATGAGGTTCAGTCCTAGCTCCCTGGGATCATGACCTGAGCAGAAGGCAGACACTTAGCTGACTGAGCCACCCAGGTGCCCCTAGACCATGTGTGTTCAAAGTCCAGCTCTCCCATGCACTATTTTAACAAATGATCATACACAGTGTCTGGTACATACTAACAGATACTTCCCTTATTTCTTTCTATTCAATTGTTAATCTGGTTGCGGAGGTAAATCTTCATTTATGTTATTTATAAGTCACATTTTGTGACTGTGTCCAAATTAGCCAAAGTTAAAGTGTTGGACTTATTTGATTATCATTGCTAAGTCTGGTTTCAATTTAAGACCCAGATGCATTAGTCTCTTAAGAATGAGGTTGTTTAAACAGAATTTTGGATTCTATGTTTGATCAATTCACATAGAACAGATTTGGTCCATTATCCCATAGTGGACTCTGAAATTCTTGGTTAATGAAAAGCTATACAAGTTACAAATAGCCATTTATAATGTGACATAAATTTGTACCATTATCTTTATATATTAATTTATAATGCTAGACTATAAAATTGTGAAAAGGATTATTTTATTTATGTTTTTAAATACGTATTTTTAAGCAAAATAAAGTGTCTCTTCTATAATTTTCAATCACTTCAATCTTCATGTTTAACTATACCTTTTTGACATTTGGACTTGGAGTATCATAGTTTATGACACGTACAGTGATGTTTATTACATGTTTGCTCTTTTCTCTAGCTTGAAAGGATATAATTAATATTGCCAATTTAGCATTATAAACAACTTAAGTTTAGAATGAGGAAAATGCTAGAAATTATAATTGTCAAAACATATGTAAATAATAATTAATAAAATTTATAATGATTTAGGTATTTATACTCATTTTTAGATCATTTCAGTAGTAAGGAGGAAACAAAACTGCTTTAAGAGTGAATATGTCATATATATACATGGTGGGTGGAGTTTAACATCTATTCTTTTCACTTAGATTTTGTTTGGTGAAAGAAAAGAAGATAAATTTAGGAAGGAGAAAAGAAGAGGGAGGTCTAAGTTACTTTTAGTCTAGTTGATTATTTAAACACTTGACAAAATGTAAATATGATTCAGTATTCCCAAAGATAGGAAAGAAAGGAAGGAAAACCAACCAGAGCATTCATTCTGTCCGTAATTATGAGGTGAAATTAAAATTCCATTTCCTCCGGGAAGTTTTCCCTGATCCTCAGCTGGAAGTAATTTCTTCCTCTTCTGACTTCCCAGTGCTTCTCCTAAAGCACTTAGGACCTTGTATGGTAGTGATTTATGGATACTCTCCAGGGTCTTATGATATTGCAAGATTATAAACTAATTGAGTAGAGTATTTATATTTGAATCTGCTTAGTGTGGAAGGCTGTGACTTATAATAGAAGAGTATGGCATTTAGAGTCAGCAAGAACCCAGTTTCAAGCCAAGCTCTGCCACTTCCTAACTGTCTGAACTAAGCATTAGTTTTTCTGTGCTTCAATTCCTCATATATAAAATGATGATAATAATACTTAGCTTATAGCTTTTGGGAAATACTTTATGAAATAATTCTTGGACTGCTTCTATTCCCTTGCATGTATTCAATAAATGTTAGCTCTCTTCTTTCCTATCTCTGATAAGCAACCCTTTCCTCCATGCAGAAGGGATTCCAGTGACTAAAAAGTTAGTCATTTTGCAACTATATCTCTCACTAAGGGAAGAACTATGTAAACATTTATGTTTGACAAGTATGGCTTATGGGATGTAATCATAAAACTTTTAGTTCACCCTCCACACTCTGTTCTTTTAAG
Organism: Enhydra lutris kenyoni; assembly: GCF_002288905.1. Lineage (NCBI taxonomy): Eukaryota > Metazoa > Chordata > Mammalia > Carnivora > Mustelidae > Enhydra > Enhydra lutris. Next base: position 64,224,000 of record NW_019154086.1, on the reverse strand, counting down.
TATTTTTCCTTCCCCTGGATAAAATTTCAGAGCAGTTCCATGATTTTTCTATCACTGTTGGACAATTAAAATTTTCTGGTCAGCAATTCATAGTTCTCATTCATTTCGTGTGATAATTGAAACTACACTTCATCTGAGTTCCAGCTACTTCCCTTAGGTCAGCTCAGTTCTGTTGTAGGTTAGCCGTTGACTAATGGGTTAGTTGGAGAGGAGTTGGTTGCCTCTTCTCTTTTCCACTCACTTACCCTTCTCACTCTAAAGAGACAGGAAAGTTATAATTTGACTAATGCTGTCATGAATTGGTGACAGATTTTCAGGTTATGATTGGTGTTATTTTGTTTTGTGTATTTTTGTTGTTGTTGTTGTTTTTAAAGATTTTATTTATTTATTTGACAGACAGAGATCACAGGCAGGCAGAGAGTCAGGCAGAAACAGAGGAAGGGAAACAGACTCTCTGCTGAGCAGAGAGCCCTATGTGGGGGTCGGGGGGGTGAGGGAGGGTGTCCGATCCCGGGACCCTGGGATTATGTCCCAAGCAGGAAGGCAGAGGCTTTAACTCACTGAGCCACTGAGGCACCCCTGTTTTGTGTATTTGTTTACATGTTTTCAGATGGAATTTATTTCTCAGAATAATTTAATGGATTCTTCAGGGAATCATTCCAAGCTGACTTCTCCCCACTGCTGGGGATTTTTCTATTTGCATTCCCTTTGAATGACTTTCTCTGGCTGAATATGAGACTCCCTTTGGCCTCAGATTGTTGATGATCCTTTCACTCATTCATTCAGATAATATTTATTAAGTCCTGTTAAGTGTCAGGACCTCTCCTGGGTGGACTGATTAGTGAACAAACAAAGATTTCTATCTTAGGAACATATATTTTAAAGGAGAAAGAACAAAAACGATAGACCTAACAAGTAAATATCAAGGTATGTTAGAATGTGACATACACTGTGGAAACAAGAAAAAGCAGAGCAGATCAAGGGGGATCAGGATAGTTTGGATGGGGCTCAGCCACAATTTTAAATAGAGCGATTGCTGTAATTCTTATCAATGAAGTAGATTGTTGCTCTTCTCATTCCTGCACACTCACCTCCTTGCAATGCAAACTTTGGTGCCCAAGAAATAGACTTTCTGTCCCTGTATCTTAAATATCAGATTAGTTATGTGATTTTCTTTGGCTAACAGGCATTAAAAATTATAAACAAAGCAAAGACTTGAAAATGATTGTGCATTGGTGTTTGCCCTCTCTTGTAGCTAGGGAACCCTCTACCACCAAGTGAAAAAGCCTAGTTTTGCCTGTTGGAGGATGAGAGTCCAAGTGGAAATAAAGCTTTCAGCTTTCCAAACCATTTTGCTAAGGTCCCAGCTGAGGCTGAAGGCCATCCAACTGAGATCATTCTAGACTATCCAGCTCCAGCTGAGCTGGCACAGACAAGAAGATTAGACTAGCCAACCCACATAATCATGATCAATAACAAACTGTGGTTGTCTTAAACTATTGAAATTTGTGGTTGGGAATAGCTCACTGTTACACTGAAATTTTAACCAAGGCTTGAAGGAAGCCAGGTTCATCCCTCATGCTGGAGGTAGGTTAGCCTCTTCTGAGTACCTGTATTTATGAGTGAAGATGGTTAATTTTCAGATTTGGTTAAGAAGAAGGAAGGTGTGCTGGGGCGCCTGGGTGGCTCAGTGGGTTAAAGCCTCTGCCTTCGGCTTAGGTCATGATCCCAGGGTCCTGGGACCGAGCCCCACATCGGGCTCTCCACTTGGCGGGGAGCCTGCTTCCTCCTCTCTCTCTCTCTCTCGCTTGCCTCTCTACCCACTTGTGATCTGTCTGTCAAATAAATAAATAAAATCTTAAAAAAAAAAAAAGAACGAAGGTGTGAATTAAGATAAGAATGTCCACTGCCATTGATCCTAAACAGTCATAAGGGAGGAGAATTGTACTCAGTCTTATGTGTTGGGGAAGGGGCCAGGAAACGAATCTATGTGGGAGTAAGAGTTTAGATGCAATTAGGAATTTAAGCAGGAGTTAGTCAACATGGTTGGGAGAAAAAGGGTGATGAATCCTTATAAGGGAAGTGGATAGTTTGGGCAAAGCACAGTGGTCTGTGGATTGTGGGACTTTGGAAGATACACATATAAGTTGGCTTATCTAGAGCAGAATTGTGTCCAGATAGTTACGTGATCTGATGGTTTTCATCAGCTCTGTCCCTGGTACAAAAAGGTTAAGAAATACCTAGGAACTGAAATATCGAACTTCAGTGACCATAGTTTATGCAAAGCTTTCCTGGGTAATTAAATGCCCAGGGAAGATCTAGGCAAAGCCAATTGGGTACATTTGCTTATAAGGAATAGCTGATATTGTATTGCCACTTGGAACTAGAAGAATTTCCTTAGAACCAGCTCTTCAAGAAGAAAAACAGTTTGTAAGAACTCCAGAGTCAGACTGAAAGAATTTGAATCCCAATCCTGCCACTTATTTGCTGCTAGGGCAGCTTATGTAACCTCTCTGTTCCTCAGTTTCCCCTTCTGTGAAATGAGCACAACAGGCCTCTTTCCTTCTCCCCAGTATCATCCCCTACCGTTATTTCCAGAGCCTAAGTATAACATTTCATAACCTGCTAGGGCCTTGCTGCTTGACCTGGCTGTATATACTCCTCTTTACTTTTCTTATATGTAGGATATCAACATTCACAGTGTTGCATGTCTGTTCTTGTTCTGGATGACCATATGGAAATATTTCCTTCCTTATAACCTCATGATTACATTTTTTTAAAAATTGGATAGATAGCTATTGCTCTGATAGCCGTTTCCCTCATCTGTTCCTGTCTTCTAGTTTCAGAGAATCCAGAGTTGCATTTAATATATTGTTAAGGGTTAAATTGGGTCTCCTGAAAGATATGCCCAAATCCTAACCCCAGGTGACTTGAATGTGCCCTTATTTAGTATTAGGGTCTCTGCACATCTAATCAAGTTAAGATGGGGTTATCCTGGGCGAGGGTGGGCCAAAACCCAATGACTTATAAGAGAGGGAGATTTGGAGGCACACAGACACATGTGGAAGGGAGAAGGCCATGAGACCACAGAGGCAATGCACCTGCCAGCCACAGGGTGCCGAAGATTGTTAGCCACCACCTGAAGCTAGGAGGAGGTAAGGAAGGAATTTCCTCCAGAGTCCACAAAGGGAGTGGCCCTGTCCAGCCTTAATTTTGGACTTCTAGCCTCCAGTACTATAAAAGAATAAATTTCTGAGCTGTGGTAGTTTGTTATGTAAGTTCTTGGAAGCAAATACATGCAAAGACTCTAGAATATAGGCTATATAAGAGTATGTATTGAAACTATTGAGCATAAAAGCCAGAATTCTATATCACTCTGCTATGGTATTATAAAAGCCAGTATCAATATTTTTATTAGGAAGAAATGGATCTATGCAAGAAATTCAGCATTTTAAATAAAGAAATGAAGAGTGTTGGGAAGGAAGAACTTTTTTCTTCCCTTCAGATCTTGTAGCTAGAATATCCTGCCGGCTGCCAATGTGGATATTTATCATTATCTCTCACTTACACTTAAAAAACATTTCTATCAACTTTCTTTTTACTATATCAGAATGTTTTGTTGGATGAGAATAAAGATGATAGTCCTATCTTCATAGGCTCCCTTTATCAGCTTTGGTTTTGTTTTGTTTTCAGCAGACTTAATGAAGCAAATAAGGATTTACTATTTTTCCCCTGGACATGTTTTGTTCTTTAGCGAAGGAACTTGAATGTTAACAGTTACTGATGAAGAATGACAGAGCATTTTGGTAAGAGCCCTGTTGTTTGCTCAGCTTATAACAAATACATTTTAAATTTAATTTCAAGCTTCCTCTTTCTTTTCTGTATGAACTTTAGCTTGAAATGCTTCACAGGGCCAAAATGCTTTCCCCAATTGGACAGATACACCATTGCATCTGAGACCAAATTAGCCTCCGAGATGGGCTGCCTGGTCCTTGCTCTCCCAGCACCACTCCAGTCTGCAGGCCACTTGCGAGTCTGTAGCAGTGTCCAGGGAGATATCAGCTTCCTAACTGATTTCCTCCCTCTTCCCAATCTAATTATTTGGAGACCTTCAAGCTTTCCAGAAATATCTGCAATTAGTCAGATGGTGTCTAGGGCTTTGTTTAAAATTACAATAGAAAATTTATCAAGACCATTTGGTCTAATCTCTCTCATCATCTTCCCACTGGATTTTTTCCCCTCATCTCTCTGGAGAGTTAGAAATGAGGTATCATGATTATTACATAATTACAGAGAATAATAACAATAATAACATTTGAAGTTATTTTTATGCCATTAAGAAAAATGAAGTGTGTAAAGATAACTTCGTCTCAGATTTATAAAAATTTTCTTCCAGGGGCGCCGGCGGGGGGCTCAGTCGTTAAGCATCTGTCTTCAACTCGGGTCATGATCCCAGGGTCTTGCGATCCAGCCCAGTATCAGGCTCCCTGCTGGGCAGGAAGCCTGCTTCTCCCCTCCCACTCTCCCTGTTTGTGTTCCCTCTTTCACTATCTCTCTCTGTCAAATAAATAAATAAAATCTTAAAAAAAAATTTTTTTTTCTTCCAGAAGTTCAAACAATGAATAATTTTTAACTTTACCTCCTCCTTTTGTTGATAGTGGTCAGCCCTGGTTTTCTAAACCAGGGGTCATGAGTTTATAGTTCACTAGAGTCTCAACCTATGTCTAGTTTCTAAATATGATGACTGATGCAAAACAGTTATTCAATAAATACTGTTGCATGGGTTCATAGATAAATTAATAATGGGGAAATTTTTTAAGGTAAAGATAGATTGCATTTCATTATAAATAATCTCTTTTCCTAATTGCTTTTGGATAGTTTATGGCTATGCAGCAATATCTGGGCAAGCAAAGGCTAAAAGAGAAGACACACTTAGAATAGTTGTCTGAAGTAGCATTTAATATTTAGATTAATTTGAGGAAAATACACCCTTTTATGATTTTTGTGGTTGCCGCTGAATTGCTCTTTTATTCAGTTTTTCCTTGATGTCCTCGAAGAGCATTTTGTAAGTTTCTCCTGAAGAATAAATCAGAAATGTATGTGGGGATTTATGTTGTAAAATGAAAAAAGCTATGTATATGTAAGCATTGTGTTTTAAAGAACTGTGTATAATTACAATGAACAGGGAAATTCTCAAAATCTGGTTTTGTCTAGTTAAATTTCCCTTTGTCCTCAGTGAATCTTCTATCAACTGTCTAAGTAGTAGAATTGTTTAGTCTTAATCTCATCCCATTTTATTTTTCCAGCTCATGTCATAGTAAAATAAAATGTGATTGGTGAATTGTACAGAAGTGAGCATCTGGAAAAGAAAAAGTAGGAGAAAGAAACACTTTGAAAGATTATTTTTATCCAAACTGGGACAAATTATAAAGGTTTTGGGAGGGATGGTTTAAACACAACAGTGCACAAACACCAGTCATGCTGATGTTTACTTTCTTTTCTCCTTACTCCATTTTTGTAATCTTTTTTTACTTGATATTTACAGACATTTTCATTTGCGAAGAATTATGTTTAAAATTTTGGAACACAGAAAAGAATTTAAAAACACTGTCCTTGCCTTAATTGGAAGCTAGCCCATAATAGTTAAATGGCATAAAGACAATGAAAAGAACGTATCTTTTTATGTCAAATATTATAGATTATAAGAAACCTTGTGAAAATTTTTTCCCCGGTTATTTTTTTTTTTATTTTCAATACCTTTATTAAGAAATATCAAAAGTTCATTACAGTTCCATACACAGTTTTACAAAGTTCAAGGGAAGGGGAACGGAGGGATGCCATCATATGCTTGTTTGAACGTTATGGCAGCTTGCCAAAAAGGTAACCCTACCCCGGTTCTTATTTAACCAGACTGCTCATCTAGTTCAACATCTACTTTCTCCGCGCAAAGATGTGAAGCCACCCTTTGAAGTCCTTTCTCTTACACAGAAGTAAACATTTTCCTTGTGAGTCTATGTAATTTTTTTCTAGTGTCTCCTACTAAATTAGAATAGAGCTGAGGGTTCATTCAGCTCCCGGCTGAGTCACTATGACAGAGTGATTCCTTGGGCTTCGGAACCCAAACTTCTGGTTAAAGTTGCAGCTTCACTACTTTAGTTGAGTGGACTCAGCATAATATTTAGCATCTATACTTCAGCTTTCTGATTTACTACATGTGAACATTAAATGTGGAGATACTATATAGATCACAAGATTAGTTTGAGGGCTAAATGATATTATTTATATATAAAACCATTAGAACAGTGCCTGGCACATAGTAAATATTCATTAAACATTACCTGTTATTATCATTCCTTTCTTCTAATAATGTAGAATTATGGGGCTATATAGACATATGTATTTAGAGAGTTTGATTAAATTAGGCCTTAACTTTGTGTAATGGTATGAAGAGAAGTTACCATCTTAATAGATGATATTTGAAAAGATATTTAATAAGCTTTCCCTAAGGTTGATAAGTGACTATCCTATGTTCTGTGTCCTGTATTTCAGGATGAAGAGATATTTTGAAAGGAAAAGGAGGAAGAAAAGAGATGAGTAAGGTTGAGCTATGCTCTGCTACATGGCGAATCAGACGAACAGAGAGACACAGTGATTGGTAACTAAGACAAGTATTTTGGGAGAAGATTCATATTTAAATATAATATTTTTTCCTAGTGAAATACTGTGATCCATGAAATGTTGTGGTTCTCCTTTACCACAAATGTTTTCAATAAAATGACAAGAATTACAATTTATTTGGTAAAGCTGAATTTCTAATAGAAAAAGGGGACCTTTTTCTGACCTTTTCTGACCCTGAGTGGGTCAGTCATTTAAGCATCTATCTTCCCCTCTGGCCATGATCCCAGGGTCCAGGGATCAAGCCCCATGTTGCGTGTTCTGTTTGGGCTCCCCACTCAATGGGGAGCCTGCTTCTTCCTCTCCTTCCTCTCTCTCTGCTCCTCCCTGCCACTTGTACTCTCTCTTGTTCTCTCTTTCTCAAATAAGTAAATAACATCTTAAAAAAAAAAGAAAGAAAAAGGGAAAAGAGGAAGGGGCTGAGACTGAAGTCAAAAGGTATACTACTTGGGTTCCATATAAATTTTGTGGAAACCTATCAGTCAGGAAAAGCATTTTACAATTCTATTTTTGGTGAGAGAAGTTTGAATTGTCAATGGTCTTGGTGGAACAACACGTTCTTTAATGAATACTGAAATTTGTCAAGATAATTCCATTTATGAACTAGGAATAATTTCTTATAAAAATATAAATTTACAATAAATATGTAAAATTATGATTGTCAAAATAAATACTCAAGAAAAAATGTGGTGGTCAACATCTTGATTTAATTATAATTTACCATTAATATTTCTTTGCCTAGGTTTACTTATTTCATTGACCTGTGGAGCTCACTAGTACAGCTTATTGTAGGAAAACAGAGGCTAATGTCTATCACACAATTTCTCACTCTCCGTAATTACCCATTTAGTCTCTTTCCCTAGTGAAGAATGACTTTTTGAAGAACGGGACAATGTTTTATTGTTTTGTATTCTTATTGTAGGCGAGTGTCTTGCATAAAGTAAGTGTTCACAAATGTTGGTAGAATGACTTTTAGTAGTTGAAATCTTGATCCTGCTTGTGGACTATCAGTATTCCACAAGAAAAAATAATTGAAGTTGTTGAATTAAACCTTGAATTACAAGACTCAGAAAGGCAGTTCCTACTGTAACTAAGGTTACAGAGACCTACTGATCTATCCTTTGCTAGACTTTTCCATCAGGAACTCTAGAAGACTTGTGAAGATGGAATACAGTTTTGGTTTATAATGTCTTTTTCAGTTCTAGAGTCTAGGAACCACTCAAATTATAAAACAAAGATCTCCAAAGAAAAATAAGGAACTCCCATGGTATACATAGAGAGTCCTGAAAACTTAACAAAAAATACCGAGAGAAAAGTTTTACAATACCCTTTATTCAAAATATCCATTTAACTAAAATTTTGAACTTCTATTCTCTTTCATTGTATTTCTTTACTTCATGTCCCACTGCCCCCCCACCCCAAAAAAGAATACAAATACACGAAAGGGGTCCAGGTTGGCACAGAAACTGGAGAAGAATGTATGTATAAGAGTATATAGTTTACCTTTTTTTTGTTTGTTTGTTTCTAGTTTGATGGCCCAATGACTTGTGTTTTCCATTTTATAGAGCTGATTTAATTATCATATTCTATTTTACATTCCAGGATATTTTGGGCATTTACCACTTCTTTTCTCCTAAGGATGTCATGATGAGATTGTGGATGGGGGTTATATTATACCATGTGGAGAATTTTATGATTTGAAACTAGGGAGGCATGAAAACAGCATTACCTTATGACATTCTCTTCACCTTTCACTTCATATCCTTGCAAATTCTATCCCCGCCTTCAGGATTGACCCTCTCTGATGTGGACTGAATGTTTAATGTTCCCCCATGATTTATGTTGAAGCCCCAGTATGATGATATTAGAAGAAGGGGCATTTAGGAGGTAACTAAATTTAGATGAAGTCATGAGGGTAGAGTTCTCATGATGGAATTAATGTCCTTATAAATAAAATACCAGATTTCTCTTCTACTCTTGTCCCCTCCCCCACCATTTGAAGATACAAGAAGGCAGCTGTCTGCAAGCCAGGAAGAGGACCCCCTTTAGAATCACAACATGGTAACATCCTGAATTCAGACTTCCAAGCCTCCAGAACTGTGAGAAACAAATGTCTGCTGTAGAAGCCACCCCAGTCTGCAGTAACTTGTTATAGCCGCCTGAGCTAAGACATTCGCTCATCTTTTCTTAACAAGCCAGTCAATGCCTCTTCAGGCATTATCTTTCTTTGTGTGTATGTATGTGTGTGTTAAAAAAACAAAAAACAAAAAGCAAAAAAAAAAAAAAAAAACACAAACAAAAAACCTGGGCAGACTCTATTTTTTTTTTTAAGATTTTATTTATTTATTTGACAGACAGAGATCACAAATAGGCAGAGAGGGAGGCAGAGAGAGAGGAGAAAGCAGGCTCCCTGCTGAGCAGAGAGCCCCCCAGAGCCCCCGATGGGTTGCAATGCTGGGCTTGATCCCAGACCCTGGGATCATGACCTGAGCCGAAAGGCAGAGGCTTTAACCCACTGAGCCACCCAGGCGCCCCAATTTTTAAACACAAGTTACACAAGAATGTATTTTCAATGTAAATACGAGAATATAAAAGTTGTGAGAAATATACAAAGTATATGGAACCAACCCTTTGGCCCTCACACATTCCTCACACCAAGAATAACCACTATCATTTTAACAATACTAAAATTTTTTTCAGTCCTTTTTCTGTGAAAAAGTCTCTAGTCATTTTGATGTAGGAAAGATGTTGGGATTTGGAATGCATGGCCAAGAAAGAAGTCCTGAGACCTCTTTGTTGCAAAAAGGTGGTTTTATTAAAACATGGAGACAGGACCTGTGGGCAGAAGGAGCTGTGCTCAAGTCATGAGGAGTGGCCGATTATATATTTTCAAGTTGGGAGAGGGTTAGGGTCAGCCCCAGGTATTTTGGAAACATGGTTTCCAGAATCCTTGGGGGGAACAGCTAGTGTTAGGAAGAGATTATTTATTACTGTTTAGCAAAAACTCAGTCAAGAGAGTCTTCAGATGTATATCAGTGGGTTATATGCTTGAGGGATGATTGCCAACATATTATCAAGGAAGTTTCCAAAGGAATTTTTATATGTTAAAGTAGACTCACAGGATGCTGGGGGTTGGGCTGAGATTGCTTCTTGTCCTGAGCAAAGTATTAACATCAAGGCAGCTGACTTCCTGGAGGAATATCACTCTATTTCAAGGACTTGTCAACGGCCTATAAGTAGTAAGGAATTTTAATTGTTCTTTTGCCTTTGTTCCCCACATCACTTTCAGTTATACTTACTCTGTCCTACTATCTGGGCATAGCTCTTTGTTAGGTTCTGTTTCATATTCAGAGGCACTTACTTGTATACACTTCTTCTTCCAAAATTCTGGGAGTGACCTTGGTAATATGTTCACATGATCATAATTTTATATATTTGCAATTGGGAGGGTTGTCGTTCTTATTTTTTTTTTTTTTAAGATTTTATTTATTTAACAGAGAGATAGGGAAGAGCACAAGTAGGCAAAGCGGCAGGCAGAGGAAGAGGGAGAAGCAGGCTCTCTGCTGAGCAGGGAGGCTGATGTTGGTTTGATTCCAGGATCATAGAATCATGACCTGAGCTGAAGGCAGATGCTTAACCAACTGAGTCACCCATGCACCCCATTCTTGTTTTTTTAAAGTGTTTTCCAAATTGTAGAAGTTTTAAGACCCTACAAAGCCTGACTATACCCCTGCTTGATCTATATTTATTTAAGTAGAATGAAGGACATTTTCTTGATTTTTGTTTTTTCCTCTCTGTAACAAAGTGTGCAGATTCATCAACTTGTTCATTGTGAGTGTGTAACAAAGTTAGGATTGAATGAGCCTCAGTAGTACCCAAGATTATTTACAAGAGTAAGAGTTTTAATCAGGAACTAGGAATGTAGGTACACCATAGCTTGGATATTTTATTTTCACTTTTGTATAATGGGTATTGGTAAATACATTTTAACATGTCAGTTTTGTTTTCCACTTACATACTAATCAACACATTCTATTAGGTATATTTTGCATTTACTACATTAAGGAACAAAAAAAATCCCTGACTTCTTACACTTCAAGAAGGCCAGATTTGTAGTTCCTCAGTTTATGAGACTTCCTTTAAAGTAATGTTGTCTAATAAAACTTTATGAGATGATGGAAATGTTCTATAATATCTGTGCTGTCCAAGATGATAGCCACTAGCCACATATGGTGATTGAGCTTTTGAAGTGTGGTGAGTGTGACTGAGCAACTAAATTTTAAATTATATTCAATAGCAATTACTTTAAATTTAAATGTAAATTTAAATTTACAGTGGCTAGTGGCTACCATATTGAACAGTGTAGCTCTAGAAGATTATGAACAATGTGGTCTACTTGGGAGGGTTTAATAAAGAATTAAATACAAGAGTTATAATCAAAGATGAAGGATCAAGTGTGGACACTATTGTATCCACTCTGCCTCCAGAAAATTTGTAAACCATGTTTAGCTGCATGCAACCTTAAAGGAAATCAACACACAGCAATGTGATGAATTGAAAAAGCAATTTCAAAGGAAATGTAAATAACATTCAGTTTTTAAAAGCTATACTAAAATGAAGATGGTGGGGGGGGAATTCCTTTCTCTCAGTTCTGCTGGAGAGCAGAAACAGAACAAAAGAGAGAGATTAAGAAGGCCTAAGGGTATGCCAGGAATCTCATTGTTTCAATGTGTGCAAATATTTATGTGGGGAGGGAGAACTAGGAGTAGTGACTACAGAAACACTGATTTGAAAAGGTATGAGCCAACAGGGACCTATGCTTCAAAACATTAGTACCACTGTAATCCCCAAAACCTCTGGAATTCGCAAATTGAATTATTTACTTTGCTAGTCTGACAGGGGAAACATTTCAAATTATTTGCTTACTGTGGTCAGCACTCCAAAGTTATCCTTGTATGCTTTCTTGTTTAAAAAAAAAGAAAGAGGGGCGCCTGGGTGGCTCAGTGGGTTAAAGCCTCTGCCTTCGGCTCAGGTCATGATCCCAGGGTCCTGGGATCGAGCCCCGCATCCGGCTCTCTGCTCACCAGGGAGCCTGCTTCCCTTCCTCTCTCTCTGCCTACCTCTCTGCCTACTGTGACCTTTGTCTGTCAAATAAATAAATAAAATCTTTAAAAAAATTAAAAAAATAAAAAAAAAGAAAGAAAGAAAGGAAAAAAGAAAGAAAGAAAGAAGAAACACAAACACATCCCAGACCTCTCTTTATTGTAATTGGGTGTGACAGGTTATGAATGTAAATTCTTTGACAAGAAGATGAAAATATACCCCGGGATGCAAATTAAATTACGTGTCCTTGAAATCCACATTTTGTATTATTTTAGAAAGTGCCTGCATCTGTCATTGCTGTTTATCACATATTTAACATTTTATTTCAGTGGTGGTGGTGGGCTTTTTGTCTAGAAGATGAATTTCTTTCACATGCAGTACTTGCAACTTATTTTCACTGGTGCAGAGATTATTTGGTGACTTCTTAGATATTTAAATGCTGCTCTTTAAAAAGTAAATATTTTAGCATGCATTTCTGGCTACAGAAAAGAAAAAGGCAGATTTTGCTAAGTTATATTTTATTATAAATTAGTGGTATTTTCTTGTTTGATTTGTTAAACATTAGAAAAGTCTCAATAGTTAGCTACTCACTTATGAAACTTCACAAAGTATATCCTAAAAAACTCATGAAATTGGTGTGGCTGAGTTAAAAAAAAAAAAAAATTCAGCATGTGCCTTGTTTCCAAAAGGAGGAAGAGTGTGGGAATAGCCCTAATATGTGTTCAAAATTCCTTCTTAGTTTAGCTTGTGGAATAAAATAAGTGACACATGCTTAGCATCAGGAGTCATGGAGAAGAAGCTTCTGAGTTATCCAGCTAAGAGCAAGTTACCTGATGGGAGATTACATTTGAGCTTTGCTTGTGTTTTAAAGCCAAGCTTCCTGGGATGCTTGGCTGGCTCAGTCAGTAGCGCATGCAAGGCTTGATTTTGGGGCTGTGAGTTTAAGCCCCATATTGAGTGTAGGGATTACTTAAAAGTAAAATTTAAAAAGTGAAACCGATCTTTCCTTTAAAAACCCATAGATGAATATTAAAGAAAACCATAGTACTAGAACCTAACTCTTGCTAACATTTCATATATTTTCTAAAGTATTTTTTGTGTCTTTAGGCTTATTTTATGTATCTGTAATGATACATTTTTAATACTTGTTTCACTTGGCATTAAATGACTATCATGCTTCAGATTGTTTTATGATCTTTAGAAACATTTTTTATTGACTATATACCTACCAACAAAATCAATTATCACTGAATGACTAACTCAAAGATTCAAGGAATTATTATCTAGTTTGTAGATTATTCAGAACTCTTACTGTTTGAAATTCCCCTGATTGTTAAAATCTTCAATAAATTGTTTAATAAGACAAAGAAGATGAACTCAAGTCAATAAAAATTTTCTCATATATAATCTACTTGATACAGTTATTTTAGGAGAGAAGCAAAACTAATTTGGGAAGCCATCCTTAAATTCTCAGGCTAGGGGCACCTGGATGGCTCAGTACCTTGAGTGTCAGACTCTTGGTTTTGGGATCAGGTCACGCTCTCACAGTGGTGGGATGGAGGTCATCATCAGGGTCTGTGTTCAGTGGGGAATCTGCCTGAGATTCTCTCTCTCCTTGTGCCCTTCCCCCTGCTCACTCTCTCCCTCTCAAATAAATAGATAAATCTTTTTAAAAATTTCTGAGACTACACTTGTCATGATGAGCATTGACTAATGTATAAAATTGTCAAATCAACATGTTGTACATCTGAAACTAATACATTTTATGTCCATTGTACTTAAGAAAAAAAAAATTCTCAGACTCTCACTCATTGTGTTGCCAACATCTGAAGTCTTCAAGTAAATGGGAGGGGCCTGAGAAGGTTAGTTGGCAGAAGAACAAAAGTGTCTTGAGAAAGGGGGTAAAGATACTCTCTCACCCCCTTAAGGAGGGAAGTAGTACTCAGAAAGAAAAGCAGAAAGCTGCTGGTCTCAAAGTTGCGCAGAAGATACATACTTTTCTTGAAGCAATAGCACAAGGTGGTCACACCTTTCTTGAATAATCTAAATGGTCTCAGTTGTCTAGGGGAAGACCAGAAGCCTGTTTGAGATCAGGGAAACCAAGGAAAGGAAATAATTTCAAGATGTAAGAGGAAATCATCAGGATCAAATATACTAACAATGTTGAAGAAATGAAAGAAAAACTTCCAATGGATTTGGTAAGAAAATTATCTTTGAAGGTCCTCCAAGAGAATAATTCTAGTAAAATTGTGAGAATAAAAAGTTCACATTATTAAGAAGGTAAGGGAGTAGGTAAAGAATTAACGGATGCAGAAGAATTCAGTGAGGAGGAAAAGACAATCTCTGTAAAGGGAAAATAAAACAGCAAGTTGCTTCAGCAATTGAGGACAAGTTAAATTGAGTCAGAGGGTTAGGTCATTTTTTCTACCAGTGCAAAGAAGGAAGATATATATGCTGATAAAGACACAGCTTCAGATCTCTATCTACAGTAAGTTACTGAAGTAGAACAGGGAAAAGCAGGAGCTCAGAATATATGATCAGTGAAGGAACTAATATAAGGTGAAGAGGTATACACTGGGAGACTTCAAGTGAAAATTTGTCTTCAAAAGTATGTTAGGGCCTGGGAGAATTTTAAAAAGAAGGCATAAAAGGATGACAAGTAATATTAAATCTGAATGATGCTTAATAGGATAAAATTTATAGTGGATCAAATCTTTATGGTTCTAAGTATTCCTCCAACAATGCTCAGCCCGGGGAAGAAAAGGGGAAGACAAAACTCAGAAGAGGTGGAGGAGTGAGAACCGACTTGTAGAGCTCTGGTGAGGGGTCTAAGCAGCTTAGAATACACAGATCATCAGAGCATAGAAACTTCACAGGTACTTTGTCGCATCTCACATATTAAGAGATAAGAAAGTTGAGAAATTTATCTAAGGAATCTAAGCTCTAATCTTATTCCGTTACGTATATAGATATCTACTATCTCCAGAGTTTTAAATATATATATATATTCTCACATCAGAATGTGAGAGCACTGGCTTTGAATTCTGAGGTAACTATGTTGAAATTTTCACTATCACTAATTAGGTAGTCATGTGATTCCATGAAGCTCAGCTTTAGTTTCCTTATGTATAAAATAGAATCATGTTTCACTTGCTGGGTTTTCAGTATTAAAAAGAATATAATGTCACTAATAATACTTGATATATAGGAGATATTTAATCTGCTATTTTGTGCTATTTTTATGCAATATAAATGGAAAAAGTCTCAAAATCCTTAATATACTTTTGATAAATCTACCTGACCAAATATTGTTAACTAGTTTCAAAAACTGCTTTTTCCCCCACTTTTGCATTCAATAAATGATACATTTGAGAGATTTCCCTTGGGTTTCACAGTAAATTGGCAAAGTAATGATTTTACATTTGGTTCTTTTCTTAATGTCTAATGGAAGTAAAATAACTTCCAGATTATTTCAAATGTGCTGAAAACATAAATAGCAATAGTTTGCCAGCTGCAAAATTGATGCTGAAGGTGCTTAAATGGCACAGAGAATATTTAATGCCCATAATCACAAGTCGATTCAGTGCTGCCACTTGGCTAAAGACATGAGTTAGTGTTTTGAAGTGAGTAGAACTCAAGTAGCATCTCTCCCTTGAGGTAGTCTGCAATGAGGGAGCTTTGAATAATCACGTATTTTATATGATCTGTACCAGTCCTAGAGACTCTTCTTGTGTTTTTCCCAATAACCCCACCCCATGTGAATTTGAAGGATCATAGACCTCTAAAGGTGCTTCACCAGCCTCTAGATGGCACTTTTACATTCTTGATAATTCTATTGATGGTTTATTTTCTCCATGAACAGACCTGTAGGTGATACAAAGACAGAGATCGTATTTTCTCCAGTGAAT
Source organism: Enhydra lutris kenyoni (assembly GCF_002288905.1). Lineage (NCBI taxonomy): Eukaryota > Metazoa > Chordata > Mammalia > Carnivora > Mustelidae > Enhydra > Enhydra lutris. The sequence continues at coordinate 64,208,314 of NW_019154086.1, read as the reverse complement.
TAACACTTTATAGGCAAAATTTACATATTTCAAATATATGCTAGATCCTGAAATATCATTTCAACAGAATTTTCCCCTCCCATGAATGCTAATTCATGGGAAAATTATTAAATTTTAACACTTGCCATTTTAGCTCTTCCACAAACTTTCTGATACCTCTCAGATGAACTACAAAACAAAACAAAAAACCCTTTTATTTAAATATCTCCTTCAGTTAGAAAGCATCTGTCAGCATCTTTGTGTTTACATATCCTCAGTGATACTCCATACTTGTCACCAAACCTACTGTATCAGGACTCACAGCTTTGCTTTCGTTTAGTTAATCAAATACTTAGATTATGCATATGAGCTATTCCTGTTAATTTCATTGTTGGTATACAGACTGTGAACTTCATTTCTGCTTCTCCTATGTATCATCTTCCAAATAAAACTAATAACACCTCTTTCCCCTTATGATCCCAAAACACTGAAATCCAGTGAGAAATAATGAGTAGAAATCTGTTAGACAGGTCATCCTATAATCAGCTTTTTGTCTGCTCTGTAATTGAACTAATGTGTGTTCACTCCTTGATGAAGCATAAAAACTGCACTAGGTGAATTGTACAAAGAAAACGTAATCTGCAGCCATAAGAAGATCACAGGGAGTGGCATCCAAAGCCATGACTCCCAGAGCAAGGGTGGATTGGTTCCTTTTCTTTAGGGTTAAGATAAATATTTAGATAAGGAAGCCTGGTCATAGGACATAGAGGTGGGCATAGGGTTGCGTGTATGTGCTTTAAGGAGACCTGACTATACACATATTTTATGTTATGTAAATAAGGCTTGTGCTCCTCCTTGGGTGGAGATTTTGGTATTTTGATGAGATAAAGGTAATTGTTAGTTATTCTAGAGGTCACTCCATGGTCTACCTGTGCAGGGCAAGTGTGAGCCAGGTGTGAATCTCAAACTAGTCTGGATGTTCTGGATTGGCTGGAGGTCTTGTCAGGGCAGCCCCTATTGTTAGAGAGGCAGTCTGGTTTTCTATTTGCCTGAGTTAAGAGATAAGTTGGAAAGAAGAACTTAAGCAAAAATGTGGGACAGAGTTCAGTGAGTACAAGCAGGTGGGCAGTAAAGGTTCAGGTCTTGGGGTTTAGCTGATAACACCTCCATCCTTTCCTTTTATTTCCCTTCCTCAAATACAGATATAACTTAAGGTGGAGGAATTCAGTATTGAAGCTGTGTAGAAGTTTTTTTGTACAAATTTGCTTGCTTAACAACCTGTCTTCTCCTTTTAATATGAAATATGAAAACCTTTTAGTATGCCCTTCTGCCTTTACTCCTGATTCTATTACTTGTCATTGCCTTAAGGGACAGGCCAAAACCCAGAGTTCTTTTCTCTATCATTTATCGTTAGCTTCTGTCCTTTTAGTAGCACTTGGTCTTAACATTCTAAAGTCTTTCTCCCCCTAAACAACAACAAAGTAAGCTTTTTCTAAATCCTATCTTCTGTTTTCATTATGGTTTTATGTCTTTTCTTTCTAACAAAGTCAAGGTTCCCAAAAAATAAGATACACTTGGGGTACCTGGGAGGTTCAGTTGGTTATCACATGACTCTTGATCTCAAGGTCATGTGTTCAAGGCCTGTGTTGGGCTCCACACAGGGCATGGAGCCTACTTAAAAAAAAAACAACAAACAAAAAAATAAAATGCACTTGCTGTCTCAAGTTCTCTACTTTCCAATAATTTTTAACCCATGAGAAAGGCAGATAGCAGAACAACAGAAATCTTACATTAAAACACATTTTCTCCACCATATTGCATTTTGACATTTCCTTTGGGAACAAGGTACTTCAATTTTGAAAAAAATGCTCCCCAGCTGATTTTCATGTGAGAATCACTATCTTAATGCAATGCCTTACAGTTAGCACTCATCATTCCCCAGTCTTCTCACTAAGATGGGTCCCAACCTACAAATTCTATTGCCACTTTCCATCCTTACCTTATTTGCGTTCTTGAAGCCTTTGAACTTGTTGAACATGGCTTCTTTACAATCTTTTCTTGCATAGACTTCCTGTGCCCCATTTCCTTCCTTTCCAAGTATTGCTAGTACTGCTATCCCTCGAGCCATTCTTCTCTCTTTCTATGCTCTCTCCTTAAAGGGTCCTGTGTATGGATAAATTTTTAGTTCACATATGCACTGATAACTCTCAAACATATCTTTCCAGGCCATGTCTCTTTTCTGGGTCCTAGATAAGTATACGTTTCTGCTTTATGCACCTGGCCACTTAGAAATGTATCCAAGTCCTGCTTAAATTTCCAATTCTTTAGCCTTAAATATTTCATTTATTACCTGCTTATCCTTTCTACTAGCCTGCGAACTCTAGATTATATTTGTCTTAATATTCCCAGTAACTTATACTGTGCTCAGTAAAAGATCAAATATTAGAAACCAATATATTTTATAGCCATCTTGCCTGTGAATACAGTGTACATAAAGTCTGTAGCAAATGGTCAAATTAACACAAGTCTTTCTATAGAATTCTTAATTAACAGAGAAGTAACATGAGAGTGTTCATGTGGTAACTGATAAAGGAACGGTTTAATTTCTCTGGACATACTAATGAGTTATAAACCTTGAAAATATTTCCCTACTCACCTAAAATATGAGAAATTACTCACTCTGTGGTAACAACAAATAGTACTAGCTTCTCCATTTCAGTATCTGGAAGCTCTCTATGGAGGAAGGAAAACTGAATGGAAAAAATCACGGTCTATCTAATTAGGGGTCAGCAAACTCCAGCTGATGCTTGCAAGACAGATGGGGCTTATGGCTTGTTTTTGTGGGGCTAGCAAGCTGAGAATCATCTTTAAATTTTTAAAGGTTGTTAAAAAAAAAAAAAAAGAAGGAGGAGGAGAGAAAGAGAGGAACAGTTTCTCTGAGTTGGCCAAGTTCAGCAATGTCAAGTTAGAGTTGTAATACATTTATTTCAATCATGACTTGAATCAAAATGGTTGATCTAAGATGGAAAAATACCTGTTTATCAGTTCCATCAAGTAATTAAATTCATAACATTCCTTTTAGATATCAGATATATCCCAAATACACTAGCCTTTCTCATACTGGACAAAAGTCAAAGACATTTTCATATAGAATAGGAGTGTGTTTAATATACATTTTTAGGAGCACCTGGGTGACTCAGTCATTAAGCATCTGCCTTTGACTCAGGTCAAAGGGGAATCCTGGGATCAAGCCCTACATCGGGCTCCCTGCTCAGTGGGGAGCCTGCTTTTCCCTCTGCCTGCTGCTCCCCCTGTTTGTATTCCTTCTCTGGCTTGAAGTGGAATCACTTGGCCCCAGGACAGCAAACTGAGACTCCATCACTACTTCAGCCTCTCCAAAAGTGGAATTTTAAGCCAATTAATCTGGAATTTTCTGATCATCACCAATGATGGAATCTGTCACAGGGCCTTTTAATTCCCCAAAGGACAGTAGGGAAATGCATATGATAAGATCCCCTGCACTTCATCCTAAGAGAAAGTAGCCTTGCTTGAAACAATCATTTCTTTTCCTAATAACTTCTTGTCCCACCCTCCTCCCTATAAAACCTTCCATTTTGTACTACTCCTCAGAACTCTCCTCCGCTTGCTAGATGGGATGGTACCTGATACATGAATGGCTTAATAAAGCCAATTAGATCCTCAAATTTACTCAGTTTTTTTTTTTAACAATGTAAAGAACGCACCAAAGACTAATATCCAGGTTTATAGAATTATGACAATGGTACCAAAAATTGGAGTTTAAAACTGAGTTAAAAATAAATATAGACTTTAGGCAGGGAATACTCAAGGTAGGTATGTTATGTCCAGAAAAATTGTAAATGAAGCTCACTGAATTGAAATAATGACAAAATGAAACCTATTTGATTGACAAGAATTTTGTTACATACGAAGTACTTGAAAAGACTGTGGTTTTATGAAAGGGAAAGCAAAACATACCAACTGAGGTCATAATAATTTCACTAGGAGTATAAAAGATAGAAGAATATGAGTTAAAATATGACACGCGTTTGTATAAAATTTCAGAACCATAAGAAGACACTTCTCATGAGTTTCTAGATTACAGGCAAAAATTTGTGGAATAGATATATTTATCTAGATCAGGAGTAAGAACTTGGTCATAGTAAAGGATTACATACGCTATTGGAAATAATAGAACTTCCCACCACAGACTGCATTGCAATTGCTCACCTAACAACTCTCTGGAAAAGATGATTTACACTTCACATACAAAATAATAGTTGAATTGTTGAATAAATACTATTTATTCAAAATAATAGTTAAATGTAGACTGAATGACTCTAAGTTTGGTCTTACTGCCTGGTAAAAATCTTTAGCACTCTGTGTGTGAAATAAAGTAGTTTACAAAGCTTTAGCAAACAAGATTCCTTTCCAAGGTTGATGGGAAGGTTACAAAAATCCTAGAAGGGCTTTGAAAATCACTGACTCACATAGAAAATTCATGAAAGCTGAGACCAAACCAAATTAAATAGGCCCAACTCAACTCAGCATTATAAAAGATTTTCCAAAATACTTCTCAAGTGAAATATACAGGCAGCAACTTTGTTTGTATACAAAATCACTCAGGTGCCTCTGGAAATCAGTTACTGTGAAGTGCAAAGCTGAATCTCCAATTCATACATATATTATTTGAAAATTATGAATAGGATGGCCAAGCGGGGCATAATAATAAAAAAATCCAGAGTTAGAGAAATGGACTGTGGCTTTTCCGTGATTTTAACCACTTATTATATGTGCATATAGCATATGTATCCCTAAATACTGATAGTCACATAAAGTCTTATTAATTTCCCTCATCAGGAAATATATATATCCCTATATAATAGATTCACTTATTCAAAATAATTGAATTTTGTTCTTTTCTACACTGAAACTGTTTTTGAGGAAAAAAAAGGAATTTGCAGAGATGGTGAGGAATGGTAGTGATGGCTCAGAATAGAGGAAAGTGGGGCACCTGGGTGGCTCAGTGGGTTAAGCCTCTGCCTTTGGCTCAGGTCATGATCTTGGGGTCCTGGGATTAAGCCCCGAATTGGGGCCTCTCTGCTCAGCAGGGAGCATGCTTCCTCTTTCTCTCTCTGCCTGCCTCTCTGCCTACTTGTGATCTCTGTCTGTCAAATAAATAAGTAAATCTTAAAAAAGAAAAAAGAATAGAGGGAAGCAATAGAGGAAATATTTATGGCAAGGACCGAATTACCACATTAGAGAAAATTACCACTGGAAAAGTTTTCAGAAATGTCAGCTAGTCTGTCTTCTCTGTCTTTAGGCAAAGTATGTTGGAAAAACCATCCCACACTCCTCTTAAAGGATAGCAGATAAAAAGATTTTCCAAGCTTATATCCAATGCTTAAGAGACCCCTCAGTCAGCAGATCCTTCCAGATATCTAACTGAAATCCCATAAGCTTTAGTTTAAATCTATTTGTTCCAGTTAGAACACAGAGAAAATAACTTGTTATAATGACCTGTAATAAGAAAATGTAGTACAACTCCTAAAAAAGAACAAGGAATATTCTCAAACTGAAACTGTCACTCCTTTATGTTAATATATATATATATATATATATATATATATATATATATTTGTTGTTGTTGTTGTTCAGTCTTTAACTCTTTTCTGCAAAAGCCATCATGAAATTCTATCCTATTTTTAAAAGACATAATTTTAAAGACTGTGATAGAGACTTTTGAGGATGGTAGCATCACTGTACAGAAAACACACACACATATTTTAGCGTAAAGTATAAATCAAAATGAGCTTCTTGAGCAACATAAACTAATCCATTTAAGAGTCTGATGGACAGTTAGCTAGTGTATTCTTTCTCTTCTCTATTTCGTTCTTTTTGAGACCATTTGAGACCATGTTAAACAATAAACATTATTGTTTAGCTTCAGTTTCTAATTGTTTTCTGAAACATTAAGTCTTTAGGAGAAAAAGAACAGAATGACTAGCATATTTATTATGTTATTTATAATTACATGGGACAGATGATTTTAATTCTGCTGGCATCACTTCAATTATATGGAAAGGAAACAAATTCAACCCTAAAGGTTGCAACACTTTGCAGAAATTTAGCACTTACTTCCACATTCTTTTTATTACTTGTTTATACCTTTATTTTTGTGAAGTTTCAAACAGGTTGATTTTATCTTTTGCATTTGGAAACTTAAGATCATTGAAATATCACAGATTTTGAGAGAGGAACTAAAAGTTATAAATCTTTTTATCTTTTGAGACTCATTAACTTGATTGCTTGTGTTTTGATTTAAAAGATTACGTTACAACTTGTTTGGAGTGAGTTAGGATTTGGGCTGTTGCCCCCAAGAAATTATATTTTAAAGAGGACTGGACATAGGATTTCACTCTGAGGATTATAATACTCATTGGCATATTTGGTTATTTTCACTTGCCTTTTTTAGGATTCTTCTTCTTTTTTTTTTTTTAAGAGAAAAAATAGTAAATGAAACGTTATATCAGTGTGAGGAAATGTCTTCTACTATGTCTTCTGATCTTCACATTTAGAAAATAATCTGTTTTATTCTCAGGATTTTAGTCTGGTAGTTGAAATTTTGAAAAGAGCTATAAATAAATAAAAGAAAATTCAGATTTCTATTTTGAATAAGTTTCTATTTTGAAGAGTTTCTATTTTGAAGAAGAATGGGATACAGGGAATTTAAACATATGTTTTCATATACTTGAAAGCATTCTGGATCACTCCTGATAAGCAGCTGTCATTGAATTCTTGATAAGGAAGGGCAAACTACTCATTGACTGCTCTGAAGTTATATAAGGCAATGTCTTTAAAGGCTTATTGATGTAAGAATGGGAAACAGTGACATTTGACTCCATGGAAATTTATGCTACTTTAGGAACTTTTTTTTTTTTTAAGCACTTTTATGGTAGAAGAAAATCATGCTCATTATGGAACAATCACTAAACTCTTTGTGGTGTCATCATTTGCCCACAGTCCTTAGGCCTGATTGTTGAGACTGACTCAAAAATGCCAGATGCATTCCTCCCTCCCTTTCATTATCCCTCATCACAATTTGGGTTCTTACCAACAGACACAATTGACTCAAAGTCCTTTTAAGTCCATTGGGCCCATATACAATTGTGACATATTTTGAATACTTTCTCAAAGAGGTTACTCTACTTTCCTGTAAGTCAAGGGTGTAGTTAGGTACTTTGGAAAGAAGTGGATATATGTAATTCCACAAATCCCAAAGTCCTGGCTAGTCTTAGAATCAAGCCCTACACCAATATCCAGTTTTGCTCTATTTCCATGCATGTAGGAAGATAGTAATTGCATGTGATTTGATCTGGCTATTAATATATAAGTGGAAAATATTGTGTATCTCTTCAAGGGTGGACACATTTAAGAAGCAGGTGAAACTCCAATTTTCTTCCCTCGGGAGTTGACTTAGTTATAGAACCAGATGGTTTTACAACTTTCAAGAAACATTAATAGGGGGAAGTACTGATGTTGTGTGGCTAAATGCCTGGCACCATTTTTATTCTAGTCTTTATCCGACCTACTAATTACCAGAGTGGTCCTTTTATTTATTTATTTTTTTTTCCTGGTAGGGTAAGAGCATCCATTTGAGGTTTGAATTTCCTCTAAGTATTGATTTTAGAATTTTTATTTCTCCATATTTATGGTTTTGGGTTTTTACCTCTGTACTGTCAGTGATAGTAAGTATTTCAACTTGTGTATTCACCGTAAACCTTAGGGAGGCTGCTATTGAGCTCTCCGACTTACAGGGGAGGAAATATTTGATTCCGTTTCCTGACAAACTGGATGAGATTTCTCTTATGATGATCATTCATACTGCCAATGAACATGCCATATGTTTAGACACATGGTTTTTATTTTTATGATCTTTAAAACTTCATTTATTTTATGCAGCCCATGGCTGAGATAATCATTTATAGGTTTCTGAGTACCAGGATTGGTGTCAGTTTTGAAAGTGCTCTGCTTTGGGTAGGAATGAAAGTATTGCTTCACTGTAAGGCATGCATTCAGAGAAGCATATGTATTATTATTAATAGGAGACTTCTTAGCAATTTCACTTTTTATTAGTACTTGGTGGTGGTGTACACCATTATATAGGATAGATGTAAGGGAAATGTTACCCACATATTGATTTAGAGAGACAGCATAATAGATTACATTATAGATAGCCAACTTATGCATTGTTGCTCCATGTCACTTTTAAAATGCATGTTGTGGATTGGATTAAAAAGAGAGAGAGAAGAAAGATCATTTTCCCCTTGTTTTAAGCCTGATCGTTTCTATGTTAGAGTACTATCAGGACAAATGAATAAACTAGAGAAGCTAGGGAAAAAATAATTAAAATGAATTAATATTCAGTCTTTATTCATAAATGTTTTTGGCAAAGGATTTATAAAACCCCACTTGGGCATCTTGAGGATGAAATTTATTTTCTCTCTTACTGTCAGATAAATTAAAATAATTCTTAGTTCCAAACGGTCAGAACAAGCATAAGGCCCACTAACTAGCTCATGATTCCAAAGTAATAGACGTATGGAAACACTACTATTGTTTGCCAATATCCTAGAGATGAACCGATGAGCAAGGCACAGTATTCTCTTCAAGACTCCAGTGATTACCTGGGTTAACAAAGAATACCAGAAGGGCAGAATATTTTAGTGATGTTAGTGAAACATCAGGAAAAAAAATTTAAAAGATGAGACCTTAGAACATTTAATGATTTTTGTGCTTCATATCAGAGTGCTTCAAAAGGAACTAGCTAGTGCAAAATGCTATTGGGTAATATGATTAAAGGTTTTAAATCTGGTATTAAAGGAGAAGTAGGGGGTTGAGACTTATTTTTCTTAGTTCTACAGAAAAGATAATGGTTCCTAAATTTTGTAACTGCTATGTAATTTTCAGTAGATCCCAATAACAGTCCTTCTCATTTTGTTTCTTAAGGTATTTGCTGAATAAAGCATCTAGGGAAGATTTTCTCCCTTTGTCCTTACCTGGTCTAAGGCTTCTAAAAATTTTTGCTGTTTATCATTAATTATTTTATATTTATTAACTCAACAGTCATGGTCTCAGAGGTCATGTAAGAGTATGGCTATTTCACTTCAAAAAGGAAGACTCTCTGTTCCAAGTGAAGTATAGAGCAATTTGTTGGTTGGATATCCCAAATTGAATTATTTGCTTGGTTCTAGTCTGATCTTGGATATCCAGGATAATATTTACCCAAGGCTCAGGCAGAATTTAGGGATAGCTTTTATTCTCATTGCATTCTTCATACCTCATGGAAACATCTACTGGGAAAAGAAATCTACATATTGTTTCCTAAACTCTACCTTGTTGGCCATCAGTTAGTGACAGGAGGGTTGCAGCTACAGATACGGACCCATTGCTGCTCATGGAAGAGCTGTACTTCGTTTCGTAATGCAGTAATTAGAACTGGTAAGAAGAGTCTTCTAATCCAAAGTTGAGTTTTCAAAGGGGGTAAAAAGGTATGTTTTGTTATCCTTTCTTTAAAATGTGTTTTTTAATGAGCTGACACTACTTTTTGAACAGTAGACACGTTAAGTGTCTATTATAACCTTATCAGCTTGAATTTGATTTGTTCAGAAGCAATCTACCCTGCTTCAAAAACAGAGCCAATTACCTTTGATAGATATTTTCCTGCTTTTCACAGGTTTGTAAAAGACAAAGCCATAAAATAAATTACCTCATTTGGTTACTTTGGAGTTCGTTCATACCCAGTCTATCTAGAAGCTATTTTGCTCACAAGTAGGCATTCTATGTAGTGTAGGATAAACTACAGAGTTTATTTTGCCTGAGGCAGTTCTTTATAATTACTACATTTTTTTTCAAAATAAAATAATTTGCTTTATGTTCCATGGAGTGGAGCTTGGACACTTGACCTCTAAGGTGCTTGTGCACTGGGCTGTATTTAATATACCCATCCATAGAAAACATGTGACAACATCATTACAGAGCAAAGATAGGTTGGCCTTCTATTTAGATAACTGTCCCTATGGAACACCTCAGCTTCTACAAAATGATTTTACCTCACAGTTTTGTTTGGTAAGAAAGATATATTTATGCTCAAATGGCAGCATGGATTAGTTACCCTGCAGACTTCTTTTGCCAAGAATACAATCTCAAGCTCTGTCACTCATTTTTCAAAACATTATTTGATGGTAAAAATATTCAAGAAGGATTGCTTAAATGTCAGGCATATTTATAGATAATATAGATTATATCCTTAGAAGAAGTTAAAACAGCAGAAAGCAGGCTATCTAGTTCATTAACTTCTGCTGGAGGAGGTCACTGGGAAGACAGGACCACTGGTTTACCTGTGAACTGGATCTGGCAATCAGAGGCTATTCATCCCACCTATCTTTGGAATGTATGTCTGCCCATGACTCTCTCAGAGCTGTTTCAAGTTCACAGCCTTGAGAGTAAGGTGCTGTTAAGACCATCTGGACCAAATATATGACGAACCCAGTGAAAGTCTCTCTATAAACCTAGGGTTCTGGCAGGCCAGGGCAGAGATCTATTAGTCTTGTGACTGCCCAAAACAAGCCTCATATGTAAGTTCCCTTGCTTACTAAACCTGCTACTTACCAATCTGAAGCAGCTTGCCTCTTTTTTCAGTCTCTCCTTGCCCTCAATGGATGGAGGCCAATTTCAAATTTCACCTGGGAAGCACCAGATTTTTCGAATCAACAGCAATGCCTTGCAAAACTGCTTCTCCTGAATTGTTGTTCTGAATTGTTCGCTGGTATGATGCCATCAGCCTATATTGAGGATTGAAGCTGTCATTATGCTTATTTTATTGCTGTTGGGAAGAGTACTATTTATTTCATCATACCTTTGTATCAGGAGCCCTGGAAGAAATCACTGTCTGATCTTAACCACCAAGGTGAATTATTCTTCTTCTGAGTACTTTATTTATTTTCTGTATTTTATTTTATTTTTTTTAGATTTTATTTATTTGACAGAGAGAGAGAAAGAGAGGTGGAGGAGGTAGAGAGAGAGAGAGCACAAGCAGGGAAAGCAGGAGAGGGAGAAGCAGGCTCCTCGGTGAGAAGGGAGCCCGCCTGACTTGGGGACTCAATCCCAGGACCCTGAGATCATGACCTGAGCTGAAGGCAGACACTCAACTGATTAAGTCACCCATGTGTCCCTACTCTCTATTTTAAATTGTGAGTTATACAACTCATAATTACATCTTCCCAAGAAGAATTTCATTTTTCTTATTTTCTCACAACATATCTTTGTTGTTATTTACTATGAGCAAATTGCTATGATGAGTGCTGGAGTTTTTCAGTTGGAATCACTTTGATAATAGTAGTTAGTATTTATTAATTCCTTCTTAGTTGCAGCAGTGTTCTAAGCAGGCTAATGTATTGTCTTAAATATAATTATCACTAACTTATAGGTGAGGAAACCGAGCTGTTAAGAGATGTGAACAGACTAAGAAACTTGCCCAAAGACACAAATCTAGTAAGTATAAAATGTCAAGTCCAGATAATCTTACTGTCTTAGCTACTACACTATGCTGCCCCTCAATTTAAATGGAAATACTATTTGACATTTTATCTTATCTCATCACATCTTACCCTATCTTATTTTACTTATAAAATTCAGAACTATGCACTTAGGGCATCTAAATATCATTTTATAAATGATTACTAAATTACTAAATATCATTTTATAGTTTGGAGGATGTATTATAGTAGGCGCTTGTTAAGTGTTAATGTACTTACTGGAGAATATTCAGGCACAAGTGGGAAAGGTATTTGGACACCCAATATCCAAGAGTTTATAAAGTTATTATTCTATTGCTAAACCTCTCTAGATCTAAAATGAAGTATTATATCATAACCATAGGTCAAATTGAGGCAGGAGATACGTTGGCTGATTTAGGAAATTGGGAATAAGTAGAAAACAACAGCTATCAAAAGAAGACTTCAAAAGGGTGTGTTTTGGGGTGCCTGAGTGGCCCAGTCATTAAGCATCCCACTCTTGTTTTCTGCTCAGGACACCATCTCAGGGTCCTGAGGTGGGGCTCTGTGCTCAGGAGGAAGTCTGCTTCTCTCCCTTTCCCTCTGCCCCCCCCCCCCCCCCACATTCATGGACTCTCTCTCTCTCTCTCTCAAACAAATCTTTTTTTAAAAAAGGGATGTCTTTTGATTGATATATGTTACTTGTGAAAAGATTTCCTCTATATTTGAGAAAGAATAAACAGTTCTCTACCCATGATAAGTGCTCAAAGTATTTTTAATTTACTAAGGAAAAGAGGACAAGTAGTACAGAAAGGAGTTTTCTGCCTACAGTTCTACGTATCTCCTGTATCATAACCCTTTATTCTTTCAGATAGTCTAGTCCTGAATGTACTAATTTGATTTTTCAAAAAAGCTTGGGCTACGGGTTAAAGGACTTTGGTTGTTTGGCAGTTGTATGTGTTATACGGCTCTAATAGCCTTCGTAAATATTCTGGTGGGTTTATTTTATAGGAACAAATACTAGATTATTCTTGTATTTCCTTCACTCTTAGAGTTAAAAAGGTTGAGTTTGAGACTGTTAAAATATCTGCAGAAATTTGAAATATAAGTTTCTATAAATTTTAAGCTTAAACTCATATGAAAACCAAAAGCTAATTAGTAACAGGAGGCTAGCAGCTGATTAGTGCTCAACCAAAATGCATCAGAAGTAAAGTACTCCCACATCAGTGCTTTTTACAGTAAGCATTCGACTAATTTAAATATGCTTAAAGCTGAGAGCTGGCCGAGATCATATGCAATCCAGGTTTGTATTCAGTGTATTTCTTTGAGAAATCTTTCCTGGACAATATGGAGCAATCAGAGTGGGAAGCAGTTTTGCTCCCTGAGATCCTTATCCAAAAGGTAATTGCAGGAAGACAAATAAAACTCCATTACTCTTCATGGAGTACAATTCTATGAATCTCTGAACCCAGAAACTCAATGATAGGCTTTCTTTTATTGCAATGCATTCATCATGTAAAAGGAAAAAACATTACATCTCTGAGAATATATTAATATATTATTAATTTTATTCACCTTATATTTTCTGAATGCTCTATATGTGCTAGGTACCACTCTAAGATGAGCTCTTATCTCTAAGATCTTGAGATGTATCAGTGAACAGAACAGATACACATCCTGCCTCATGGTACTCACCATGTAAACTAAGCTATATAATGCTCTGTGATTATACAGCTACAATTGGACTGAGATTATTAGGAAGAATGCTTTTTTCTAAGCTTAGTAATTACATAAAGAAAATGCACAAAATTATTTCTAACTTTGTAAGAATAAAACAATATGAACTAGATGATATTTAAGTTTCCTTTTCCCCACAATAGCTGGGTATAATAATCCAATTTCCCAATATAGCTCCTGAATTCTGTTTCCACACTGTAAGCTTCAAGTTTACAGATTTTTAAAAAATCTATTTTTTTTTTAAAGATTTTATATATTTATTTGACAGAGAAAACACCAGCAGGGCGAGTGACATGCAGAAGAAGAGGGAGAATCAGGGTCCTGCTGAGCAAGGAGCTTGATGCAGAGCTCAATCCCAGAACTCTGGGATCATGACCCAGGCCAAAGGCAGATGCTTAACTGACTGAGACACCAAGGAGCCCCTAAGTTTACAGAATTTTTTTGTAATTATTTATAATTCTCTGTATGTCATATTCTCTCTGTCTCTGTCCTTTCCCCTTTTTCCTGACATTCAAGTAATTTATCTCTCCCAATTTGCCTCCCCTTTATCCTGTTAATGATTATAATTTTTCTGTACCCATCTCAGATTTCAGTTCCTCCAGGAAACTTCTCAGTTCTGAGTATTCCTTATCACATCTTGGTTACTTATCACTCTCCTAATAGGCCTAGGGACTAAATTTAAGTTTGTATTATCAGAGCTAAACATAGTATCTGGCACATGGTACATACTCAGATATGGTTTGAAGATGGACGTTGATTGACTGTTAGAATAATTGACATCTGATATTCGGATCCTGCCAAAATTTGAATTCTGCCCATACTTTCAGCCTTATCTTTTTAGTTGCTCCATGCATAATCAATCAATCTAGCCCAAAAAAATTATTCTATTCATAGTTCCCTGATAATGGCTTTTATACCTTTGCCTGTTTGCCACTAAAGCATAGCCAACAATATTCTGTGTCAAATCTCAAATCCAATTCTACCAATTCCATGAACTCTTTTATGACACTTTGAATTTAGGTAGCACTTAGTGATAGTGTGACTTGTAGACAATTAAATGACAAAAAATTAAAAATGAGACTTGGTTATTAACGTGTATCCTTATGGGAAGGCCTTCAAACTGTAAAAGCCTTTGTTTGCAAACATTTTCATTGTGTGGTTTATCGTACATTATCAACAGTATACAAAGGAATTTTTTAAATCCTTGATGGTTGTGGAGACTTTAAACAATAGTTATTATTGAAAATAGAGAAGAAAACTCAGAGATACATACATGCTCATTTCTTTTTTATCTCACTCTTGTTCTACTTTATTGTGAAAGGTGATAGAATCAACATAGTTTTAGAAGATTTCTAAGATATTGGTAGATATTGTTTTAAAATGATAAAAAATTAAAAAGGTTTTGAACTTATTTGTATTAAAATTAGTTAACCTGTCTCATAATTTAAATTGACCATGCAGAAAACATCACTAGATAGCAATTTTAGGAATGAGTGACAGTGATAATAGATTTTTAATCTAATTGAGGGAGAAGATCCCTAGTAGAAGGTAGATACAACTTGAATGATTTTGCAATATGAGTGTAAGTACTTAAATATTATCCTAACAGTAATACCAGTGATTTGAGATGGCCAATTTTGATATTTGAAAGTAAACAGTACCTGGTATTAGCTTTATTGAACACTGAAAATAATTGATTTGACTCTTAATCAGATATTATATGTTATCACTACCAGAATAATACAAATGACCATCCTGTAAATTTGCACAAATCAAGTGATCCCAGGCATGTGGTTTGCAAGGGAGTTAGTAGTGCAACTAAAATTAACATAGATGGGGTGCCTCAGTGTTTCCATTGGTTAAACATTCGACTCTTAATTTTGGCTTAGGTCTTGCTCTCAGGGTCCTGAGTTCAGGACCCATGTTGGGCTCCACACTGGGTGTGGAGCTCACTTAAACAAACAAACAAAAACATAGGTAAACTTAACTTAGGTAAAAATGAAAATTATCCGGTTCACTAAATTGAAGAAAGAGCAATGGAACCAAGCTTCAGGAATGTAGGTCCCACACATCTCCAAGGACTTCAGGGACTATAGTATACTCTCTCTTCTTTCTCTTTCTTTCCAAGGTGAGTTCAATATATCTAACCACTAATCTTAATAAATTGGAACTGTGTTGGCTGGCAGTTCTTGAGCTCAGTCTTTATAGCTTTATAACCCAAGTGATCCCCAAGGGATTTTTTTCCCCCAACTACAAACACACACAAACAAAAAACATAAGTATCGAAATAAAACAAAAGCCTCAGAAAATTACTCTGGAGCCGCTTAGAAAAGTGTTCGCCTATTGGACTAACTATATATGGGCTTGAAGATGTTGTAATTATGATATGGTCTGAATGGGTCATAAAGGAACTCCACGACTAGATTACAGATCAATGTAGTAATTGCAAGCCATTATTGGAATCACATAATTCAAAGGAACCATTTATCAAAGGATGGGGTTTATTAAAAAAAAAAATTAGAGGAGGTACTGAGAAGAAAAAAAGTTATGTGCTATTACAAGTGAAGGGACTATGGCCTTTTAATTCTGGGTTTCCTCTTTCCATAGGTCCTTAGCTTGTGTTTGTGGGCAACTAGAGGAGAGTAGAGGATGGATTACTTGGAAGAAAGAAATTAAAGGACTAAGAGTCAGTCAGGCACCAGCAAAATGGATTCAGAGTCAGTCTTCACATTGCAATAAGGAGGTGAAAATGAGCCAGAAATCTGCTTATGTGTACTGATAAGACATGGATATTCATATCGGAGTTTCAGGCTATGAGTTGTTAGAAGAATGGTATTATAAACTCAGGATATTCTATTTTTGTCCATGTTCTGTTTCATATTTAGGTGATTGACATTGGGATCCCACTACCTTGTGGATGGACCATGATAATAAACATTTTTTCTGATTAGGATCAGCTCTCATAGATCCTCTTAGTAATTCCATCTATAGGAGGCTGGGTAAACATAAAAGCCAACAGATGCCTTCTTATCCTTCTCCCTGAAATCTAGTTTAGCCATCTAAATTTAAGAGAGATCCTATTAAAAAATAAAGAAATTGGTGGCTATTAAAATAATAGTGGTCCTTGGCTACTTGCATGTGGCAAAGATTTGGGAGAAGGACCTGCATTTAATATGGAACAAAGGATAGAAAAAAGCAATGACTGGATGAAGGAAAAATAATAGGGACCACAGGATAATAGTCAGTAGGAGATATATTAAAAATACTTTTTTTATGTGTGAATAAAGGTGTAGATGAAAGAGAGTAGTAGATTAATTCTTTTAAGAGTGTCTTTATTCTAAAATCATCTCACATCTACAAATATTCAGGGAAAGCTTACAATAATATTTAAACTCCTAAACTTTGTTTTCTTATCTAGACTGTAGAGTTTGGTATTCATAGATTCCCAGATTGTTGGGGGGCTGTCCCAATAAAGAGTAGAAAAACTACTCAGGTAATTTTTGGGCCACATTTTTATAATCTTAATTTAAAAGAGCTATTTTTAGTACTTCCTAAAGAGCCAATAAAAAAGGACCTCAAAATTGAAAAAAATATTAGCTATTTTCCTGCTTTCACTTAAGGCTGATGTATTCCTCATGTATATTCTTACAGAGTTAATGAAATACATATTTGCAAGACACCACATTAATAAGGAAGAGTGATTGGAAAAAGTGTCACCTGTATTTTGTTAATTTGCTGCAGGCTCACTCTTCCTGCAGCTGGCACATATTTTTAATCTTTTTATTTGGCAGGATAGAAGTCTCTGTGATGGGGAAACCAATAGCAGTTCTTTCTCTTTGTAAAGGAAGGAATACTGAAAATCTGAGTAATTACAGCTCCATTTCAATTTTACTCACAGCAGTTAAATTATTTAAATGTCTCTTCTGCAGTCAAAATGAATATATTTTAGTTTACAAATATTTTATTACCATTAGAGCAATTTTGTTTCCATTATCTTAGCTTTCCAATTCTGTGTTATTAAAAATGAGAAATAACCCTCACAAAGTGATTCCAAATGAGAGTGCTGGGGCAGAATTATATACATAGATTTTCTTAGGTTCTTTGACTAGGGGGAGCTGTACTATATATCAGTAGCTAAGCTACATTTATTTATACACACACACACACATATATATATATATATTTAATTTTAGTCAACCAAGAAACATTATATTTCAGCCCAAAAATAAAATCTGTTCAGTGTATTATAGAGTTTCTGCAACAGGAGATTTAATACTACCCAGTATTATGTTAGAACTTAGGACATGACAATTTTATTGATTGTATCATGAGCTTGATGTCTTGGGGCTACTGATATTGGAAATAAACAATTAGATCTTTTTCTATTTTTAATCCCATTATCTTTTGTGAACTCATCTACATTTACTTTTTTTAATTTTTGAAAATATAATTTTAATAACTTGAGAGCATTTGCACAGAGGGTATGAAAGGAAACTTTTATGGGTTTTGGTTAGGTTCTTAAGTTTTCAGTTCTTATTCTTTTGGTCATAAGATAGTTGATTTGTCTCTATGGTTAAGAGGAGGCAGCATTCTTATTATAATGCTTACTATCCATCAGAATGAGGTGTTGAAGTAACTAGAAATTTTGCTTTATGTATACATTGTATAATTTAACTACTTTGTAAACATAAACTGAAAAGGATCAACCATACAAAGACATTTTCAGTGTTTCACCATTTGGCATTTTATATTATTAATATTTCTTATCCAATAGGATATTTGTGCTTCTAATTATGGTATAATTATGTTCTTATCAACATTTTGTGCTATTATCTCTAGGACTAAATCTTAAAGGCAGTTAAATATTTTATTGCTTACTTATTAAAAATTAGGATCTATGGTTACCTCTTTAGGATTAAGAAGGCAACAGCCTTAGATTATTTACTCTCAACCTCAAGTCTTCATCTGTAAAACAGAAACACCAATAGACACCTCAAAACTCCATTGTGTTTACTAAATCTGAAAAATGTAAGTAAAACACTTAACACAAGTCTAGGAACCCAATACTCATTTCCTACTTCCCCTTATCTAAGCTAATAATAAGGAAAATGATCACTCAGCCAGTTTCTTATTCTCATTCTACTGAGTTTCAGCATTAGAGTCAACCTTGTGTAATAAGAATGAATTTCAATGTTTATACCCTTATTGGGTTTAATTTGATTTGCTTTTGGATCTACATTCAATATCAGTTATTATCTATGTCCACTTTCTTAATTTTGCAATTGATGATGGAAAATTCGTATGATGTCTGTGATTTAACTTATGCATTATAGGACCAACTGCAGTTCAGTCTAAGTTCATAAGGCCTCTTACAGCCCAATGGCTTTCTACTTTCTGCTATTCATAGACCCGGAGCAGGTAGGTCTGACTCCTGGGCTCCAGACTGTTGGCACAATGTATGCGTAGTCCTTTCTGAGAATTGCCTACTTGCTGAGATTTGCCCTGTAAAGTTGCCTAGTACACTAGGGACTTCTCCATCTCCATTCTAGGCAGCTTTGTCCTACATTGCCACTCTTTTTTTTAAAGAGAGAGATGGAGAGAGCAGGTGGGGGGAGGGGCAAAAGGCGAGAGAGAGAGAGAGAGAATCTTCAGCAGGCTCCACACTTAGCACAGAGCCCTATGCAGAGCTCCAGCTCATGACTCTGAGATCATGACCTGACCTGAAATCAAGAGTTGGACACTTAACTAACCAAGCCACCCAGGCACCCATATGTTGCTACTCTTAAAGACAATTTCCACTCTCTTCCTCTCTCTCTATAAAACCCAGCATCCACTCTTTAATAGAATAGGCTTTAACCAAATATATAAATCAATTCTATTAGATGTCTTCTGCTTTCAGCCCTTCCAAACATTATGAAGCAAGTAAATACGATACCGTATGCTGGAATTTGAGGGAGTGTATGGAACACAGGTGGAACATACACACACACTATTATATAAATAAGCTGTCTTTCAAAAATTGAGAAGAAATAGATACTATAAATAATCTTCTGACTTCATAAACATTTCAGTGAAAATTCTGGAATAAAACTGAGGAAGCCAATCCAGATAGACTCATTTTCTAGCGGCAATTACTTCTATATTCCATTTTAGTTTCTTATTTATCTACAAAGTCATTTCTATTGGAATTTCACAGGAAATTCAGAATCTTTGGGAGTGACCATTAAATAGCTGCTGTAATCCAATGTTTTGTACTCAATAGATGTTGAATATATTGTTTTGAGATAATTTGATGATGAAATAAAAAGCCCATTTTTTCCTCTTTTTTTTTAAAAATTAACATATAATGTATTATTTGTTCCACGGATACAGGTCTGTGATTCATCAGTCTTACACAATTCATAGCACTCACCATAGCACATACCCTCCCCAATGTCCAACACCCAGCCAACCCATCTCTCTTACACACCTCCCCTTTAGCAACCCTTAGTTTGTTTCCTGAGATTAAGAGTCTCTTATGGTTTGTCTCGCTCTTGGTTTCATCTTGTTTCACTTTTCTCTTACTTCCCCTATGATCCTCTGTCTTGCTTCTGAAATTCCTCATATCAGTGAGAGCATATGATAATCGTCTTTCTCTGATTGACTTATTTCACTTAGCATAATACCTTCTAGTTCCATCCACATTGTTGCAAATGGCAAAATTTGGGGGTTTTGATGGCTGCATAGTATTCCATGGTATATATATATATACTGCATCTTATTCATCTGTTGATGGACATCTAGGCTCAGAAAGCCCATTTTTAAACTACTTACTTTTCAAATAGAGGACAAGATTAAAAAAAAAACAAACAAACAGGTTTACCTAATCAGATGTATAACTTTCAACAGATCATTTGACATTACGTAGTCAAAAAAGAGAGTTATAAACTAATGTTCATGATTCTTGGCTTCTAGGTAAGCCTCTGTCACTAGATAGATGACCATAAGAAAATTATTACATTCTCTGTTTCTGTTTTCAAAATAATAAAACAGTGACAATCCCCTATATTCCTACTTATCTTATATAGTTGCTATGAAGATCAAAGGAGTCAATGTGAATGTTGGGGCTTAAAGTACAAAGTTACAGAATAATGTTATGAAACATTCACCTATTCAAGTATGTAAAAAAAGAGACAATACAAATATGTCTGTTATATTAACACACTAGTACATTACAAATAACTTAGAAGGACAAAAAGGTTGATTTAGATTCATGATTTAAATGATTTAGATGGTTATTAGATTATTGACAAACTAAAGAATAAACTTTTCTGTTGACTAATTTTGAAAATGTCCCTTGCTGGGGACATATTTGTCCCAGGGTTCTTTATTGATGGATTTTACTCAGTTCTGGAGTAAGGTGGTAATGTCAATCTGAAATATGAACTGATATTAAGGTGATAGAGTTGTGTACTATGGCATTGTCTATACTAACAGGTTGTTGTCCTAGATTACCACAAGGAATGCCACTATTAGGAAATTATAGAGCACATCTGCAAATTGTCTTTATCATCTGAAATAACACTGGGAAAGACAATATCTGAGATATTGTATCTATCCTAAGAAATAGTATTGCTGTGTAATAGGTAATTTTATGTGTCAAGTTGGAGAGTGTTTCTGGATGAAATAAACATTTAAATTGGTGAATGCTGGGTACACAAATTGCTCTCTATAATGTAGGCTGCCCTCATCTAATCATTTGAAGGCTGAATAGAACAAAAAGACTATTCTATAGGAGCAAGAGGACATTCTCCTGCAGACTGCCTTCAAACTTCAATTGCACCTCTGGCTCTTAAATCTCCAGTTTGCCAGCCCACACTACAGATTTTGAACTCATCAGTCTACAATCATGTGAATCAATTTCTTATAACAAATCTCTTTACACACACACACACACACACACACACACACACACTCTTGGTTTTGTTTCTCTGGAGAACCCTGACTAATAAATACAGCATGTTGTCAACTTTTAGAGATGTAATGAAGAGAAATATTCTGTTCATCAAAACTATGAAAGAAATATCCTACCTTACTCATTTTTAATGTTGATGCTTCTTGACCAGAAGGACTTCAATATGTACCAAAGTGAAATGAGAAAGATGCATATTACATTTAATATGTATATGAAAATCATAAGCAATGTGGGAATAGACCAAAAAAAAAATTCCAAGTGTATGTAAATGAAAAAGTGCATTACTTAATAGCCAGTTTCTTCTTAGAATATCAATACCAATATTGACATTATTCAGGTCGTCATCTGAATTAATCTGATATTTTAGTGTGGAAAATTTTCAGAGATTATTGTGTCACATTTTAAATAATTCAATATCAGAGATTTTAAACCATCTAGTTATAATTTGAATGTTGTTTGGAGAGCTAGAGAGATAAGGTAATTTTATACTTGTTCAACACGGCATCATTGTCATCTTACCAAAGTAAGAAATGGAATGGATGACCTCTAAAACCTCTCACGTTGGGATACTTTTATCACAATCAGGCAAGCTTTGTGCATAGAGCCTACAAGATATTAAAATTTAGAATATTAAATAATAAGATCACATACAACAGCGTTTCAATACCATTAGCTTCCAATAAATCAAATTTGCAAGAATTAAAGTATAAAGCTATTATGTTTCAGTGAGAAAGGAAATATTAAAATTCATGAGTATTTAAAGGACACCGTAACTAAAGCACAGAAGATTATGGTTCTGCCCATAAAGGACTAGAAAGTTCCAATATGTCTTTACCATGAAATTATCAGAAATCAACAGGAAGATAAATACTGTCATTGATAAAAAACATGTAGGATTAACTTGAATGATGGTTATAGAAGATAAAAAAGTTAGAAAGGTAATTTAAAAATAGTTGATATTCTTTATAGATCCTAGGAAAAAGAAAGTACCAGCAGAGAGGTTAAAGAGATTATAAAGGACATTTTTAAATAGGTTAAGGAGAACAAAATATGAAAACATTAAATAGACCATTTTAGAGGAAATTGATTATAGAAGCCACAGAAATTGATACACAATAATTAAGCTTAGAAGCAGCATTAATTAATAGTAGAGAGAATATTGAAAATTTATAAACTGTTGTCGTCTTCATAAATTATAAAATTGAGAAAAATATGAATTCAGAGAAAATAAATTTAAAGAAAAAAACTGTTAGAAGTGATACAGAATATTACTTAAATGCTCTCCACCCTCTATTATGCTGAGCCAAATAAGTCAATCAGAGAAAGACACTTATCATATGATCTCCCTGATATGAAGAATTTGAGAGGTAACATGGGGGGTTTGGGGGGTAGGAAAAGAATAAATGAAAGAAGATGGGATTGAGAGGGAAACAAACCATCAGAGACTCTTAATCTCACAAAACAAACTGAGGGTTGCTGGGGGGAGGGGGGTAAGGAGAGGGTGATTGGGTTATGGACATTGGGGAGGGTATGTGCTATGATGAGTGTTGTGAAGTGTATAAACCTGGTGATTCACAGACCTGTACCCCTGGGGCTAATAATACATTATATGTTAAAAATAAAAAATAAAAAATAAAAATAAATAAATGCTCTCCACTCTTAAAAAAAATGTATCTCATTACAAATGTTTTCCTTTCTTTACTGACAAAGAATATATGAACGTTAAAATAGAAATATTTATTATATTCAGGGACATCAGGAATATTTTTATCATAAACATTTTTGCTGTTAATACCATGAATACCATTATGATAAGGTATTGTGCCCAAGATGGGTCAGTCAATCAAATTACCAAATAAATTACCAAATTAATTTATCTTTTAATCTTAAGCTTTCTTGCCCACATACCTTACCCAGGAAGTGTGGCTAGTGGTTGGATATAGGCTGGGAGATGCTCATAAAGGAATCATCTGGGATGGTTTAATTTATTGGGTTCATTTCCCTTGGAATATAGGAATAGTGGCAGTTAACAAATACGTTTAAACTTTTTCTCTTACATTATAATTCTCTTTAATTGGCTCAATATTTCATTAAAAGAGTAAACTTCCTTCTAGCATTTTGAGGTGTGCTCTTCACTTATTCTTTGCAATTAACCATTAAGACTCTGTTTTCAGAAATTTAGAATGGTGACTAATTAGTACAAAGCAAGTGGTCTCAGTGCTGAGGTCAATGGGGAGGATGGACAGTGTTTAAGAATCCTTCCAAGTTAACCAGCAGGGAGGTATATGAGACAATGCTTTTCCTTTGTAATGGATACTAGAGAAAGGCCGTCCTTGCAAAGGGAATATATTGGTGTGTCTATTGCATGTATTTGTAATACTTGTTTTAATCATTCTCTCATTTTTAAACATGTAGGTTTCTTTAATTTCTCAATACTAAACAATGCAGGAACATGGATTTGGTTATCAGATTTTAGTTTGTTTACTAGCTTTGTCACTTAATCTCTTTGAGTTTTCTTCTATCCAAAAGAGAAAGTAATACCTATGTCAAATGGTTGATTTTTTAAAATTATTTTTTTAAAATTCAAGTATAGTTGACACACAATGTTACATTAGTTACAGGTGTACAACCTCATATACAGGTGTACATCATTAGTTATAGGTGTACAACATCATGATTTGACAATTCTGCATGTTATGTTATATTTACTCACCACAAGTGTAGTTATCATCTATAACCATATAACACTACTACAATACCTTACGCTGTATCCTTCGTCCTGTGATGTATTCATTCCCTAACTAGAAGCCTGTACTTCCCACTCTCCTTTACCCATTTTTCCCAACCCCACAATCCCTCCTCTCAGCAACCATCAATTTGTTCTCAGTATTTATGTGTCTGTGTTTGTTTCTTATTTGTTTGTTCATTTGTTTTGTTTTTTAGATTCCAGATAAAAGTGAAATCATGTGGCATTTGTCTTTCTTTGTCTAACATATTTCATTTAGCATAATACCCTTTAAGTACATCCATTTTGTCACAAATGACAAGATCTCATTCTTTTTAATGGCCAAGTAATAATCCAGTGTGTGTGTGTGTGTGTGTGTGTGTGTGTGTGTGTATGTGTCTGTACACCACATCTTCTTTATCCATTCATCTATAAATGGACAGTTATGTTGCTTCCATATCTCAGCTATTAAAAATATTGCAATACATATAAGGGTGCAGGTATCTTCAAATTGGTGTTTTCATTTTATCTGAGAAAATACTTAGTAGTGGAATTGCTGGATCATATGGTATTCCTACTTTTAATTTTTTTGAGAAAAGCACATACTGTTTTCCACAGTTAATCAATTTACATTCCCAGCAACAGTGCACAAGGGTTTTTTTCTCTTCACATCATCACCAATACTTATCATTTCTTGTCTTTTTGATTCTAGCCATTCTGACAAGCATGAGGTAATATCTTATTGTTGTTTTGATTTACATTTGATTTACATTTCCCTAATGATTAATGATGTTGAGCATCTTTTTGTGTGTCTGTTGGCCATCTGTACATCTTTGGAAAAATGTTCATTCTGCCCATTTTTAAATCATTTTTTTTGGTGTTATATATGTTCTTTATATTCAAATCGTTAATTTAAGCATTACATTTTATGTGTTAGTTTATGTGTCTAACACAGTTGCTGGCACATGGCAGATAATAAACAAAATTTGATTCCTTTCCTATGCTACTTCACCCTTATGAAATGACTTAGCAACTTGAAACTGAACTTAGTTTGAGTAGGATCTAATCATTACAAAAGCCATTAGGGTTTTTACTTTTCTTTATGATACTCTCCTTAAATTAGTATAAGCTAAGACTGAGCTAGATTTTTTCCCTCGTGTTGTTTCCTCATATTGTTGACTTATATGGGACTTGTATGTCTCTAAAATCCCCTAGATCTAACTCTTGTGAATGACTCAAGCCAAGTCTTGCCAATAAATTGTTCAATAAATCCCTTTTTTTTTTTCTTAAAGATTTTATTTATTTATTTGACAGAGAGAGATCACAAGTAGGCAGAGAGAGAGGCAGAGAGAGAGGGGGAAGCAGGCTCCCTATGAGCAGAGAGCCTGATGTGGGACTCGATCCCAGAACCCTGAGATCATGACCTGAGCTGAAGGCAGAGGCTTAACCCACTGAGCCACCCAGGCGCCCCTCAATAAATCCCTTTTAAGAGAGTATCTTTTCCCACTTCCCTTACTGATAATTTCTTTTTACAACCCTTTCCCTCCTACTCCCTTCCAGAAATCTGTGTACTACATGAAACTCTCCTGGGATCCCATTCAGGTTGTAGAAAAGAGAAAATCTCTCGTTATCTAATGGGGTTGAAAAGTCAATCAATAAGCAACATGGATTTAGTAAGAACAAATAAAGCCAAGCACCAAGGCTTCAGTGTTTGTTGCTAAGCTGTGGCATTCTGAAAGATATTTCTTTGATACCAACTATCGGTAGACTTTAAAAAAAAATAATAAGATGTAGTATAAGACCAGATTGCATTTAATGCTGGATGTTTAAGTCATAGGACTAAATTAAATAAATAATTGAAGCAAGCGTTATTTATCACTGATTTAAAAGAGAATAATATATTTAATTATGGGTAGCACTTTTGGAGAAGTGGCTAGATGTCTGGGCACAAGAGAGACATAAGGATTATTGGAGGTTAAAAAAACATAACTATAAAGAGAGAGGAAAGAGCCAAGAACATTCATACTAAAGAAAGGAAGACAAAAACCAAATTCACTACAAAAGATACAGAGGGGAAAATACCAGATACTCTTTTATGAGTTCAAAATAAAGTATAAACATATAAACTATAAAATTTGCTTTAGAAAAAAAATTGAAATTAAGCATTAGGATTAATCTGAGCATTTAGTCAAGGAAGAATGCAAAGATATTCCTCTCAGGAGTTGTAGAAATGCCCCCTCTTTGCAAGTGAAATCATCAGTTAAAGATATTGCTTTATGAATGTCAGCATGCTAATAAGTTCCCTGGACCTACAGTCACTTCCCTTAATTCTGTTGATCTCTGGCTTCGTAAAGATGAAGTCATTGAAATTGATTTTTATGAAAAAATTTTTAAAACCTCCAAACTCTAGTTATGCCAGTATATTTTATAAGGATGCTCTATTTATTTTCTGAAGTATTCAGATTTTTACCTTGGGAAACTCTGGTATAGGATAATTATGATTTTGGTTAGGAGTCTTCTCTTTGGGGTGTTATCCAAACTCAAAGATCCCTAGAAGGCTGAAGGGAAAGGAAGGCATTTCTATTGCATTCTCTGAAAACATACCTAGGAAGGGGTACCAGAATTGGAAAACCAAGAAAGCTGAAAGGAAACTCATGTAGTGAGTATGAAGGACACCTTGAGGATGGATGCCCACATCTAGTAGCAGGGCAGGAAAAGTAGTGGCAAGATTCGTTGAAATCTGCATTGTCCAAAAGGAAGGCTAAGGTGAGGTAGTTGTGCATTTATCAGCCAAGAGTAAAATCTGAGCATTCCTAGAAGTAGTAGCTCTTGTAGTGGAAATGGTGTGTCATCTTAAAGCAACTGTACATCTTTGGACAGCTCTACATGTCTTCCATTGTTTAATCATGTGCTTCTGTTTTGGTAGCCTAGTACTATAAGTGAAATTATGTTCTACTTTTTTTTTTCCAAATCATTAGAGAGTGTTTCATCCATGATCGCCTCCTGGAAAGGTGACACGCCTTTAAAGATATCTCTATTTAATTCCTGGAAGTTTCTTAGAGAAGTAACCTTACCATGCTTGGAAAAGGCCCTCCATTCGCTCTGATCTACTCTTATATCTTCTAATCTTATCACCACCTGGCTCTTTCAAAAGCTGCTGACCCATGTGAGTGAACTCTTAGCTAAGCAAAGATATGTCACTGGCAACTATTCTGATGTACTGCTTTCAACAACTTATGACCTATAATTTGCATCCATCCTTACCTGTTCCTTCCAGTTTTATATCTGGGTCATTTGACTTTCCCAGTCCTGCCTCTTCATCTCAGACATTGAATGTTCTTGAGGAAGGAAGCTTTAATCCTGTTCTTTCCCCAAAGCACAGGTTGGGCCAGGATAGGACTTTTAAGAAGACTGCTGAAACTTTGCAGTAGTGGACAGAATAGCTTAAATTTTGTCCTACATAATTACCTATAATTACTAACTGCTTCAAACCTTTGCCAGGATGTATGTTCAGATCCTGAAAGGTTTCTCTATGCCATTGGAGGGTCAATTCAACCCTCCCAGTGGCATTCTCCTGAGACTTTTACATCTCAGTTTTCACATATGCTTTCCTTTTGTGCCTCTGGGAAATGCAGAAGTTCTTTCCTCTTCTAGTCTCTTTCCTATCCTGTCACAGGAGTCTGACATATACTTCTTGGCAAATTTCCCCAACTTTCTCATGCTCATCACTGCCTTTCATCACAAATGTGTGGTGTGAATTATATTCACCAGACAAGGCAGCCCTCCTATTCCATAGTATATTTATCAAACTGAGCTTTTGAATCCCAAATTATGCCATTCATTGTGCCTTAGTCTACTTTGAAGCTGTGCTAAGTCCATACACATTCCTTTACATGGTTTTTTGCTATACAAGGTGAAAGTAGGGTCAGAACTCCCTGTTGTTCTCCAGGCAAAGTCTGATCATGGGTGTGAATATTGTTCCTCAGAAAGAAAATATATGTAACAAGTAGAGGTCATTTCCAAAATTCAGATGTTTTGAGAGGGAAACACAAAATAAATTGATGATTAAATAAAGGATTTCTCCAACTTTCTAAGCTACTGCTCTATTAAGGAAATATATTTAAGTTAATAAACCAAAGACCAGAACCCTCTAACTTATGTTTTCCTCAAGAACAATAAAGAAATTTATTTTGTATATATGTATAAATTGAAGGCTTTAATTAAGTGGCACCCAAGCAGATCAAAGAGCAGTCTTTCCTAAAGTAAATGCTGTTTCTATCCTAGAATGTGAAGTGAGATTTGCAACTCTCAAAATGGTGGACTTCCAACCTCAAAATTGAGACATTCTCCATCTCCTGTGTTGTTATAAGGATATTAAAGGACTTGGCATTGAGTATTAATAAGCCTGAGTCTCACTCTTGCTTAAAAGGAAATACCAATTTGATAAGGTCCTTCTTTGGGTTTAGTTTTCTTACTGAACATAAAAATTGTGTAGCTACTCTATTTATTTATGGTCCTCACATGGGATGTGGTCTCAGTGGTAAAGTTTTAATTATTGTAGAAAATGTAGAACTCACATATTTATGATGTTTTCCTATTGGGACATGGAAAGAGAGTTACATAAAGAAATCTGTTATTTTTTCCTTCTGTAAGTAGCTATGCTATAAACATTTACATTTATATATATAGTATATATATTATGCTATATACATTTACAAAATAGGGTTGTTATTTATTTTTATAGTTACATTTTTGGAGTCCATTAGGTCTACTTTGGGATGTAGATTTTCTTGGTGCTGGCTATAATCATGACATCATTAGAAGTTACTCTCTCCTTTGAGATGCATTTAAAATTGATTTGCATCCCCTATTTTATGTCCAATAAGAAATCCAATGTTTTTCCCAACACTCCTGTGAATTCCGAGGAGTGTACATTCTCACGGTCACTCCTAATTCCAATTTCTGCTTTACTCTGAATTTAATCTACCTATTTTTCTCTTCCCCTTGTTGCTTTCTTCATAATTTACTCAAATAAGGAACATTACCCATGTCTTCAGTTTCTCCCATATCAGTCACAGAAAGCATTTGTAGATACAGTAAATCATACTGAAGATTTAGAGTCAAGGGAGTGGGGGGTATTGTGGTAATACACAGCAATTTATATGAAAAGTGAGTGTCAAATATCTTTGTTTTTTGAGGTTCTTTCCTTACTATTCCATCCTTTGCATTAACAGTCAGGAATTTCCAACTGGCAAAGATTCCACTGAGTATGGAATATTTTAACCCCCCTGTTCCTGAGGACACTTTAGTAAAAATATATTATCAGAATTATTTCTGAACAAATGGATTTTCATGTAAAAAGTATTTTCTTCAATACAATAAAGACAATAGATAACCAAATATAATTGCAAGTGATCTTTTTTATAGCACAGTTGAATTATTTTAATTTTTCTTATTTTCTTGAATTTTAAAAAAATTGGTGTTTTTTTGCAGGTTTAATTTTGATATAAAGATATCTCAGAGGGGTCCCTGGTGGCTGAATCAGTAAAGTGTCTGTCTTTAGCTCAGGTCATGATCCCAGGACCCTGGGATAGAGCCCCTACAATGGGCTCCCTGGTTAGCAGGAAGCCTGTTTCTCCCTCTGCCTGCTGGTCCCCCTGCTTGTGCTTTCTTGCTCACTCTCTCTCTCTCTTAGACAAATAAATAAAATCTGTTTTGTTTTTTTTTTTAAAGATATCTCAGAGATGAGTACTTACTTTAACTACGTAACTATATAAAATCGTATCAGGTATAGCTCCTTGTTTTTCTTTTGTGGCTCTTTTGTTTTTAATAATAATTTGAATTTCCCCACACTGATTTTTTCCAAATCTAAATTTTGTTCAAAAATTTATTTATCCTGCAATTTTTAATGAATAACATGTTTTGATGTGCCTCATTGGCCATTGTCATTTTTTATGTTGATTATTTCTACCAGGCATTCATTTTAGTTTGAATAAAGACAGCTAAATTTAACATTTAATTGATAGCATTGTCAATTTTAATAATTGAGAAACATTATTATTTAATACACTTAAGTAACATAGCCTTTGGTTGAGAAGTTCTGCTTATCATGGTTTTAAATGCAAAAGGAAAGAGAAGGGGTATACACAAAGGATTCCACCAAAGGTGGGGGAACAGAGAGACAGAAACAGAAATAGGACAACTGAGTAATGCAGAGTTGCTACTTCTCTCTGGCTAAATGGCTCTTATGTTATGCACGCCAACATCAGAATTCCATGGGGGACAATTGTCAATGTCAAAATGGAGAGATTAAAAGCTTTTCTAGCCCTGTTTAGATCTTGCCTCCAAATACTTCTGTTTTGTTCACCTCTGCTCTCACCTGCCTTATAATCCCTACTAGACTTCCTGCAATACCCACTTCTCACTGCTTCCTATGGAGAGCAGTTCAGAGAGTTCACGTCTCCAGTTAAAACTCTACAGTTTCCCGCCTAAAACAATGTGTTCTGCTAGATAGAAGACCATCCACCCTGGAGAGAAATAGCCTTTTTCCTTAGGGGCAGTAATTACAAAAAGTCCTCCTTCTTGATAAGTTAGATACCCTGGAATCTTTCCCCACAGACACAGTCTGTCTTTGTCGCTCCAGAACATTTGTGTTTTATTCCCCATTGTTCAGCACTCTTTTGGAGTGCTTTTCTTTCTTCCTAGTTCCATCTGACTTTGTTTTCTGTAGGACAGAAGATTTTTTCCTCAGGAGCCTTCTTACTCTACCACAATCAATCCCAAAGGTGCTTATTGCTTGAGGGCATTTGCATGGCTGGCGCTAGTTGGTGGAGGACATGATTTATACAGGACTTCTTCCAGGTGGTACTGCTCATATTATGGCATACATACAAGATATTTCACTTAGGTTTACACCTGAGTGTAAATAGACACAAATAGACATAGAGATCTAAATTTCTGCGAGAGTAAGAAGAGCATACCATACTTAATTTTCTATTTGACCTAAGAATATATTAGAATGTGCTTTAACACTGTTTTCTCAAAGCTAAGTATTTACAATACCATCTTGTTTCATCAGTGAGCCTTATAGCCATTGCATTTTCTCAATATTCACACCAAATTGTACAAATGACAGATTTTACCTTATCTGAAACATCCTATTAAATTTATGGTTATATTTAAAGTAAAATATCTGTGTATTTGTTTTCGTTTTTGTTTTTGTTTTTAAGCACATGTACAGATTTGGGTGAGGAGATTTATTTATTTATTTATTTATTTAAAAGTCATGATGTAAATCCACTCAACCATACTTTCTTGCTCTAGGCTCTAGCCTACACACAGTTTTTCGTTAAAATATTATTCAAACTGAGGACATTTGCAGTAGTCTGGAACATATTTTCTCTAGTACTTGACTCTAAGCTCTCTATACATCTTAGAATTCTCTGAAATAAATTCTCTGGCATGTTCGAGTATCACTGAGTAAATAGCAGCTATGCCTATATCAAGAGCAGTGTCAGTCTGAGTGGAAAATATGCCAGCTTTATTAAGAGCATCTTTAATGGATTTAATTAAGCTTCCTATTCTGTCAATAATACCATTCTCTGAATAAAGAACTTCTCCATACATAACACATTATACACTATAAAATATTTTAAACACAGAGAAAAATATAGTGGAAATCATAATGAAAACCTACCATCACCCAGCTTTGTCAAATCCTGTTTTGTTTATATGCTCTGATAGTTTAATTAAACATTACAGGGGCACCTGGGTGGCTCTGTGGGTTAAGCCTCTGCCTTCCACTCAGGGCATAATCTCAGGGTCCAGGGATTGAGTCCCGCATCAGGCTCTCTGCTCAGCGGGGATCCTGCTTCCTCCCTACCCTCACGCCTGCCTCTCTGCCAACTCTCTATCTCTGTCTGTCAAATAAATAAATAAAGTCTTTAAGAAAAAAAGAAAAAAACATTACAGATTTATTTGAGTCCCACTGTTCAATTATCCCCTCTTTCGCTTCCCTCTCCTTCTTTCTTTTTCTTTCTTTCTTTCGAGCTAAGTAATCTCTTCGTTGTTTATCAAATCAGCATATGTTTATACTTTAAATACATATTTGTATATTCTATATTTAATTTTTGTGTTATTAAAGCCTATAAATGTTATCACAATATAATCATTTCTCTGAAACTTAGTTTTTCTTCACATTATGTTTAAGATTTTTTCTATTAATACTTATAGGTATAAATATCTATTTTTACTAGTAAGGATTCCATTGCATGAACATATCTCAATTTATTTCCCCTTGTATTGTCCTTTGCTGTTCACTTTCCTAGCAGTTACACTCTCAAAGCAGTTACATTTTCACACTCTTTGATGCAAAGACATGTGAGCATTAATAATGATTATTGCTCTTTTAAGCCATTCAAATTTGGAATGGTTCATTATGTAGCAGTAGTGCTAATTTCATTCCTTCCATTGAAAATAACAGAATATTTCTTTTCTTAATCCCTAAAGTACTTTCTATTTCTCATTGGATCCATGTCTATAGTGTCTTTTTTTGTTGTTGTTGTTATTGAAGTGTAGTGGACATAAAATATTAGTTTCAGGTGTAGGACATAGAACTTCAAAATTTATATGCATTGTTAAGTAATTATCAGGATAAATCTAGCTGCCATTTGTCACCATTCAAAGTTGTTATAATATTGGGATGCCTGAGTGGCTCAGTTGGTTAAGTGTCTGCCTTCAGCTCAGGTCATGATCTCAGAGTCCTGGGATCAAGTCCCGCATTGGGCTCCTTGCTCACCAGGGAGCCTGCTTCTCCCTCTGCCTGCCTCTGCTTGTGCTTTCACTCTCTCTGATAAATAAATAAAATATTTTTAAAAAATTAAAAAAAAAACACAAAGTTGTTATAATACAGTTAACAATATTCCCTATGATGTACATTACATCTTCATGACTTACTTATTTTATAACTGGAAATTTGTACCTCTAATCCCCTTCACCTATTTCACTCATTCCCACAATCCCTCCCCCTTTGGCAATCAGTAGTTTGTTTTCTGTATCTGTGAGTCTGTTTCTGGGTGTTTTGTTTTGTTTTTTTTTTAGATTCCACATTTGGTGAAATTATATACTATTTTTCTTTCTCTGACTTGCTTTACTTAATGTAAAACCCTTTAAGTCCATCCATGTTGTTAGAAATGGCAAAATTTCATTCTTTTTTATAACTAATATTCCACTTCGTGTGTGTTATATATATATCACATCTTCTTTATCTATTCTCTATCAAGGGACACCATTTAGGTTGCTTCCTTATCCTGGCTATTGCAAATAATGCTGCAATGAACATAGTAGTGCACATATCTGAATAAGTATTTTCATTTTATTCAGATAAATATGTAGAAGTGGAATTGCTGGATCATATGGTATTTCTATTTTTAATTTTTTGAAAAACTTCCATTCTGTTTTCTTTAGTGGCTGCACAATTTTGCATTCCTACTAAGAGTGCAGGAGGGTTCCCTTTTCTCCACATTCTTGCCAACACTTTTTATTTTTTGTCATTCTGACTCGTATAAGATGATATCTCATTATGGTTTTGATTTGCATTTCCCTGATGGTTAGTGATTTTGAGCATCTTTTAGTGTATCTATTGGTCATGAGAGCCTGTTTCTTAGAGAAATGTCTGTTTAGGCCCTCTGTCCTTTTTTTTTTTTTTTTTAATTAGATTTTTTTGTTTTCTTGATATTGAGTTGTGTATGTTCTTTATGTATTATGGATATTAATCCCTTATAGGTTATATCATTTGCAAATATCTTCTCCCTTTCAGTATGTTCCCTTTTCATTTTGTTAATGGTTTTCTTCACTGTATATCATTTTTTTTAGTAGGTCCATTTGTTTGTTTGGTTTTGGTTTTTGTTGCCCTTGCCTGAGGAGACAGTTCCAAAAAATATTTCTAAGACCAATGTCAAAGAGCTTATTGCTTATGTCATGTCTTTGATAGTAGTTTTTGAGGGTCTCTATCTTAGTTCATCAGTGAATTGTATGTTCTTTAAGACATAGGCCTGGAATCCCTATCTTATGTGTTTATTTTCCTACACTAGACTTGACATTTCTAACCATTATTTCATTTCTAATACAAATAAACAAGTTGATGTTAAAATACATTTCATTGATGTTTTTCTTTTCCACAAAAGCCTAGGCCTTATTAAAGTGTTCAGCATAAAACTCCCCAAAATGTGCCACTTTGGCACATGGATTACTTTGACCTGAAGTCACTCAAGGCTCAAAATACTTAGAGAGAGTTCTTTATTTCCCCTTTAACTGTCTAAAAGAATCTAGATAAAGAGCCTTTCCAGGAAGAGTACAGATCACCAGAAATAATTACCAAGAGGGAGGAGTCAAGATGGCGGATAAGTAGCAGGCTGAGACTACTTCAAGTAGCGGGAGATCAGCTAGATAGCTTATCTAAAGATTGCAAACACCTACAAATCCAACGGGAGATCGAAGAGAAGAAGAACAGCAACTCTAGAAACAGAAAATCAACCACTTTCTGAAAGGTAGGACTGGCGGAGAAGTGAATCCAAAGCGACAGGAAGATAGACTGCGGGGGGAGGGGCCGGCTCCCGGCAAGTGGCGGAGCAACGGAGCACAAAATCGGGACTTTTAAAAGTCTGTTCCGCTGAGGGACATCGCTCCAGAGGCTTAACCGGGGTGAAGCCCACGCAGGGTCAGCGTGGCCTCAGGTCCCGCAGGGTCACAGAAGGATCGGGGGTGTCTGAGTGTCGCAGAGCTTACAGGTATTAGAACGGGGAAGCTGGCTACAGAGACAGAGCCGAGGAGTAAGCTCTAAGCTCGGGGTTACCTTGAACCGGTCGCAGGCTCGGTCAGCTCAGAGCGCGGCCAGAGGCAGGGTGATGGGAATAAATCGGCGCTGTTCTCTGAGGGCGCACTGAGGAGTGGGGCCCCGGGCTCTCGGCTCCTCCAGGCCGGAGACCGGGAGGCTGCCATCTTCATTCCCGCCCTCCGGAACTCTACGGAAAGCGCTCAGGGAACAAAAGCTCCCGAAAGCAAACCCGAGCGGATTACTCAGCCCAGCGCCTGGTAAGGGCGGTGCAACTCCGCCCGGGGCAAAGACACTTGAGACTCACTACAACAGGCCCCTCCCCCAGAAGATCAACAAGAAACCCAGCAAGGACCAAGTTCACCTACCAAGGAGTGCAGTTTCAATACCAAGGAGAGCAGCGGAATTCCAAAGGAGGAGAAAGCAAAGCACGGAACTCATGGCTTTCTCCCCATGATTCTTTAGCCTTGCAGTTAATTTAATTTTTTTTCTTTTTCAATTTATTTTTCTTCTACTGCTAAATTTTTTTAACTTTTACCCTTTCCTTTTTTAACGTTTTTTAACTAGTTTATCTAATATATATATTCTTTTTTT
>NW_019154086.1:63977488-64172821 GCF_002288905.1 Enhydra lutris kenyoni | reverse complement strand
CCCCCCCTCACGATTTGGGATCTCTTCTGATTTGGCTAAAGCATATTTTCCTGGGGTTGTTGCCACCCTTTTAGTATTTCACTTGCTCCTTCATATACTCTTATCTGGACAATGACAAGGTGGAAAAATTCACCACAAAAAAAAGAACAAGAGGCAGTACCAAAGGCTAGGGACCTAATCAATACAGACATTGGTAATATGTCAGATCCAGAGTTCAGAATGACGATTCTCAAGGTTCTAGCCGGGCTCGAAAAAGGCATGGAAGATATTAGAGAAACCCTCTCCGGAGAGATAAAAGCCCTTTCTGGAGAAATAAAAGAACTAAAATCTAACCAAGTTGAAATAAAAAAAGCTATTAATGAGGTGCAAACAAAAATGGAGGCTCTCACTGCTAGGATAAATGAGGCAGAAGAAAGAATTAGCGATATAGAAGACCAAATGACAGAGAATAAAG
Source organism: Enhydra lutris kenyoni (assembly GCF_002288905.1). Lineage (NCBI taxonomy): Eukaryota > Metazoa > Chordata > Mammalia > Carnivora > Mustelidae > Enhydra > Enhydra lutris. The sequence goes on along the minus strand of NW_019154086.1, from coordinate 64,172,367 downwards.
AAGCTGAGCAAAAGAGGGACAAACAGCTACTGGACCACAAGGGGAAAATTCGAGAGATAAGTGACACCATAAGACGAAACAACATTAGAATAATTGGGATTCCAGAAGAAGAGGAAACAGAGAGGGGAGCAGAAGGTATATTGGAGAGAATTATTGGAGAGAATTTCCCTAATATGGCAAAGGGAACAAGCATCAAAATCCAGGAGGTTCAGAGAACCCCCCTCAAAATCAATAAGAATAGGTCCACACCCCGTCACCTAATAGTAAAATTTACAAGTCTTAGTGACAAAGAGAAGATCCTGAAAGCAGCCCGGGAAAAGAAGTCTGTAACATACAACGGTAAAAATATTAGATTGGCAGCAGACTTATCCACAGAGACCTGGCAGACCAGAAAGAGCTGGCATGATATATTCAGAGCACTAAACGAGAAAAACATGCAGCCAAGAATACTATATCCACCTAGGCTATCATTGAAAATAGAAGGAGAGATTAAAAGCTTCCAGGACAAACAAAAACTGAAAGAATTTGCAAATACCAAACCAGCTCTACAGGAAATATTGAAAGGGGTCCTCTAAGTAAAGAGAGACCCTAAAAGTAGTAGATCAGAAAGAAACAGAGACAATATACAATAACAGTCACCTTACAGGCAATACAATGGCACTAAATTCATATCTCTCAATAGTTACCCTGAATGTTAATGGGCTAAATGCCCCAATCAAAAGACACAGGGTATCGGAATGGATAAAAAAACAAAACCCATCTATATGTTGCCTACAAGAAACTCATCTTAAACCCGAAGACACCTCCAGATTTAAAGTGAGGGGGTGGAAAAGAATTTACCATGCTAATGGACATCAGAAGAAAGCAGGAGTGGCAATCCTTATATCAGATCAATTAGATTTTAAGCCAAAGACTATAATAAGAGATGAGGAAGGACACTATATCATACTCAAAGGAACTGTCCAACAAGAAGATCTAACAATTTTAAATATCTATGCCCCTAACATGGGAGCAGCCAACTATATAAACCAATTAATAACAAAATAAAAAAAAACACATCGACAATAATACAATAATCGTAGGGGACTTTAACACTCCCCTCACTGAAATGGACAGATCATCCAAGCAAAAGATCAACAAGGAAATCAAGGCCTTAAATGACACACTGGACCAGATGGACATCACAGATATATTCAGAACATTTCATCCCAAAGCAACAGAATACACATTCTTCTTTAGTGCACATGGAACATTCTCCAGAATAGATCATATTCTCGGTCCTAAATCAGATCTCAACCGGTATCAAAAGATTGGAATCATTCCCTGCATATTTTCAGACCACAATGCTCTGAAGCTAGAACTCAATCACAAGAGGAAATTTGGAAAGAACCCAAATACATGGAGACTAAACAACATCCTTCTAAAGAATGAATGGGTCAACCAGGAAATTAAAGAAGAGTTGAAAAAATACATGGAAACAAATGATAATGAAAACACAACGGTTCAAAATCTGTGGGACACGACAAAGGCAGTCCTGAGAGGAAAATATATAGCGGTACAAGCCTTTATCAAGAAACAAGAAAGGTCTCAGGTACACAACCTAACCCTACACCTAAAGGAGCTAGAGAAAGAACAAGAAAGAAACCCTAAACCCAGCAGGAGAAGAGAAATCATAAAGATCAGAGCAGAAATCAATGAAATAGAAACCAAAAAAACAATAGAACAAATCAACGAAACTAGGAGCTGGTTCTTTGAAAGAATTAATAAGATCGATAAACCCCTGGCCAGACTTATCAAAAAGAAAAGAGAAAGGACCCAAATAAATAAAATCATGAATGAAAGAGGAGAGATCACAACTAACATCAAAGAAATACAGACAATTATAAGAACATACTATGAGCAACTCTACGCCAACAAATTTGACAATCTGGAAGAAATGGATGCATTCCTAGAGACATATAAACTACCACAACTGAACCAGGAAGAAATAGAAAGCCTGAACAGACCCATAACCAGTAAGGAGATTGAAACAGTCATCAAACATCTCCAAACAAACAAAAGCCCAGGGCCAGATGGCTTCCCGGGGGAATTCTACCAAACATTTAAAGAAGAACTAATTCCTATTCTCCTGAAACTGTTCCAAAAAATAGAAATGGAAGGAAAACTTCCAAACTCATTTTATGAGGCCAGCATCACCTTGATCCCAAAACCAGACAAGGATCCCATCAAAAAAGAGAACTACAGGCCAATATCCTTGATGAACACAGATGCAAAAATTCTCGCCAAAATACTAGTCAATAGGATTCAACAGTACATTAAAAGGATCATTCACCACGACCAAGTGGGATTTATTCCAGGGCTGCAAGGTTGGTTCAACATCCGCAAATCAATCAATGTGATACAACACATTAATAAAAGAAAGAACAAGAACCATATGATACTCTCCATAGATGCTGAAAAAGCATTTGACAAAGTACAGCATCCCTTCCTGATCAAAACTCTTCAAAGTGTAGGGATAGAGGGCACATACCTCAATATTATCAAAGCCATCTATGAAAAACCCACTGCAAATTTCATTCTCAATGGAGAAAAACTGAAAGCTTTTCCGCTAAGGTCGGGAACACGGCAGGGATGTCCGTTATCATCACTGCTATTCAACATAGTACTAGAAGTCCTAGCCTCAGTAATCAGACAACAAAAGGAAATTAAAGGCATCCAAATTGGCAAAGAAGAAGTCAAACTATCACTCTTCGCAGATGATATGATACTATATGTGGAAAACCCAAAAGACTCCACTCCAAAACTGCTAGAACTTGTACAGGAATTCAGTAAAGTGTCAGGATATAAAATCAATGCACAGAAATCAGTTGCATTTCTCTACACCAACGGCAAGACAGAAGAAAGAGAAATTAAGGAGTCAATCCCATTTCCAATTGCACCCAAAACTATAAGATACCTAGGAATAAACCTAACCAAAGAGACTAAGAATCTATACACAGAAAAGTATAAAGTACTCATGAAAGAAATTGAGGAAGACACAAAGAAATGGAAAAATGTTCCATGCTCCTGGATTGGAAGAATAAATATTGTCAAAATGTCTATGCTACCTAAAGCAATCTACACATTTAATGCAATTCCTATCAAAGTACCATCCATTTTTTTCAAAGAAATGGAACAAATAATCCTAAAATTTATATGGAACCAGAAAAGACCTCGAATAGCCAAAGCAATATTGAAAAAGAAAGCCAAAGTTGGTGGCATCACAATTCCGGACTTCAAGCTCTATTACAAAGCTGTCATCATCAATACAGCATGGTACTGGCACAAAAAGAGACACATAGATCAATGGAACAGAATAGAGAGCCCAGAAATAGACCCTCAACTCTATGGTCAACTCATCTTCAACAAAGCAGGAAAGAATATCCAATGGAAAAAAGACAGCCTCTTCAACAAATGGAGTTGGGAAAATTGGACAGCCACATGCAGAAAAATGAAATTGGATCATTTCCTTACACCACACACGAAAATAGACTCAAAATGGATGAAGGATCTCAATGTGAGAAAGGAATCCATCAAAATCCTTGAGGAGAACACAGGCAGCAACCTCTTTGACCTCAGCCGCAGCAACATCTTCCTAGGAACATCGCCAAAGGCAAGGGAAGCAAGGGCAAACATGAACTATTGGGATTTTGTCAAGATCAAAAGCTTTTGCACAGCAAAGGAAACAGTTAACAAAACCAAAAGACAACTGACAGAATGGGAGAAGATATTTGCAAATGACATATCGGATAAAGAGCTAGTGTCCAAAATCTATAAAGAACTTAGCAAACTCAACACCCAAAGAACAAATAACCCAATCAAGAAATGGGCAGAGGACATGAACAGACATTTCTGCAAAGAAGACATCCAATTGGCCAACAGACACATGAAAAAGTGCTCCACATCACTCGGCATTAGGGAAATACAAATCAAAACCACAATGAGATACCACCTCACACCAGTCAGAATGGCTAAAATTAACAAGTCAGGAAATGACAGATGCTGGCGAGGATGCGGAGAAAGGGGAACCCTCCTACACTGTTGGTGCGAATGCAAGCTGGTGCAACCACTCTGGAAAACAGCATGGAGGTTCCTCAAAATCTTGAAAATAGAACTACCCTATGACCCAGCAATTGCACTGTTGGGTATTTACCCTAAAGATACAAACATAGTGATCCGAAGGGGCACGTGCACCCGAATGTTTATAGCAGCAATGTCTACAATAGCCAAACTATGGAAAGAACCTAGATGTCCATCAACAGACGAATGGATCAAGAAGATGTGGTATATATACACAATGGAATACTATGCAGCCATCAAAAGAAATGAAATCTTGCCATTTGTGACAACGTGGATGGAACTAGAGGGTATCATGCTTAGCAAAATAAGTCAATCGGAGAAAGACAACTATCATATGATCTCCCTGATATGAGGGAGAGGAGATGCAACATGGGGGGTTAAGGGGGTAGAAGAGTAAATGAAACAAGATGGGATTGGGAGGGAGACAAACCATAAGTGACTCTTAATCTCACAAAACAAACTGAGGGTTAATGGGGGGAGGGGGGTTGGGGGGGTGGGATTATGGACATTGGGGAGGGTATGTGCTATGATGAGTGCTGTGAAGTGTGTAAACCTGGCGATTCACAGACCTGTACCCCTGGGGATAAAAATATATTATATTTTTAAAAAATAAAATTAAAAAAAAAAAAAAGAAATAATTACCAAGAATGTGGGTCAACTGTGGTAAATTGTGGAGAAGCTCTGTGAGGTCTGGTGATCAAATTCTTCTCTGTGTCTTATTTTCTTTGCAGGGGATGGCAGACATTTTTTTACCAAACATTTGATCTTCTTATCTTACTGTGAATTGTCTTTCTTCCCTTTGAAGTCTCAAAGCACTGCCCCCTTCTTAACTCAGTTGCAAACAATCCACTGTTTCATGTTTGAATAAAGTGAGGGTGATGAAAAATGCCAACTTCACCATTGTAATTTTTGATTTGATATACTCAGAAGATATGACCCATGTTGAAAGTGAGCTTGCCTCACCCTTCTTCAGGAATATATTCACTGTATTTTCTAGTGATTAGTGATAAAATAATTATCCTATTTTATTGTTTTAGATCTATCATAATTCTGTTGTCTATAATCATAAGGTGTTCAATCTTTAGTTCATGGTTTAAATTATGCTTAATTTAGACAGTTATATAATGATCTTACTTCTAGTTCCCTCTTTTGTTATTCTCCTAGATCTACTGAAATTTTAGCTCAGTGATATTTTTCTTAAAGAGCAGATGATTTGTCAGGCCCATGGTACACTCTCTGTGAGCTAAGTATGCTATGCCACCTCTCTTCTGGGGTCCATCTTCCTATCCTGAGTATAAATAGGGGTCAATGAATATAAAGCAGCTGAAAGAATGGATTCTGAAAAAGTTGCTTTTGTACTGATTAACCCTGCTCACCTGAAAGTACAAATCTTTATGCTTCTCAGAATTACTTCAGTTTCACTAGGAATGAACTCATAAAACCATAGAATATCATGGCTGGGAAGGAGATCTTAAACTCCATCTAATAAGACCTTACTCATCAAGGCAGAAATGAATGAAATAGTCACTATTTGAACAATTTTGATTTCAAAATCTAATTTTCATATGGCTCACCTAATAGATGAAGGAAAAAAGCCCCAGTAACTTGCCAGTGAGACATCTCTAGGACAGGGCCACTGCACTACATGGATTCATCTCTGTGATCTCAATAATACGATGTGATGTGGGAAACAAACCAGAAGAGAAATTATTAAATTTCCTTATTACCTACAGCCCATTGACAAATCTTTGAAACAGGCTGAGTGACATTCCTCTAGGGACTCAACTGCCTCGATGTTGACACTTTGTAAGGGCAAAAGACAGTCCTAGCCCAACTACCTCCTCATCCCACTGGATCCTGTAAACTTACTTTAATGTAAAAAAAAAATTATTTTGGAAACTTCCTTTATCTCTTACCCCCCCCCCCCCCCCGGCCAAGATACATGTTGGCAATCATCCCCCAAGCATATGGCCCACTGATATACATTTGAAGGGTCTCATGACTAAGGTTTTATTAGACAGTAATAAATGACACTTTTCCAATAATAGCTAGCCCCCTCAAGGTCCTGGAAACCTTGCTTCCAAAATTCCTTAGAGTCTTACACTATCCCAAACCCCCTTCCAATTTGAAAGTATATAATGGGACCTCTTCATGAGCCTAGTGCCACTCTTTCTGCTCACGGGTCCTGTCCCTGTGCTTTAATAAAGCCACTTTTTTCACCAAAGACATCTCAAGTATTTTTTCTTGGCCATCAGCTTTGAACCCTAACATCTTTCCTACATCACCATTTATTCTGTCTCTCATGTTGCTTACCTATCAAAAAAATTTTTTTTAGACAGTTTATACATATTTGAATGAAAGGAGTGAGAAAAGAACCACACCAAAATTTCCCTCAAGGAAGATTAGGACTTTCCAAATGACTTTGAACTAGCAAGATGTACCAGTGCATTCTAGATCATTTTCTTTGTTCTAAGCCATTCTGTTATTATCTAAACAGATTCTTCCTAAGTAATGAGTGAGTAACATTCCAAAATCATTTGTCAGTGAGTCCCTCTAGATCTTGGAAGCGATTTTCCCATACAAATAACATAATGAATGACTCTTATGTTCCTTGGCCAATATTGCAAAGTCATTTTAACACACAAGACACCCAAGTATATTGGAATTGTTTCAAATACAGCTAACCATCATTTGTCTCATTGTTTCTATGGGACAATTGCTTTCTTAATTCTAAGTCTTTTTCTGTCAACAGTAGCAGCCATTTCTACATCAATATAGAGCACGATCTTTATTGGCGGTTGGTTGACTTATACCCAGGAGCCATTAAAGGAATTTTTTTTTACTCAATACATTTCTATAACTGCATGACAGAAAAAATGATGCAGGATAAACACTCTCTAGTTCAGATCAAAAGAAGAAAGAAGCATTGCACCCAAGAGTAGCATGCAGTTTCATAGTCATGTAGAAATTTTTTTTTTTTTTAAGATTTTATTTATTTATTTGACAGAGAGAGATCACAAGTAGAGAGGCAGGCAGAAAGAGGGAGGGAAGCAGGCTCCCTGCTGAGCAGAGAGCCCGATGTGGGACTCGATCCCAGGACCCTGAGATCATGACCTGAGCCAAAGGCAGCGGCTTAACCCTCTGAGCCACCCAGGCGCCCCAGAAATTCTTGATGATAAAATTGTATATAAATTGAAGACTGCCTAACTCTCAGCTTATATCTTCTGTTCTTTCCATTTTGTATCTTGATTCCATTTTAGAAATTATGCTCTATGGAAATTTGAGAACCACATTTAATTAGAATAGCCATATTATATGAAACAACTTCCATTTTTCATGGGTCTGAACTTCGCAAATTATTTTTTATTCAATGAAGTGTTATATTTTCATTCAACTTCATGATATTTTTGGTAATGTGCACTGTAGTAACAGAAACTTTTAAACTTAAAAATTAACTTTGACTTGCCAAAAAAAAAAAAGCTTTGTTTCTGAAAGTAATTATTTGCAATAATTGCCATGCTCTTTTCTGAAAAGGTAAGATTCCTGGCGTCACATGGCAACCCCATTCCTGGGTCTCCTGCTGGCTTCTGTCAGATTAATGTGTGCTGCTCTCCTGATGAAAAATCCACATGATTCTCCTGCAGGCCACCTGTGGAGGAAGAGAGGGGCTTTTTTTTTTTTTTTTCCTTAAATTTCCAAGAGAATGAGAATAGATAGAATGTGGATCAGAGGATTAAGTATCACTTACCTTAGTGCTGTTTTGAGAGAATTTAATCTCAAGAACAAAACAAGTTGAACTTCTGGTCTCACAAGCTACTAACATTCTCTCATTTTTTCTTAAATAATTTGACAACACTTTGACGTTCTACATGCCCTCTCATTTTGCTCAAATCTTGCCATCTTTTATCTTCTTACTGTAAAACAACTTTTCTTTAAAAAGGAGCCAATATTGGCTCTTGGTAAAGGTTAAGAAGGTTCAGACATGAGATTGTTACTGTTAATCCCCCAGTGTCTACATTGACAGTATCTGTAATTTTTTTCCCCTTTCCATCATTATTATAACTTTTCTCAGAGCAGAGTCATCATCAATGAACATCAAGTGCCAGCAACTTCTCTTCATTGTCTTTCTTAATTCAGGGAGGGGATAAGCTTGATAGCTGCATTCTTATCAGAAAATGTTAGACTGCATTCCCATTTAAAGATCACAAAACCAATATGGATCTGAAATACCAAAGTTGCCAAGTGTGAGAGGTGGTAAGTCTATTGGATCTGTTATACCAGACATTTGATATCAATTTGAGCCCTGCTGGGATGTCTTTTAATTTTGAAAAACTTAACTTTGGAATATGTTTTTGTTTGTTTGTTTCCTGCATTTTAGGGGACTCTCTTCTTTGCAGTTAGGTGAATGGTATAAAGTTCTGTGTTGTTGGATTCCCATAGAGGCAGCACTTCATAAGTCATTTTCTATTTTCTTAAGAATGAAACCCTTTATCTTACTGAAGAAAGTTTCCACGCATTTTCCTCCTTCTGTGATAATATCTATGCTTTTAGTATTTGTTGACTGAAAAAAAAATAAAATTACTGACATTTACTCTACACTTAGTAAGGATTTTGAATGTATTTTATTAATCACCAGGTCATTTATATATATATGACAAAGAATACAGAATTGTATGAAGAATATTTTACTCAGTTTATAGACAGTGTTTAGAGAGCAAATAGTTATGATCTCTAATCATACTTCCATGTTGGTCCCCAGAGATTGTCTTTTTTTGTTGAGAACTATAGACTATTGTAGTATAAGTTGGTTGTGTGGTTTTATTAGGGGTTTATGTATATGCTAATCATTTACTCATAAAAGGAGTGGTGAACCATAAAATATGACCTATGTGAAAGGCACTTCTTAATTTGTTAGGAAAAAAAGAAAGATAAAGATGATTTAATGATGGTCAAATTTATACCAAATCTGATTATTGTTACAATGCATGAACCTTTACTTAATTCCTACTTTTAAGAGATAGTGTGTCTTGTGTGTATATGAACTGACCTCTCCTTAGCCCTACTTAGTTATCACTTCAGAAGGCTTAGCTCCATTTCTGATTGCTCATAGCATTTGGCAAGGAAATTATTTTTATTCTTCAAAATCATTTCTGAATTTTTATTATAAGTTATCTACCCTTGGAGGGGGAAGTTATCTACCTTACTAGAGACCTAAAAGGAAATTTCTATCAAATATCTACTTAAATACTTGTCTTCACTAATAACTGTTGCTTGCAGAGAATGTCCAAGGCCTCTAGCTCAGCCTAACCCATGGAAAATCTTGCTCATTATCTTCCCAGATCCCTGAGCATTTATGAATCTTTCTCAAAGAGTCTTGCTCCTGAGTTTTGTTTTGTTTTCTTTCTATAGTTCTTTCTTTCTTTCTCCTTTCTTTCTTTATTTCTCTCTCTTTCTTCCTATCTTTCTTTCTGTAGTTTTGTTTTAATTATCCCTCCCCTTAATACCTAATTATGACTTAAGGCATAGATGCTTCTAGGGATATTTCTAGTTAGGGTCCTAAGAAAACTAAGAGTCCAAAGAAAGGGAATGAGAGTATTTTACCCATTGGAACATCCTAGGTGCCTAAAATAGGAAACTGCTCCAAGAAAGCCTCAATAAATATTATATGAATGAGTGAACAAACATCCAAATGATTCTTGAGTAGCAAAATTAAGTCATTGGAGTATATACGTTTTTTTTCTCTGAGCCTTCAAATCATACTACTCAGTGTTGTCCAGTCTTCTTATTTGCATAGATAGCTATACAATTATAAGGTCTAGCTATAGGGGCTATTTTGCTGCTTTTCCAAATTTCCAAATATTTTCCAAATAAATAAACTATTATCTCACATAATTGCTACTTTTATTCACAAGCAGTCGCCTAACTTTTTTTTTCTGATTTTTTTCTGACTTTGCTTTGTTTATTTGTTTTAATAATTAGCTCTATATCCCAACTGTTCATCGATAAATCAATAGATAAAGATAATGTGGTTATACACACACAGAGACACAGACACAAACCCTGGTATATTACTCAGTCATAAAGAAGAATGGAATTTCAGTGGATTGAGGCCTCTGCCTTCGGCTCAGGTCATGATCCCAGGGTCCTGGGATCGAGCCCTGCATTGGGCTTTCTGCTCAGCGGGGAGCCTGCTTCCTCCTCTCTCTCTGCCTGTTTCTCTGCCTACTTGTGATCTCCATCTCTCAAATAAATAAATAAGTAAATCTTAAAAAAAAAAAAAAGAATGGAATCTCACCATTTGTAACAACATGGAGAGATCTAGAAGATGTAATGCCAAGTGAAATAAGTCATTCATACAAAGACAAACACCACACAATTTCACTCATATGTGGAACTTAGGAAACAAATGAACAAAGGAAAAAAGAGACAAACAAAAGACCTGACTCTTACATATAGAGAACAAAGTTGTGGTTACCGGAAGGGAAGTGGGGGAGTGTAATGAGCGAGGTAGCTGAAGGGGATCAAGAGTACACTTATTTGATGAGCCCTGAGTAATGTATAGATTGTTGAATCACTATTATACATCTGAAACTAATATAACACTGAATGCTAATTATGCTGGAGTTAAAAAATAATAATTGGTTGTGGATTTTAAATCTTTTCTTATTAAATATTCTCTTTAAAGCTGCATGTGTTGGTATAGAATAAGGACAAAGAATACATCTGAATTTAGAGTATGGATCTCTTACCACTGGTGTGCAGCTTTAACAGTAATAGATTGCTCATTTTATGGTAGAATCTATGATGATACCTGCTAGATCAGCAACATGGACCCAGTTAGTACATGACATTGCTATGTTATTAAGTGATACATGGCCATTAACACACTGATGCTCTCTGTCTCCCTCCTCAAAGAATCATAGTAGAGTAAATCATTAAAGACACAAGAGATTGGGGCTCCTGGGTGGCTCAGTGGGTTAAAGCCTCTGCCTTCAGCTCAGGTCATGATCTCAGGGTCCTGGGATCGAGCCCCGCATCGGGTTCTCTCTGCTCAGCAGGGAGCCTGCTTCCCCCTCACTCTCTGCCTGCCTCTCTACTTGTGATCTCTCTCTGTCAAATAAATAAATAAAATCTTTAAAAAAAAAAAAAAAGACACAAGAGATAAAAAAAAATCTCTCTCTCTCTCTCTGCCTCAGAGATAATGAGAAACAATATTCCTACAGTAAATAGGACTTTTTTGATAGTGCTTATCCCACTGACATGACCCCTTCAAAAGGTGATAGGATGTTTGCCAAACCACCACTGTGCTTGAGCTTCTGCTCAGTTCCCAATCAGGTTTGGCAGTTATCCATGTTTGGAGACCTTGAGACTCTGAGAAAGGTCTGAGTTCTGTTGGCTTCTCAGACACCTTGCTGTGACTTGGAATAAAATAAATCTACTCAGCAGCCAAAGAGTGGTAAAAAGGGAGCTAGAAGGGTCAGAGAAGAAAAAGTTGATAAAATCTTCATCTACTATTGAGAATTTTTTGTTGTTGTTGTTTTGGAACCTTGATTGTCAGAACTTGGAAAATTTCAAGAAAGAGAAACTTCCAATCTGCTCTGAGGTTATATGTAAAAGGAACATGACATACTAAAAAGTCAGTTGAAGTTACATGTTATGCCTAAAGAAATGGGATTTTATTCATACCTCCTTCAGAAGAAATTATTGATGACTTTCAACTGTCCCTTGCATAAAGTTGGGTTGAAATTTAACATAGGAAAATTAATAAAGGCCCTATTCCAAAAAGTTGCCTGTCAATCTCAATTACTGGGCAAAGTTGCCAAGACCATCGCATACATGAATATAGGATACTTGCTAATGATACAACTGTATCAAGGAACAATATTGGGTTCTGTTGGTTAAAGCCTTGGGATTAAAAGAACTAAGCAATATCTGTCACAATATTAAGTTCTTCAGAGAAATGTGCAAAACAAGGTTATTTTAATCCATTTATTTAGAAGCATGGTCATATTCAGAAATGAGCATTTTGTGTCTCTAAACTCAGAGAACAAGTTTCTTCACAAGATTTGCATGATTGGGACTGAATTTGCGAATGTGTTTGTCTTATGAGAGCTTCTCAGTGAACAAAGCTGCTTTACCCAAAAAGGGTTGGGCATCATCTGAATTCCATTGGCTGTAGTTAAAACATTCATGATCTTAATATTTCATAAGAATCAGGAGTACACTGGCTGTGTAAGTTAGGTTTCATATTAATTGCTTACTAGTGCTGTCATATTAAATTTTGAAAACTTTTAAAGATTTTTTTTTTTATATTTTTGATAGAGGTGGGGGGGCCTGCGTGGGGGTTAGGGCAGAGAAAGAGGAAGAGGAAGAAGCAGACTCCCTGCTAAGACTCATGGGTCTCAGGACCCTGGGATCATGACCTGAGTGGAAGGCAGATGCTTAACAAACTGGGCCACCCAGGTGCCTCTAAATTTTGAACATTCTTAGCTCTAGAACACTTTTGAGCCTTATAATACCTGTTTCTTTTGGCCACCCTCCCCAATATTGGTCTTCTTTTCCTTGTCAAGTAGCTCCCACACTTTAACATGAATAAGAGTCACCTTGGAAACTTGTTATAAGGAGATTTTAATTTTGTATGCTGGGATGATCTCAGGAATTTCATTGAAAAGTAACTCTTTGGATAACTCCAGCGAAGTGGTTGCCCACACTTCAAGAAACCTAATTTAGATCTTTCTTTAGCTAGTATCTTTCTTCTGATTAACATAGAGCTGGGTTTCTATCTTACTGAATGTGGATTCTGCAGGATCTTTGTTGTCATTCTCTTTACCACCTATACCTACAGTGAGTTTGTTTCACAAGGTCACAGATAAGTCAGAGAATGGCGTTCTTTAAAGTTTGTGAATATGTTACCTTACAAGGCAAGAGGGACTTGTTAGATGTGATTGAGTTAAAGATTTTGAGATAGGCAGATAATGCTGGATAGCTAGGTGGGCTAGAATGTGTGTGTGTTTATGAAAGAGAGAGAGAGAGAGATTGAGATGGTGTGCAGTTGGCTACTAAAATGGAGGAAGTGACTATGAAAATTTCTTACCTAGAACCTCCAGAAGGAACACTAGCCTTCCAATACATTGATATGGGACCAAGAAAACCAATTTGAGACTTCTGACCTCCACAACTATAAGGTAATAAATTCATGTTCTAAGCTATAAAGTTTGTGGTTCTGTTTTAGTAGCAATAGGAGGCTAATATATCCCCTCTAAACATGTCTGTTCAGTTCAATAAAAAAGTAAGAATAATAATAATTGCTATCCTTTAAGATTCTTCAGTAGATTAAATGATATGCATGTAAAATATATGGGTAAATATCAAATATATACTTCTGATAAACATGATGGTGATGATAAAAAAAGCCAAGGGCTCTGCTTTACCTCTTCTAGTTACTGAGAACCTTAGCCATTTCTAAAAATGGGGGTTATTCTTAACTTATTTGATTTTAGATAATTTTCCACTTCCAAATGTCCTAGATAATAAACTCTCTCTCTTTTGTGTTTTTCCAGGAAAAAAACAGCCATATTCTTGTTCCCATATTAAATCAATCCAATTAACAAGACTTTTTGACCAGCAACCAACTACCCACAATTATATGTGCCAGGAATCACTTGGCTTAATCATATTTCCCTTGAGTTTCTGTAATTTATAGTTTTAAGGTTGGATAAGGTTATTTTTCCCTCCAGAGAAGAGCTTCTTTTGAAAATCTCATGGTTCCATGTCTTTCTAATACTTCCCTTTATCAGCATCTAGCATGTGCCGAAATGATGCAAACGATTAAAAAGAAGAAATGACTTGCCTTTTAAGGAGATGATGATGTATTATAACAAATATAACATGATCAAGATGCCAATTGAATGTAATGATAAGAACTCATAGGAAAGGAGCTGTATATTGATATGTTTGGAAAAGGCTTTAGGGTGGAAGTAAGTCTTGAGCTATGATTTGAAGGATGGATTGAATTTAGATAGTAAAAAGGGATGAGGCAAGATATTTTAAATTAAGGGAACAATGAAAAAAATCTATGGAGTCCACTTAGAGATACGGATGAGAAGAGATTCATCAGAAAGGATCAGATAATAGGGATATGGAATAAGGGTTGAATCATGATGTGCTCAGGCTTTAGAAGTACTGCAAATACTGATTATTCCATTGTATTCCTGAACCTCCTTAGAAACCCATACCAGCACATTTTTAAGTTTAAACAAGATGACTTTTTTTTTCTTTTTCTTTTGTATTAATCAGAATAGTCTACAGTCTTTCCATCCAAGCTGATTCTCTGCTTTGGATTCCAGGGTTAATAGACAACCATCCTTTATCCTGCCAAATACCTTGTACCCTCTAATATTGAATTCCATTAATAGTGATAAAGTTCCTATTTCTTATATTTTTAAAAAGAAAAAAAAATCTGGTAGGTGTATGGAGTAGAGCAGGAATATTCTCAGTATCAAGGGAACTGTTTTGGGGAAGGAACAAAGCAATCAGCAGTTTATCATTGTTACTGCTTCTCCCCAGTCACATTAATATAAAAAGGGCCAGCACATCAGTGAAGTAATAGTGCAGGAGGCATTAGCACCAGCATCCCTAGCAAAATCTCAGCTGCTTTCTAGATAGGAGCTAAAGAACAGAAGCCGATGAAATGATTCAAGAAAATAGCAGAGGTGGTGAATTAGAGCAGGCATGAGCTCCCTTAGAGATAATTTATATTCATGTTCAAAAGATGGTAACTGCTTCCTAAAAAACATACAGTAAAATAAATAAAAAGTATGAAATAGTCCATTTCATGATCCCAGAGTAAGTAAGGAATTATAGGGATTTTAGGTAAGGGGAGCCCTTGAGTACATTTGTTCCATGTGTCAGAAAAGATACTTCCCTAACTCAGGAAATACCAGGGCTCTCGGCTTGTAGCTGTTGTTGCCCAGTGTTTCTTACGTTTTCCTTCTCAATGCTCTCATGAACCTCCAACTATATGCATTAAGTTAAAGTGAATCAGCACAACATCCTGAAGTTTTTTTATTGGATTTATAAAATATACAAAAACATTACATAAAACAACTTTATTTATTAGTGGATAAATATCAGATAAACACACATGTTAATCACAGCCTTAGTCATGACATAGCGTATTGTCAGTACCAAAAATGTAAACCACTGCTCCCTATCCCCTGGTTCCTTCACATCACTATTCCCTTCTCTCCCCCAAAGGTAATCACTATCATGTTTCATGACACTCAGTTCATTGGTCTTCTTTTTTTTTTTTTTTAAAGATTCTATTTATTTATTTGACAGAGTGAGATCACAAGCAGGCAGAGAGGCAGGCAGAGAGAGAGAGGAGGAAGCAGGCTCCCCACCAAGCAGAGAGCCCGATGCGGGACTCGATCCCAGGACCCTGAGATCATGACCTGAGCCGAAGGCAGAGGCTTAAACCACTGAGCCACCCAGGTGCCCCTCATTGGTCTTCTTTATACGTTTGGCACTTATGTATATATTACATAAACACCACAATTTAGTTTTAGTTTTCTCAATTTTATAGGAATACAATTATATGGTAAGTATTCTTTTGTGTCTGGCTTTTCTGTTTTACTTCTAATGTTATGTTTATAAGATTCATCCATAGTGTTGCTTGGTTCTTGCAATTACGTTTCAAGTCACTCTAGTGGATATTATATTATATACACATACGTTTATAGAATGGATATGTAAACAAGTGAATGTATACTTCAGATAACATTTCTAAAAGAATAACATTTAAGATGGACACTCAACAGTTCTTAAAAAAAGTTTTATTAGTTTTCTGTTGTTGTGTAACAAATTACCACAAATTTAGCAGCTTCAGATATTTCCTATGTAGTATCTCACAGTTCTGAAGGTCAGACATTTTGGATTTTGACTAGTTTCTCTACTCTCAGTCTCATTAGGTCAAAATCAAGGTATTAGCTTATCTGTTCTCTTATCTGGAGGTCTGGGGAAGAATTTGTTTCCAACTCATTCAAGCTGTTGGCATAATTCAGTGTCTTGCAAGTGTAGAACAGAAGTCTCATCAACTGAAGGTCACTCTCAGCAACTAGAAGTTGCTCTCAGGTTCTTCCATGTGGTCCCCTCCATCTTCAAAGCCAACCAATGCACATTTTCCTCATTTTCCTTTCTGTCAAGAGCTGGAGAAAACTCTGCTTTGAAGTGATTAAATTCATGTGATGAGAATAATTCCATCTAGAAAAGCTCTTTTGTTGCATAATGTACCATAATGTTGGGAATGATATATCATCATATTTACAGATTTCATCCACACTAAAATGAAAGGAGGTTTTACAAAGTAAAGATCATTAGGGGTATTGTAGAATTCTGCCTACTGCAGGAGTAAAGAAAAGAACTATTTTATCAGTTTAGACTCTAGGTCTCCATTGCATCTCTGTTGCTGTAAACTTGGATCTTAAAATGATGAAGGGCGCTCATACTTCTTTTAAAATTGATGTTTACCTTCAGCAGAGAAAGCTGACATTTGGCATTCTCTTTTCCTCTATTTCTTAAGTGTATTTATTGAGCCTATGCTATTAATGAAGAACTGTAGATGATACAAAGATAATATGACAATTGCATAATAATCTATGGAACAAGATAAATTATAATAACACAATACTTAGAATTTTGCTTAAGATTTATTTATTTATTTATTTATTTGAGAGAGAGAGAGAGAGAGAGAGAGAGAGAGAAGTGGGGGGAGGAGGAGCAAAGGAAAAAAGATAATCTTGAGCAGATTCCCCACTGAGTATGGTGCCCAAGGTGGGGCTTGAGGTGTGGCTTGATCCCACAATCTTGAGATCACAACCTGAACTGAAAACAAGAGTCAGACACATCCTGCCTGAACCACCTCTCAGGAATCCCTCAATATTTAGAATTCTATGTGAGTTCAAGAGATGGCAAGACTACATTCTGCAGTGGGCATTGAGGAAGACTTGAAGTTTCAACCAGACTTAACACCTATCATCTATCTTTTGTTTGTTATCTTTATTTCCATTCTCCTCACAAATCCTTTTATTCATTTAAGAAATATTTACACAACTACAGACTATTCTAAACACTTTACATGTCTTGACTCATTTAACTTCACAACAATCTGTGAAGTTTGAATCTCATTTCATAGGTAAAAATACCCAGACAGGAAAGTGAAGTAATTTACATAACTTTGCACAACAGGTCAGTAGCACATCCAGGGTTTGAACCCAGGCACAGTGGCTTTGAGAGTCCTTGTGTTTAAACCATTATACTGTATTGTTTCTCAATGTAGGTGAAAAATTCCAACGTAACTATGTTATTTCCAGGCTCATATTATGAACCATCCAGGGAGTGATTTCAATGAGTCTATTTTTGTCCTCCCTCTTTTGTCCCCCCATCCCTGAATTGGATATTTGGCAATATCTGGAGACCTTTTTAGTTGTCACAATGACACTATCATTTTGTGGATAGAAACCAGGGATGCTGCTAAGCATTCTAATTCTTTGCCTCCCATAACAAAGAATTATCCAGCCCCAAATGTCAATAGTGTTGAGGTTGAGAAACTCTTGGAGCCTTATGACCCCCAGAATTAAATTAAAGATCTCTAACATGGCAAACAAGGTGTTTATCTTCATGCTCATCAATCCCTTCTGGTATTTTATGTGCACAAGGTACATGCACATTGATGTTTCTTGACATAGTGGCTGTATTTATTCTCTCTGCACTGCCTGGAATCCTTTTCTATCTGTCCTTTCATCCATAACAATTCTCAGCCATTTATTCATCCTCTGTGTCTTTGCTCAGGCCATAGTCATTCATGAAGCTATTCCCTATACTCCAGTCAGGGTGCGGGTCCCCTGTACCATCATTCCAAAGTATCCTCTGCATTGTTGAAGTGTTACACTTAAGGCACTGAACACTTATCAGCAATTTCTTTGCCCTTTTCTCCTTAGGAGTTTTGGGAATCCCACGGGAGCAGGGATTCTGTCAGACTCTGTCAGTGTCAAAAGCACTTAATAGAGTGTGACTTCTGAATAGACGAATCCACTGAATCCTAGTTTGGGGACTTAATAAATAAAAGCATTGTATCCCTCTGTTATGGCCGCCATAATAATATGCCACAGACTGGATAGTTTGAACAACAGAAATTTATTTCTCCCAGTTCTGGAAGCTGTGAATTCTAAGATCAAGGTGTTAGCTGATTTCTCCCAAGGCATCTCTCTTTGGCTTGGAGATAGCTATCTTCTAGCTGTGTCCTCACATCGCATTTTTCTGTATGTGTACACTCCTAATGTCTCTTCCTTTTCTTAGAGGACATCAGTTCTAGGGTCTTACCCTTATAACCTCATTTAACTTTAGGTACCTCCTTTAAGGCCCTATCTCCAAATATAGTCACTTTGGGGGTTAAGGCTTCAAGATCTGAATTTTGGGAAGATACATTCCAGTTCATAATAAATATGAAGTGAGACAATAGAGCTATTATTTCAGTTTAGTTAGGAAAATGCCTCTCAAATCTAATTTGATATAAGCTATTATTAAAATATTAATTTTTCTATTCTCTGTTCTTTTTTTCTTTCAGATAAATGTATTTATAGTGTAAGTATAAGTGAAAAGCACACTTATATCCTTAAATAATAGGTATCCATACAAATGCACACATTGAAAACAAAATACTATTATTAAATTGTAGCCACAGAGTATTGTTCATGAATACCTGCACTTGCACTTTACACTCTCTTTATCGTTGAGATCAGCAAGTTTTAGAATCATGTAAGGAGTCACTTACACCAAATTAATACAGTTGAAATAAGGAAAGAAAAGTGAAAATAGAATGTCATTCTTACTATGCAAGTCAATACTGTATCTTCCACATCTTCCCCAAATTAGATGCATTTCAAACTTGGGCACAGACTGGGTTAGATTCCAGGATGTGTGATTGGGAGCATTGGGAGTGGAGATAACTATTGAAGCTAGTTATGGCTAGGAGGCAGGAGACTGTGCTCTCACTGCTGGCTTGGGTTCTGCTTGTTTGCTTTTCTGAATTATTTGACATTATATAACTTGAAGTTACTCCTTAGATTTCAAGTATCCTGAAAGTTTTACTACAGGTAGTCTTTTAGTACTAAGAGAAATTGCATACACAGTTTATAAACCTTTTTTAAATTTACAGTACTAATTTGATTCTTATTCCAGAATCAGGTGTTTTGTTTTGTTTTGTTTTGTTTTGTTTTGTTTCAGTGGCTTCATACTCCAAGCAGTGCTTTAAAGTGATTTTGTAGTGATTTATGGCAAGGGATTTCACATTTGGCATGCATCAAAATCACCTGGAAGGCTAGTTAAAACAGAGTTTGTTAGCTCCCTCACCATCAGAGCTTTTGATTCAGTAGACTTTGTTGGGGCATGAGAATGTATATTTCTAAAAAATTGTCAGTTGATGCTGATGGTGCTTTTTGGAGGTCTCATTTTGAGAACCTCTGCTCAATGGTTCTCATAAAATATTGCCTTACCTCTTTGAAAGACCTATGTATGAAAAACAACCACATATTGCTCTTCCAGAGTGGGAAATTAAAGGCATATGTAGATGTAGTCCCCTCTTTTCTCCCTCAGAGCATTTTGGATGTCACTGGTATTTTGAGTGCAGTTCCTCAGTTCCTATGTGGACCTTCATCCAGTTATTGAAGACTGATTTATTGAGTCTTTTTTTTTTTTTTTTTTTTGCCAAGTTCTATGCTAGGTAGTTGGTATGCAAGAGTGTGCACAGGGATGTTTGCAGGCTTTGTACAGTTTATAGTGTTTACAAACAACTATGTGGCTATTTTGGTCAATGTGGTATCTTACAGACCTGGGAATCCGGTTCTGTTTCAGTTTGCCAAACTCCAACTTTGTCCCCTTGAACAAATCATGTAACTTAGAGGGCACCTTGATGGCTTAGTTGGATAAACATCCCTGCCTTCAGCTCAGGTCATGATCCCAGGTTCCTGGGCTTGAGTCTCACATTGTGGTCCCTGTTCAGTGGGGAGTTTGCTTCTCCCTCTCTCTCTGTTCCTCTTCCATGCTCATGCTCTCTCTCTCTCCCTCTCAAATAAATAAATGAAACCTTTAAAAAAATCATGTCACTTGCCTGGATTCCAGGTCATCCTCTCAAAAACGAGATTAGCATCATATTTGGTGACTCAAATATTTCTGGAAAAGTATGATGGTAAAAGGATAAAGGAAAATATGATAACTTCATTTTTTCTCTCACCATCTAGGTATAATGGTATGAATGCAAATAGTTACTGTTAGTAAAACACAACAATAATTTGTGTAATTTGTATACATTTAAGTAATTCATTGATTAGAATCTTGTTTAATTAGAATTACTTCTGCTTTGGACCTGATATAGTGGAAGGTATCTGAAATAAGTGTCAAACATCACACAAATCAGAAACTTACACTGAAACCATCTGAATCATCTTGTAGTATGTCTACCATGAAGTCTTTCCTGTCTCTTTTATGAGGATTAACTCTATTTGTTGGCAGCTCTGCCATATCTGAGCACACATATGCTGAGATAAATCAACACCCTATCTCCAGGCAAAGGCAGAACAGCTATTTAAGAGGCATTTGACAGTTATAAAAAAATCTTTGGTGCCTAGATAAATCTAGTGGGTAGTATATGCCATTTCACTGATTTGGAATGATATTTTTTCTCCTAAGAAGTGGACAGAATATTGGCTTTGGATCTGTACAGATTTGGGCTTGAATATTGACTAAGCTACTTATGACTTTAGTGATATCAGACAAGTTACTTCAACTCCTTGAAGCACAGTTTTGTCATCTATAAAATGAGACTAATATAACTTACAGGATGTTATGACAACTGAACATAATAATGCATGTAAAACATTGAGCAACATATGTGACATATGGTAGATGTTACATTTTATTTAAAAATAACTTGTAATCAGAAAACTGTTTCAACTAGATTATAGATAATCACTTTGGACCTAGAAAATATAATAGTATAAGGACATGGATTGCTGTCAACTGCTTATCATCTGCTACTACAGGGATAACCTGAGGCAGAAGGCAGAACAAAGACAGGAAAATATCTTAGTTTGTGTTCTCCTGAAAGCAAAGTGTGAGACAAGTCCTTGGCTGACCTAGAAAGTAGGAATTAAGGAGTAGGGAGAATGAGACACAGAGGGAAGATAGGCCAATGTTCTCAATATTCAGGTGTGTTTTTGAGAAGTTGCCATAGTGGATTTTGGGGACTGATTCCCCAGAATCTCCTGAGAATTATGAAGAGCCCTTCCCAAACACACCAATTGAGAGAAGAGGGACCAGGAACATGGGGTAAGGCTGGTCCTGGGAACTTTAACCCACACTTCTGGATGGAATCAACACATGGATTAAAGGAGTTCCCATAGCCTCAGAGAAGATGTCTAATAGAAAGTGGGAAGATCCTCTAAGCACCCTTTACAGGTAGAACACTGCATCAGAAAGCTGTAGATGAACCTGAACTGCAGCTGAAGTTAGAGGTTGGCTAAAGGACAGATTTGGGGGAAGCAGAGGCTTCTACTACATGAAGCTAGGGTGGCTTTGTTCACAATTATGTAGGGGCAGCACTTTTTAGAATGATATGGATTCACCCTCTTCTCTTTCCAAAATTTCCCAAAGTCATATTCAAACCAATGAGTTTTGCCTTATTTTATGCATGAACTAAAAGAAAAGTATATACTTGACTTCATACATTTTAAAATATGGGAATGATGTCCTACACATAACTACCATGCTAATAGACATTTATTTTGGATAATATGGTCCTTAGAGTACCTATACCAGAATTACCAGTAACGCTAACATTAAAATCTTTCAGAACAAGTTATCTTCCTTAATAAGCTCTGTATTAGAAGCCTGGGAATCATTATGCTATATTCTTTTCAGCTTTGGGTTCTCTAATTTCTTTTACATCCATTGTCTTACAATTTTCTTCTTATTACCTTACAAGGAAGTAGAATAGATTTTGAGTTGCTTTTCTCCTGTCTTTTGGTGAAGGTGTGGGGAAATCATTCATAGAATGGTTTGTTTTTGTTACATTGTGTGCAGTGTGGATGAGAGATTCTTTCTTCTGCCACTTCTACATGATTTAACATACACACTTTAATATAGACCTACATACCTTAGAATCATCCAATCTCCCAGGTACAAGAAGGACAGCAAAGTTGACTACATCATTAGAGGAAACAGAGGCTAATAACCCTTGAATGCCTTATTTCTCTGCAGACACCAAAGCATAACTTAGCTGAGATTAGAACCTTTTCCAAGGTTCTAAGCAACAGCTGCCTGGAAAACTGGTGTGGGAAATAGCTCATAGGCTTCTTGTTTCATCCTTAAAGGGAGATAAAAACCAAACACATTTTTCAGAACACTCTTTTCTCAGGCCAACTGTACTTTTCCTTTCAGACATTTTTAAAAAGTGCTAAATCTTATTGAGCACACAGACAGTGATATCCGGGCACAATGAACTGATTAAGAATAAATAAAATAACTTAAGCATAGGATTTACTTTCTTGTCAGCTGGTGTCCCCAGCTAGTTTTATGTAGGGTTTCTTTAAAAAAAAAAAAAATCTCTTGCTGGAAATATGCCATTCAATGCAAGGTGGACTAATGTATGGGCTATAACTTCTAAATTCTCTTTTATTAAGTGCCCTCAGAATGTCCTTCTATCACTCTGGGTACTCAGGACTCAAACAAGTTTGCTAATAAGATCAGAGTGGAAACTTTATTAAATACTGGTTCATTGCAGATTTTATGGTTTTATTATACAGTTTGATGGTACTATCTGAAGACTGCATTGTATAGCTCCCTAAATTCCATGCTTTTGATAGGTCCTCTTTCCAAAAGGGCATTGCTATAATGGCGATGTAATGGCAACAGGAGAACTTAATGATTTCAGAACATTATATTTTATAACTATTACCTGTAATAGATAAGACAGGGAATGTTTAGAATTTATTATGTCATAAATGGGTAATCAAATATTTGGGTGGTGGAATAAATTGGATAAGTGAGATGAAAGTTATTGGAGCTGAAATTCCTTGGTATTTTTTGGGGTATAGGTATGGGTGAGTGAGTGGGTGTAAATGACAGCAAACCATTACTTTTCAAATTCATATACCTGATAACTATAGTCTTTCTACATTTCCTTCCATTGTCAGACTATGAACAGCTACTTCTTTCTGCCATAGTTTCCTTATCTGTAAAACAAAGATATTAATAATGGTCATCTCTTAATGGGATTAAGATCTACACATACACACATACATATACACACATTATGTATATATATATTCTGGCTGATATCACAGTGTTACAGAGTCCACATAATTATTTAGAGTCACTTTGGTAAAATTTTTCACAAATGAAAACAATATTGGCTATTTTACTATCCATGGAAAATTTGGTTAAAGGGGATGTCACTAAATTAACAATTGGAACTGCATCAAATTAAAAATGGCTTTGCACAGCAAAGGAAACTGATAAAATAAGAAGGCAACCTACTGAATGGGAGAAGATATTTGCAAATGATATAACCTACAAGGGGTTAATATCCAAAGTATATAAAGAACTCATATAATGACATTAAAAAAAAATCCCAAATAATCCAGTTAAAAATGGGTTGAGGGCTTGATGATGTTTTTTTCCAAAGAAGACATACAGATGACCAACTAATCACCAGGCAAATGCAATGAAAACCACAATGACATACACTTCACATCAGTCAGAGTAGCTAGTATCAAAAAGACCATTGTTGACAAGGATGTGGAGAAAAAAGAAGGAATTCTTGTGCCTTATTGGTGGGAAATTAAATTGGTATGGCCATTATGGAAAACAATATGGAGTGTCCTCAAAAAATTAAAATAGAAATACGAAGCAGAAACAGACTCATAAATACAGAGAACAAACTGATGCTTGCCAGAAGGCAGGGGGTGGGGGAATGAGCAAAATGGGTAAATGGGAGGCTTCTAGTTATGGAATGAATGAGTCATAGACTTGAAGGGTACAGAATAGGAAATATAGTCAGTTATGGTATTGTAATAGCATTATATGGTGACAAGCTACACTTGTGGTGAGCATAGCATAATGTATAGACTTACCAGATCACTGTGTTGTATACCTGAAAGTAATATAACATTGTGTGTCAACTATATTTCAGTTTAAAAAAGTAGAATGCCATATGATCCAGGACTTCCATTTCTGGGTATTTACCCAAGGAAAATGAAAGACACTAATTCAAAATGTTGTATGTACTTTTACATTTATTGCAACATTATTTACAATATCCAAGATATGGAAACAACCTAAGTGAATGAATAAGAAAGATATGGTATATACACAATGGAATATTACTCAGCCATAAAAAAAGAATGAAATTGTGTTATTCGTAACAACATGGGGAAAGGGTATCATGCTAAGTGAAATAAATCAAACAGAGAAAGACAAATACCATATGATTTCACTTACATGTAAAATCTAAAAAGTAAAACAAAATAAAACAGAAACATAAAATAAATACAGAGAACAAATTGGTGGTTGCTAGAGGGTGGGGGGAATAGGTGAAGGGGATTAAGAGGTGCAAGTTTCCATTTATAAAATAAATAAATCATGGGGATGAAAAGCACAGAATAGAGAATAATCAATTAAATTGTAATAATATTCTATGGTAACAGTAACTACAGTTAATCATGGTGAACATATCATAATATATATATCAAATCACTGTGTTGCATACCTGAAACTAATAAAATATTTCATTTCAAATAAACTTTAATTAAAACTTTCAAAAAGGGGATATTGCTATATAGAGGCTAAACACAACAAGAATTATAATACCATTAGTAACAAAAATATAGCTTATAGCTGATACTACACAATGCTTACTTAGGGCCAAACCTTACAATGTTTATATAAATGGATTTACTCATCACACACCCATTATGAAGTAGCTATTATTAGCATCTTTATTGTACAGATGAGGAAATGAAGGCAGAAAGAAATAATTGCTCCCAGTGACAGTAGGAAGAGAGGAGAAAAAATATGATTATTTGGTATATTAATTTAACAAGGAGGGATTTGTAATTATTTATTGTAGGTTCAAGTAATCCCTCTGTAACCTCTTCAGGCAACATAGTGTGGCAGCCAAGGAAAATATGTGGTATTTCTAGGAACAACCCTGAATCACAATAAAGAAAATGACTCACTTGTTATGCTCACAAAGACAAAAAAAAAAAAAAGTCTATTTCAAAATTATTTTCACCTAAAAGAAGTTCTTCAAGTTTTGAAAACTTAAAAAAAAAAAAAAAAAAAGTTTTTTTTTCCATTGGTCAGAATATATAAAGAAAACATATCCTTAATTTTACCCAGAGTACAAAATGGTAATCATCATAACTTTCACAGATTAAAAAAAAAATAATAATAGTGGAAACAAAGAACAGCAACCACACACACAACACACACACACACACACACACATACACACACACACACACACACAGATTACCTTTAAGAAGGTAATCTGGAATTCCCTGTTTCAAAAACAGGTTTTAAAGCTTAGTAAAATTTTTTCTTTGTTTTTCAGCCTAGTACACTGCATTAGAGCCCCATCACTCTGCATCAAACCTGCTTATGGCCATCCATACCTCTTTCTGTTCCTATTGCTGTAAGATAATTCATTTATTTATCTAGATTAATATTCACTTTCTTCAAGTTGATGAATAGAAATTGCATATTTTGGAATTCATCTGGTCTTTTGATGCTGAACGTAAGAGGAAATTCAAGGATGTGCCACGGATGATTTTTAAAGCAAGGACCATTTATGCTTCTGAAATAAGGCTTAACACTGCGTTCTCTCAGACTTCTTGACTGTAATCTAATCCTATTTAAAAATGGAAAGTTTGCACTGAAATTTTAAAAAAATTCTGTTTTTTGTTAAACAGAAAAGTATATATTTTTTGTTCAATGATATTAAAGTATATAAAAGGGTGATAGGAAGAAGGTATTTGCAATATCAAAATAAGGTATGCGATATCAAGACTATTTAAGGAACTCTTTTAGCAATACATTATTAGAGAGAAGAGATCACTTAGAAAGTGAATAGTAATTCAGAGAGGTGGAAATCAGAAAAATCTGTAAGCATCTGAAGAGATTGTTTATGCTCATTATTCATCAGAAAAATACAAGGTAAAGAACATTTTGTATTCTCCACAATGGCATAAATTAGAAAGTCACATAATATCTAAGCCTAGTGAGGCTATGGCAAAATGGGAGCCTAAGTGTGTGGCTGTTGGAGGTATAAATACTGGAAGGCGATTTGGCAGTATCTCATGAAATTACATTGTCTGTGAGCCAGCATTCTCATTTCTGGGTATATATTTTCAAAACTGTGTACCTCCTAAAAGAACATATAGCAGGGGGCACCTGGGTGGCTCGGTGGGTTAAAGCCTCTACCTTCGGCTCGGGTCATGATCCCAGGGTCCTGGGATCGAGCCCCGCATTGGGCTCTCTGCTTGGCGGGGAGCCTGCTCCCCCCCTCTCTCTGCCTGCCTCTCTGCCTACTTGTGATCTCTGTCTGTCAAATAAATAAATCTAAAAAAATAAAAAAATAAAAAAAAACATATAATGGGATGTTTATATTCACAGTGGAGTGATAACAAGAATTAGAGTGTGTGCAATGACTATGACCCATAAAAATAGGGAAAAAGTTGAACGGTATTAGGAGCACAGCACAATTTAAATATATACTCACCTGCAATACTACAATCGGGTTATAAGGCTATAATACTATCCACCCAAATACTTGAAAAATAGATGGAAGGGACCTATATTACATACACTAAAAAGTTCTTTTGTGGGAGTAAGGGCTTGGAAAGGGACAAAAATTTATTTAATAAGAGAAAAGCAGATGATCATTATCCAAATCGATTATAGAATGGGGATTATTAACTAAATTCTGTGCATGAATTTCAAAAACGGAAACAAGCAAAAGCTGCCTATACTATACTCTTCTCTCTTCATGCAATTTATGTGGATAGGGAGGGTACACTAAAATTGAGGAGGGTTTTGGAAATAGAAAGAGGGATTCCTATGATCTATAAAAGCCTTGTCCAAAGATTTTTGGTGCTTATTCATGAGTGGTTTTCAGGCCTCTGATGAGTGTTACTAGCTCTGCAAAAATATTAAAATATTCCAAAGTACTAAACTAAGATAGATCTATTTAAACCGTCTATCACTGCAGTGACTCCAGGTATCATGATTTCTGATGAGAAACCACCATTACATGTTATAATGCAGAGTTCCTTCAGGATGGTATACGTAACCTGAGAAAGAGGGTGGACACAGTATTGACCACCAAATGTATTAGAGGTTGACTGTAGCCACAGGTTACCAGATTGCAATTAGAAACAGGAGCTTGTTTGTTTATTTGTTTGTTTGTTTTTAAGATTTTATTTATTTATTTGACAGAGAGTGGCAGGCAGAGAGAGAAGCAGGCTCTCCACTGAGCAGGGAGCCCAGTGTGGGGCATGATCCCAGGACATTGGATCATGACCTGGGCCTAAGGCAGACCCAAACGCCCCCAAAACAGGAGGTTTTTCTGTTTTTAAAAAAGTAAAATATTGCCATCTAGTTTATTTTCTACTGGGTTTGCTACTGATCATGGTATTTGCAATTCTAAATAGGAAATGGGTACAGTTAGCAAGCAAACTAAATTAATGAGCGTAGTAAAGAGATCAAGAGATAAAGAGATCAAAGATAAAGAGATCAAGATATATTTCTAATGCACTCCAAGAGCTAATACAAATAATAATTATATTATACATTTTATATACTTATATTAATTCATACATTAAGGCATATTTTATATATGTATAATATAAATGTATTTTATATATTATATTAATATAATACAAATATAGCATAAAATAATAATTTTAATATCTTAAAATATTATTAGATTAAAATTGATTTTTTAAAATAAAGGTTGTTTTTATTTTCATGAAGGCAAATCTTATTTATTTATGACTGAAAACAATGGAAGAGAAATGTATGCATTGTGTTGAAACCGTATGTGTTTGGTAAACGTGTAAAAATTCTACATAGGAATGGTACACACAAGAAGTTCTTTTTAATGCCTTTAAAAAAAAGCTAAGATTGAATTACCTAAAAAGGCAACATTCATGACTATAATATTTAAGACAAGTTATGAACTGATGTATAGGATCTTCATCAGTGAATCCACACTGATGGAGCTTGACAAGGAATACAATCAATGACTGAAATGGGCTACATGAAGCTGTCTCTTTAGAACAAGTGAATATTATCCACCAACATAAATGGAGAATTGGCTATACTCCAAGATGAAATAATTACACTTTTAGAACTAATATTAACCTAGGTTCAAAGATGACTGATGATCATAATAATGCTTACCATGCAATAGTGCCAACACCTGATTATTGGACTGTCAGTCTCCATTACTAGGCTATCAAGAATCTTTCAAGATTTTTCAAGCTATGTATTTTATTTTATTGAATAAAAAAATGAATGTATGAATAAATGCATGGGTATGTGGATAGATCGGTGAAAAGATGAAAACAATAAAAGAAAAAAATTTAGAATCAACTTACGTGGGAGAAGACATGACTTACTTAGCTATCATTACAAATTGAAGAATTTAGGCTGCGTAGGTACTTGGACATAATGTCAATTTAAAATTTTAGCTACCCCCACATATAAGTTCAGGATCTTACTGAAAATATGAAACTTAGAACCAACATATTTCCTTAGAAGTAACAGAATAAGGAAAACTGTAATAAAAGCTGAGAGCCTTATAATACTGTTCTTATAATTTGTAGTCACTGCCAGAAATAAGCTACACGAGTAAGGTGAGGGTGAGTGTCAGAGGGGCTGCAGCTAATTTTTTAAAAATAATGGTACTGGAAGCATTTATGACACCCATAAAGGTGTTTTATTTTTGACCGGTGACAGAGGTCAAGGTACGGGACAGATTTGGATATGCTATACTATTTTGGCCAAACATCAAATGGGAGACCTAGTCTCTTATCATTTATATAATGCAGCAAAGAATATCAATTTGATTTAATTTGCTCCTTTAGATTGAATATTATGAAAAAATGCTGTTGATAAAATGCTTATGACCCTTAATTCGTACATCAAATAAATATGCAATGACAAACACTCATTTATAATCTTGCACTCTGGAACGTACATCTAAAAATATACCAGGGTAAAGATTTTTTAAAGCATTTTTCTGTGACTCGAAACACAATAAATAATTATTAGATTTATTTCTAAGTTTTTTCCCTTACCTTTTTTTACCAAGTGTTTAAAATTTTTCACAGGTATGTAATAAAGGATAAAACAAAAGTTTAGATTAGAGTAAAACAGAGATGGAAAAATAATAAAACCACATGAATACAGACCATTTCGTGTACTTGTACAGATGGGTCTCAGAATGACTATGCTTAATTGTCACATCAAATGAAAATATGTAAGATTTTTATTTATTGAATTAAAACCTTTTAAAAATAACATTAATCTTTAATTGCACAGCTTTGCTTGATACCAAAATCTGATAGGAAATTCCCTCATGACCTCCAAAATGGAACACTGTAGTTAATGATATCTCTAAACTTACAGTAAAATCACTATGTGTGTGTGTATGTGTATCCTAAGTCCACCCATATATTACATATATTGATACATATGTAAAATAATATATATGTAAAATATGGTAATGGAAATTCTATTGGAGAGGGCTTATAAAATTAATGAGTACAAATAGATACCTTGACCTCTGATACCCTGACTTCTTACACCAAGGAAATAATTTAGACTGTTATAACAGAATTTCTTACCCCTCTATTATCATAGGGATTCCAGTTATGGGCTACAGGGATTTTACGAACTACCCAAAATTATAGGTAAATACCACAAGTACCTTTTTTACATTTCCCCTACTACCATATCATATTGCATTGTTAAAATGAATTGTATCCCTCAAAATTTAGAGAATTATTGCATACCACATACTTATTGAATTTTTAATTTTGAAGAAGTGTGTATAGCTATGCCCTGTGACGATTTGTTGTTTGTTAGTATTTAAGTGATTCACTATTGATATCAACAATGTCAGAAACAAGGGCTACTTTATTTTGTGATATTCATGATATTTTATTTAAAATGACTGTTTTAGATAATGTATAGGATTTTCCCTTAAAGAGGCAATATATATATATTTGGAAAGTCTTAACTATTAAGGAGATAGGTTTGATATAATAAAAGCCACAGATGAATTGCTTATGAGCCAGTATTTGGAGAAGGGCTTTACTTTTTTTATATTCAAACTGTCGCAATTAATGAAACCCATTGAATCTATTACTTCATATAAAACCCAGATCTCTGCCTGTGTAAATTAGCAATATCATATAATTCTTAGGACATTAACTATGTTTTCCCAGCTCAGAGTTTATACTTGCTACTTTGCACATGCTGGAATCTTAATCCATGTACAATCCTGGAAAGAATGTGGGATGACAGGAGTGGGGGATGACAATTGCTATCTACTTTTGAGGTAACTGCTTCAGGTGGGGTCATTGCAAATCATCAGGCAAGGCAGAACTTCTGTCACTTGATAGGAGAAGAGGTACTTTTCCTGATCTTACAGAGACTTTTTGTGATTTGTGGGTTAAAGTTCTTATATTCATCATAATTCATCCAAATGCCCCATTCCACTTTTGAGAGTCCTAGTCAATCCCTTAAATTTTATGAGATCTGTCAGGGCTGATGAACCCATTTATGTTCTAATTTAAGCAACTTGTAGAAGTTTCTGCTCTTCTTTTCATTTTTAGCAACCCAACCCTGCATCTGTAAGAGATAGAAGTTTTTTTTAGGATAAACATGGGAGCTTTCTTTCTTTATTATCACTGAAGCTAAGAATTTAAAACCTTGAACTTACCTCTTTTTTTTTTTTAATATATAAAATCTCCAGTGCTATCAGAATAGCCAGCCTACTCCACATTTTGTATTACTCAGTCTCATCATAACAATATGTCCTAGTAGCCAGCTGGTCTGCCAGAGTTTGCCTTCAATGAGCATTTTGTTCCTGGGAATTACAGGATAATAATTTATGTAACTATTTTGGCACATGTCTGTGGACTAATAGCATGCCATTTTCCAACTTTCAAAACAACCAAGTCAGATTAACTGATTCTGAGCCATTTTCCTGCTACCTTAACAGTTACCTAATACCCTCTCAGGCAAAGTTCTAGGCATTTTAAACAGAGAGGGGTTTAATTCAGGTAATTTGGTGGTTACATATCATCAGAAGTGTTTAGTTAAGGAAAGTTAAAAAAAAAAATCACAAAACCCCTGATTTAAAGACCAAATTATTTTAGTTGCAGTCTAGATGTTAAGAAGCTGCTCCCTTATGGATGGTGCTACCTGCATAATTACTTTTTGTTCAAGACACTGGTAACTAGGTATCAGAACATGAAGCTAACAAAGGCACATGTTTTTAAGAACCTGTTTAGGAACTGTAAAAGATTATTCTTACTTCTGTTCCTGCCTTTCAGAATTTGCATAGATCTCAGTGGCAAACACTAGATTGTATCCAATAACTTAGCCACAAAGGAAGGTGAGAAAAGGCCTTTTAGCCTGTGCAGTGCAGGAGGGACAATGAGAGAGTTGTGTTTTCCTCTATCTTTTAACATACTTTACAGAGTTTTTTGTTTTGTTTTGTTTTGTTTTTTCTTTCTCAAAGAACTTTTCTTCCTCTTGGTTTCCATGTAATGGTATTTTTTTTTCCCCTCCTCATGCCTTTCCTGTTATTTTTAAGGACACTTTTCTGGATGAAATGAGTAAAGAAAATGGAGACAGATGGATACATCCAATATCTTTGATAAAATAGCCAGGAAGACTTTTCTAAATTGGTGCCGTTTAAATAGACACTAGGGCACATATTGCATGGAGCACTGGGTGTCGTGCAAAAACAAAGAATACTGTTATGCTGAAAATAAAAAAAAAAAAATAAATTAAATTAAATTAAAAAAATAAATAGACCCTAGAAGTCTGTGTGTGTACATGTGTGTGCAGAAGTATAGAAATATGGAGTATTTTTAGGCACAACACCAACTTTTTTTTTCTTTTTCTTTCCTTTCTCCCTTTTTTCTCTTTTGTGACAACTGTGGAGTCCATCTATTGAAGGTGGCAACATCACAGGATGGAATTCTTTGGCATTCTTGTGTAACTTCCTCATGGGAAGCCATGCAAAAGAGAGGTACTCTATTATGAAGAACTGTACTGATTGTCATATGAAAAATAAATAAAAATAAAAAAATAAAATAAAAAATAAATTTTCACATTGATTTAAGCCACGAAACAAAAGAGAGCGTTTAACCTGTTGGTTTCATGAAGATTTGGGGTTTATCAGAAAGTAGTACTAGAAAAAGACAAGAAAAATATGGGCATATACAATAAAGTAATTATCAGGATTGATATTGAAATTTAGGTCAGATAAGAACAAATCATATTGATGGACAGTTAGAAAGTGACAGTTTCAATATATTTACAACATTGGTAAGTGTAAAGATTGTGAAGCTATTTGAGTAAGTGAGAAAGTATGGAATGCTATTTTAAAGTATATGATACCAAGAATTGATGCGAGGCTCATTTTCTTCTGATCTCAAGATTGAGGATGTGCTCATAGAAGTGAAAGATGGGGGAGATAGAAGGTCAACAAACTGAGAGGGCAAAGGCTTATGGAGCACCATTTGAAAGATATTTAATTTGCTCATTATAATATTTTAAATATTCAGCTTTATTCGTAGCTGAACCCTGAACTGTAGAAAACTGGAACTGCAATACTGGAACCCTATGGACCATTTTCTCCTTACATTTTACAGAATTGTCTTTGGTGAGGCAAAGACAATGTTCCATATAAAAACATGGGTTATTGGTGTCAGACTTCTCATCTTCTGATTCAGGTTTAATCACTCGCAAGTTAAGTAGCACTTGGCAATTGGCTCACTCTTAAAGACTTTTTTTTTTTTTTCTGATTTAAAAGGAATTTTTGAGATGAAATAAAGACAATGATTTTGAATGTCTTGGCTATTAAATTACTGTCATTATTGCGAAATACCATGGTTTCCAATTTTGTTTAATGACCTGGCATTAAAATTCACTACTAAATTCACTGTAGGGACTCTGGCAAGGATAATATCCATGACATAATTTCTTGTTACCTATATAACTCCTTACTTTACACACAAAAACAAAAACAGAAACAGAAAGAACCTTCCAGACTGATATGTCAGGAGAAATTTGCTTCCACTGAGAGGTTGTTGTGTATTTTCATATTCTCTACAAATCATATTAATGGATGTTTAATCCCTTTTAGCTTTGGTGATTGGTAATTAGAGTCAAAATTGTGGCTTATCCTTAGTATAAGAAAGGATTCTGTGAATACCATATGCATATTCTCTTCCCTCCATTAATTATAACATTTTCATTTATATTTAGCATTTATTCATTTTTTATTTTGCAAGTCACCTCAGTTCCTGTACATGTGTGTGTGCATGTGTGAATAACCTCAATATCCTTAATTCTGAAACCAAGAACTGTTAACTAAAAATGGAAGTCTAGAAGAAAATTTGTACAGCTAGAGAGTTTTTGTCTGTTTTGTTTTTGATTTGTTTTTGTTTTTTAATAGTGAAGGGTTTTCCATTTTCGGACTAGGATGAAACAGTTCTTTTGTGATGTGCAACCTGAGTGCATATTCTAATACACCTTTTTCTATAAGGCTTATTTTTATTTATTTATTTTTATGGAGTGAGAAGAGCACATGTGCATATGTGATTTGGGGGTGGGATGGGGAGGAAGCAGAGGGAGAAAGACAGAATCTTAAGCAGGCTCCATGCCCAGTGTGGAGCCCAGTACAGGGTTTGATCTCAGACCTTGGGATCATGACCAGAGCCAAAATCGAAAATCAGAGGCTTAACTGACTAACCACCCCCTCCCTCCGGGTGCCTCACAAAGCTTATTTTGATTTCAAAGATTAGTTATATATTATCTATTGACTTTATTTCTTAATTTAGTCCAGTCTATTTTATGATTATTATTTCTTTACATTGTGATTGCTAGCATCTGATGAGGGCTCTAGATTTCTTTTCTCAATTGCATTTATATGGATATAAAATGCACCTTAGTGGTAAGGTGAAATGTAAAAAATTGAGGTACTATTTCCTATTCCACCATTGAATCAAGCAGATATCATTTTAATAATGTCCTATTTCCATCCCTGCCAAGCAGAGCTTGCTGCACTGTGACTAAGACACCATGTTAAGTAGGAAAACTGTGTGCATCTTTGAGAAATTGCTCAGAGTTTAAATGTTTCTTATTTTTCATACCAGCAAATGATTTCATCTTTGATCTGTAATTTGACATCCTAAGCATAGTATGCTCTATGTTTTAGTACCAAGTGTGATTAAGCCAGTTGGATTTCATCCAATTTTCTACTTATGTTGACACAGGGAAGGCTGAGGATACATCATTGAATTTCAACCTGACGTAAGTTTCAACAAAGGCAAATACATAAGAAGAAATAAAAAAAGTGCAGTTGCTAGAGGAGTCAAGATGGCAGAGAAGTAGCAGGCTGAGACTACTTCAGGTAGCGAGAGATCAGCTAGATAGCTTATCTAAAGATTGCAAACACCTACAAATCCAACGGGAGATCTAAGAGAAGAAGAACAACAACTCTAGAAACAGAAAATCAACCACTTTCTGAACGGTAGGACTGGCGGAGAAGTGAATCCAAAGCGATGGGAAGATAGACCGCGGGGGGAGGGGCCGGCTCCCGGCAAGCGGCGGAGCAACAGAGCACAAAATCGGGACTTTTAAAATCTGTTCCACTGAGGCACATCGCTCCAGAGGCTTAACCGGGGTGAAGCCCAGGCAGGGTCAGCGCGGCCTCAGGTCCCGCAGGGTCACAGAAGGATCGGGGGTGTCTGAGTGTCGCAGAGCTTACAGGTATTAGAACGGGGAAGCCGGCTACAGAGACAGAGCCGAGGAGGTAGCTCTCAGCTCGGGGTTACCTTGAACCGGTCGCAGGCTCGGTCAGCTCGGAGCGCAGCCAGAGGCCAGGGTGACGGGAGTAATTGGGCGCTGTTCTCTGAGGGCGCACTGAGGAGTGGGGCCCCGGGCTCTCCGCTCCTCCGGGCCGGAGACCGGGAGGCTGCCATCTTCATTCCCGCCCTCCGGAACTCTACGGAAAGCGCTCAGGGAACAAAAGCTCCCGAAAGCAAACCCAACAAACCCCAGCGGATTACTCAGCCCGGCCCCGAGTAAGGGCGGTGCAACTCCGCCTGGGGCAAAGACACTTGAGAATCACTACAACAGGCCCCTCCCCCAGAAGATCAACAAGAAACCCAGCCAGGACCAAGTTCACCTACCAAGGAGTGCAGTTTCAATACCAAGGAGAGCAGCGGAATTCCAAAGGAAGAGAAAGCAAAGCAGGGAACTCATGGCTTTCTCCCCATGATTCTTTAGCCTTGCAGTTAATTTAATTTTTTTTTCTTTTTCAATTTTTTTTCTCTTCTTCTGCTAAATTTTTTTTAACTTTTACCGTTATCTTTTTTAACGTTTTTTAAATAGTTTATCTAATATATATATATATATATTTTTTTTTCCTTTTTATATTTTTTCTGTATCAGTTTTCATTTTTTAATTGTTTCTTTATTTTTTTTCTTTCTGAACCTCTTTTCCCCCCTCACGATTTGCGATCTCTTCTGATTTGGCTAAAGCATATTTTCCTGGGGTTGTTGCCACCCTTTTAGTATTTCACTTGCTCCTTCATCTACTCTTATCTGGACAAAATGACAAGGCGGAAAAATTCACCACAAAAAAAAAGAACAAGAGGCAGTACCAAAGGCTAGGGACCTAATCAATACAGACATTGGTAATATGTCAGATCCAGAGTTCAGAATGACGATTCTCAAGGTTCTAGCCGGGCTCGAAAAAGGCATGGAAGATATTAGAGAAACCCTCTCCGGAGATATAAAAGCCCTTTCTGGAGAAATAAAAGAACTAAAATCTAACCAAGTTGAAAGCAAAAAAGCTATTAATGAGGTGCAATCAAAAATGGAGGCTCTCACTGCTAGGACAAATGAGGCAGAAGAAAGAATTAGCGATATAGAAGACCAAATGACAGAGAATAAAGAAGCTGAGCAAAAGAGGGACAAACAGCTACTGGACCACGAGGGGAAAATTCGAGAGATAAGTGACACCATAAGACGAAACAACATTAGAATAATTGGGATTCCAGAAGAAGAGGAAACAGAGAGGGGAGCAGAAGGTATATTGGAGAGAATTATTGGAGAGAATTTCCCTAATATGGCAAAGGGAACAAGCATCAAAATCCAGGAGGTTCAGAGAACCCCCCTCAAAATCAATAAGAATAGGTCCACACCCCGTCACCTAATAGTAAAATTTACAAGTCTTAGTGACAAAGAGAAGATCCTGAAAGCAGCCCGGGAAAAGAAGTCTGTAACGTACAATGGTAAAAATATTAGATTGGCAGCAGACTTATCCACAGAGACCTGGCAGACCAGAAAGAGCTGGCATGATATATTCAGAGCACTAAACGAGAAAAACATGCAGCCAAGAATACTATATCCAGCTAGGCTATCATTGAAAATAGAAGGAGAGATTAAAAGCTTCCAGGACAAACAAAAACTGAAAGAATTTGAAAACACCAAACCAGCTCTACAGGAAATAATGAAAGGGGTCCTATAAGCAAAGAGAGACCCTAAAAGTAGTAGATCAGAAAGAAACAGAGACAATATACAATAACAGTCACCTTACAGGCAATACAATGGCACTAAATTCATATCTCTCAATAGTTACCCTGAATGTTAATGGGCTAAATGCCCCAATCAAAAGACACAGGGTATCGGAATGGATAAAAAAACAAAACCCATCTATATGTTGCCTACAAGAAACTCATCTTAAACCCGAAGACACCTCCAGATTTAAAGTGAGGGGGTGGAAAAGATTTTACCTTGCTAATGGACATCAGAAGAAAGCAGGAATGGCAATCCTTATATCAGATCAATTAGATTTTAAGCCAAAGACTATAATAAGAGATGAGGAAGGACACTATATCATACTCAAAGGAACTGTCCAACAAGAAGATCTAACAATTTTAAATATCTATGCCTCTAACATGGGAGCAGCCAACTATATAAACCAATTAATAATAAAATCAAAGAAACACATCAACAATAATACAATAATAGTAGGGGACTTTAACACTCCCCTCACTGAAATGGACAGAATATCCAAGCAAAAGATCAACAAGGAAATCAAGGCCTTAAATGACACACTGGACCAGATGGACATCACAGATATATTCAGAACATTTCATCCCAAAGCAACAGAATACACATTCTTCTCTAGTGCACATGGAACATTCTCCAGAATAGATCACATTCTTGGTCCTAAATCAGGTCTCAACCGGTATCAAAAGATTGGGATCATTCCCTGCATATTTTCAGACCACAAGGCTCTGAAGCTAGAACTCAATCACAAGAGGAAATTTGGAAAGAACCCAAATACATGGAGACTAAACAGCATCATTCTAAAGAATGAATGGGTCAACCAGGAAATTAAAGAAGAGTTGAAAAAATTCATGGAAACAAATGATAATGAAAACACAACAGTTCAGAATCTGTGGGACACAGCAAAGGCAGTCCTGAGAGGAAAATATATAGCGGTACAAGCCTTTCTCAAGAAACAAGAAAGGTCTCAGGTACACAACCTAACCGTACACCTAAAGGAGCTAGAGAAAGAACAAGAAAGAAACCCTAAACCCAGCAGGAGAAGAGAAATCATAAAGATCAGAGCAGAAATCAATGAAATAGAAACCAAAAAAACAATAGAACAAATCAACGAAACTAGGAGCTGGTTTTTTGAAAGAATTAATGAGATCGATAAACCCCTTGCCAGACTTATCAAAAAGAAAAGAGAGAGGACCGAAATAAATAAAATAATGAATGAAAGAGGAGAGATCACAACTAACACCAAAGAAATACAGACAATTATAAGAACATACTATGAGCAACTCTACGCCAACAAATTTGACAATCTGGAAGAAATGGATGCATTCCTAGAGACATATAAACGATCACAACTGAACCAGGAAGAAATAGAAAGCCTGAACAGACCCATAACCAGTAAAGAGATTGAAACAGTCATCAAAAATCTCCAAACAAACAAAAGCCCAGGGCCAGATGGCTTCCCGGGGGAATTCTACCAAACATTTAAAGAAGAACTAATTCCTATTCTCCTGAAACTGTTCCAAAAAATAGAAAGAGAAGGAAAACTTCCAAACTCATTTTATGAGGCCAGCATCACCTTGATCCCAAAACCAGACAAGGATCCCATCAAAAAAGAGAACTACAGACCAATATCCTTGATGAACACAGATGCAAAAATTCTCGCCAAAATACTAGCCAATAGGATTCAACAGTACATTAAAAGGATCATTCACCACGACCAAGTGGGATTTATTCCAGGGCTGCAAGGTTGGTTCAACATCCGCAAATCAATCAATGTGATACAACACATTAATAAAAGAAAGAACAAGAACCATATGATACTCTCCATAGATGCTGAAAAAGCATTTGACAAAGTACAGCATCCTTTCCTGATCAAAACTCTTCAAAGTGTAGGGATAGAGGGCACATACCTCAATATTATCAAAGCCGTCTATGAAAAACCCACCGCAAATATCATTCTCAATGGAGAAAAACTGAAAGCTTTTCCGCTAAGGTCGGGAACACGGCAGGGATGTCCGTTATCGCCACTGCTATTCAACATAGTACTAGAAGTCCTAGCCTCAGCAATCAGACAACAAAAGGTAATTAAAGGCATCCAAATTGGCAAAGAAGAAGTCAAACTATCACTCTTCGCAGATGATATGATACTATATGTGGAAAATCCAAAAGACTCCACTCCAAAACTTCTAGAACTTGTACAGGAATTCATTAAAGTGTCAGGATATAAAATCAATGCACAGAAATCAGTTGCATTTCTCTACACCAATGGCAAGACAGAAGAAAGAGAAATTAAGGAGTCAATCCCATTTACAATTGCACCCAAAACTATAAGATACCTAGGAATAAACCTAACCAAAGAGACTAAGAATCTATACACAGAAAACTATAAAGTACTCATGAAAGAAATTGAGGAAGACACAAAGAAATGGAAAAACGTTCCATGCTCCTGGATTGGAAGAATAAATATTGTGAAAATGTCTATGCTACCTAAAGCAATCTACACATTTAATGCAATTCCTATCAAAGTACCATCCATTTTTTTCAAAGAAATGGAACAAATAATCCTAAAATTTATATGGAACCAGAAAAGACCTCGAATAGCCAAAGCAATATTGAAAAAGAAAGCCAAAGTTGGTGGCATCACAATTCCGGACTTCAAGCTCTATTACAAAGCTGTCATCATCAAGACAGCATGGTACTGGCACAAAAACAGACACATAGATCAATGGAACAGAATAGAGAGCCCAGAAATAGACCCTCAACTCTATGGTCAACTCATCTTCAACAAAGCAGGAAAGAATGTCCAATGGAAAAAAGACAGCCTCTTCAATAAATGGTGTTGGGAGAATTGGACAGCCACATGCAGAAAAATGAAATTGGATCATTTCCTTACACCACACACGAAAATAGACTCAAAATGGATGAAGGATCTCAATGTGAGAAAGGAATCCATCAAAATCCTTGAGGAGAACACAGGCAGCAACCTCTTCGACCTCAGCCGCAGCAACATCTTCCTAGGAACATCGCCAAAGGCAAGGGAAGCAAGTGCAAAAATGAACTATTGGGATTTCATCAAGATCAAAAGCTTTTGCACAGCAAAGGAAACAGTTAACAAAACCAAAAGACAACTGACAGAATGGGAGAAGATATTTGTAAACGACATATCGGATAAAGGGTTAGTGTCCAAAATCTATAAAGAACTTAGCAAACTCAACACCCAAAGAACAAATAATCCAATCAAGAAATGGGCAGAGGACATGAACAGACATTTCTGCAAAGAAGACATCCAATTGGCCAACAGACACATGAAAAAGTGCTCCATATCACTCGGCATCAGGGAAATACAAATCAAAACCACAATGAGATATCACCTCACACCAGTCAGAATGGCTAAAATTAACAAGTCAGGAAATGACAGATGCTGGCGAGGATGCCGAGAAAGGGGAACCCTCCTACACTGTTGGTGCGAATGCAAGCTGGTGCAACCACTCTGGAAAACAGCATGGAGGTTCCTCAAAATCTTGAAAATAGAACTACCCTATGACCCAGCAATTGCACTGCTGGGTATTTACCCTAAAGATACAAACGTAGTGATCCAAAGGGGCACGTGCACCCGAATGTTTATAGCAGCAATGTCTACAATAGCCAAACTATGGAAAGAACCTAGATGTCCATCAACAGACGAATGGATCAAGAAGATGTGGTATATATACACAATGGAATACTATGCAGCCATCAAAAGAAATGAAATCTTGCCATTTGTGACAACGTGGATGGAACTAGAGGGTATCATGCTTAGCGAAATAAGTCAATCAGAGAAAGACAACTATCATATGATCTCCCTGATATGAGGGAGAGGAGATGCAACATGGGGGGTTAAGGGGGTAGGAGAAGAGTAAATGAAACAAGATGGGATTGGCAGGGAGACAAACCATAAGTGACTCTTAATCTCACAAAACAAACTGAGGGTTGATGGGGGGAGGGTGGTTGGGAGAGGGGGTGGGGTTGTGGACATGGGGAGGGTATGTGCTATGGTGAGTGCTGTGAAGTGTGTAAACCTGGCGATTCACAGACCTGTACCCCTGGGGATAAAAATATATGTTTATAAAAAAGAAAAAAAATAAAGTGCAGTTGCTATTAGTTCTGACAATAGCTCTGTGAAGTCTGGAACATGATAAACCAAATAACATACTCATAAACTGTTCTTTTATGGACAGATTTATATTTAATTTTAAGAGTTATTTGTTATGCACCTACTTTGTGGGACTGCTAAGCTCTTAAAAGAGAGAAGAAATGAAAACAAAATTGTTCAGGCTTCAAGGAATAGTTCTTGATTGTAGAATATCTACGGCCATACCACCCTGAACGCGCCCGATCTCGTCTTTATAACCTGTACCTGATAAAGTAGCTTTTTTTGGGAAATTGATAAGTAATATAAAACAACCAGTATATAACACTTGGCACTAAGTTAACTTTAAGAAATAAAAAGTCGAGGGCTTTTGAGTCAACTCAGTTGAACTTCTCCAAAATTTGCCCCTTTTTTATATTATTCAGTGTGATTTTCTATTGTGCTTACACCATCTTCTGCTTTATTTAGGCTGATGTCATTTGACTTATTTTTTAAAAATGTGTTGAAATCAGAGAACTAAATTAATGAAGATGTATTCCATGTTCATGGATAGAAAGATTCAATATTAAGATGCCAGTTTTTCCTAACTCAATCTGTAATTTATTGCAATTTCAATGAAAATCCTAGCAAGTTACTTTTTGGATATTGACAAACTGATTCTAAAGTTTAGATGGAGAGGTAGAGAACCCAGAATAGTCAACTCAGTATTGAGAACGAAGTTGAAGGACTACAATTTAACTTGAAGACATACTATAAAGGTACAGTAATCAAGGCAGTCTAGTATTAGCAAAAGAATACATGAATAAGTTAATGAAACAGAATAGAAAATCCTCTATTCAGACCTCCATAAATACAGTCACCTGATCTTTGAAAAAGGAACAAAAGCAATACAATAGAGAAAAGAAAATCTTTTCAACAAAAGATTCCAGAATAATTGGACATCCACATGAAAAAAAAAAAGACATAGCCTTTGCACCTTTCACAAAAATTAATTCAATATTAATTATAGACATAAATGAAAAGGAAAAACTAGAAGATGACATAGGAGAATGCCTATGTGACTCTAGACTTGGTGATGACTTTTGAGATACAACACCAAAGGCAAGATCCAGGAAGGAAGAATCGATAAGCTGGACTTTGTTATAATGAAAAGTTTCTGCTCTGTGAAAAATGTTCTTGAGAAAATGAAAAGACTCATCACTGACTGGGAGAAGATATTTACAAAAGACATATCTCATGAAAGATTATTATTCAAAATCTATAAGGAACTCTTAAAACAACAATAAGAAGATGATCAACTCAAAATTAGGCAAAGGACTTTAACAGACATCTCACTGAAAAAGATTACAGATACTAAATAAACGTATGAAAAAATGATGCACATCATATGTCATGAGGGAAATGCAAATTAAAATAACACTGTGATACCACTACACATTTATTAGAATGGCCAAAAAACAGAGCACTGAACACCCCCAATGCTGGTAAAGATGTGGATAAGGAACTCTCTTCAATTACTGGTGGAAATGCAAATGGCACAGCCAAATTTGAAAGCTAATTTGGCAGTTTCTTACAAGCTAAATATACTCTTATGGTATGACCCAGCATTAGTGCTCTCTGGTATTTACCCAAAGGAGTTGAAAACTTATGTCCACAAAAATACTTGTACAAGGATGTTTACAGCAACTTTATTCATCATGGCCAAAACTTGGAAGCAACCATGATAACCTTCAGTAGGTGAATGGGTAAATAAACTGTGGTACATCCAGTCAATACCTATAATCCAAGAGTATGATTCAGAACTAAAAAGAAATGAGCTATCAAATCATACAAAAAACACGGAGGAATTTAAAATACATATTTCTAAATGAAAGAAGAAAGCTAAAAATCCACATACTGTGTGATTCTATCTGACATTCTGGAAAAGGCCAACCTATGGTGATAGTAAAAAGATTAGTGGTTTCCAGGCATTAGGGTAGAAGAAAGGATAAGCAGGTAAAGCACAGAGGATTTTTAGAGCAGTAAAATTATTCTATTTGACACTATCATGGTGGATACATGTCATTATACATTTATTAAAAGCTATAGAGTGTACAACAGCAAGAGTAAACCAAAATGTAAACTATGGAATTTGGGTAAGGATGTGTTAACTAGGTTGATTAAGTGTAGCACATGTACCATCTGGTATAGGATGTTGATAGTGCTGGAGGACATGGAGGTGGGGGGCACTCTGTATTTTATGTTAAATTTTGATGAAGACTTAAAATTGGTCCAAAAAATAATATCTATTTAAAAATAAAAAGAAACAATAGCAAATTAAACTTAAAGTGATAAAAAAATATAAATACCTGAGAAGAAATTAATTAATTATAAAACAAAGATTCAATAGAGAAAACTAAGAAAGCCAAAAATTTGTTCTCTATGAAACCTAATTAGCCCACAGCAAGACATTAAAATATAGCAGAAATACAAATATCAGTGTAAGGAATGTTGAAGAAGACATTGATACCAATGAACAGTCATTGCAAATATAATATGAGAATATTATAAACAAGTTTACATGAATAAGTTTAAAAATTAGATGAAAGGGACAATTTCTAGAGAAGTACAACTTATCAGAATTAATATCATAATAAAGAGAAATTTTTTAAAAATCCTATTCTTTGAAGGAAATTTAATCCATAATGAAAAGCTTTTCTTCAAAGACATTCCTACCCCACGTAGTTTTCAATTTTGGTGGTGTCTATTAATATACTCTGAAACTCAGGAAATCTTTCCTAAACTGTATCCATTCTACCAATAATCCCATCAAAGGCATTCTTCATTTCTCTTGCAATATTTTTATTTGGTTTGGTTTGTTTATCTCTAGAATTTCTTTTTGGTCCTTTGTGAGAATTTCCATCTCTCTGCCTAACTTGTTCTTCTGTTCTTCTTTACTATACTTTATCCACTGGAGTCAACTTATTTACCTTGTTTTATTTTATTATTATTTTCTTATTCACATTGTTTTAAATTGCTGGTCTGATAATTCCCACAACGCTGCCACATCTTAGTCTAGTTCTGATGCTTGCTATTTCTCCTCAAACTTTGGCGTTTGACTTTTGGTATGTCTTGTAACTTTTTCTTAATAGCTGAACATGATGCACTGAGTAAAAAGAACTTGTGTAATTAGCCATTGGGTGGCAAGGTGTGGGTGGAGGAAAGTGTTTCATAGTCTTAAAAGTAAGGTCTCGGTCTTTTAGTG
Organism: Enhydra lutris kenyoni; assembly: GCF_002288905.1. NCBI lineage: Eukaryota > Metazoa > Chordata > Mammalia > Carnivora > Mustelidae > Enhydra > Enhydra lutris. Next base: position 64,127,936 of record NW_019154086.1, on the reverse strand, counting down.
AGCCTGAATTGTAAAATTCCCGCATGCTTCTTAGTTTTCTGTCTCCCTTCATTGGGACAGGATGGGTAAGGTGTTGGATATATCCCTTCTTCTACATGGGAACCTAGAGGGGGCAGGAGTTGGGTTTTCTCTTCCCCCAGGTCAATAAAGTTCTGATTAACCCCAGCAGGTTAGGCTCTAGTGAAATAGTTTCACCTGATGGCAGACATTTTAAAGAACACAGCGCTCTGGTATGTTTCAAAGGATTCCTGTTTCTCTTTCCATGTGAGAAGCACAGAGGATTTTTCTCCATTCTTCACTATGAAAACATGTGCAGCTCCTAGAGGTAAGACACAAAACTGTGTGAATCCCCTTGTATTAATGGCCAAAAATGGCCTTTTTATTTCAGTATTGTCTTTTTCCTTCTTATAGAAGACCTGAGATGCAGGTAATTTTTGTGTCATATTTCTATTACCTTCAGGATTTTCTTTAAATGTGTTGTAGTAAAAGGTATTGAATTCTGTTTTTCCTGCAAAAGTTGTTATTTAGCTTTGCTTTTTGAAAAATATTTTCACTTGTTACAGATTTTTTGGGTTGAAGGTTTTATTTCAGAAATTGAAATATGCCATTCAGTTGTCTTTTGGCTTGCATAAAAATTGAGTTCTGATTTTCATTGTAGCTGTAGTTATCCTTAGTGTTTTCACTAACTGAATTCCTTTAGTGTTACCCTGTACATCAGGTACAAGTTAGACTGACAGAAGGTTTTTTCCTCAGTGTTTCTATTCTGTGATTAGATTCAGACATCCCATAAGTGTTTCTACATCAGAATAGGTCTCTCCTCAATGTTCTTATCCCAGGAACAGATAGCAGCGGCTTACTAGGGGTGCAGAGTTGTCTGTTTTTGGGAATGGGGCTTTCTCTATGATCTTGCCAGGTGTAGGATACTTCTAATAACCAGGGTCTGGAGAGCCTCCAACCCACTTTCCAAGGGCAGAACGAAGTTTTTTGTTTGTTTTTTCCTTTTATTTTTGCCTGAGCTGCAACTGTCTTGGCATCACCCTCTCCCCCATGCCCTCCACACTCATGGCTCAAGATTATTATTATTTTTTTTTTTTCTGTAGAAGAGAAGTTTCCAGGTGGTACTTTGTGCTTTCATGCAGTGTCAGCTGTTTTTCTTGTTCAGGCTTACACCATAAAGAGGGGATTTGCAGCATTTCACTCTGCCCAAAATTGTTTTTACCTTGCGGTGACATCCATGGAAAAGTCCAACGTTGAATATAAAATCCCTGGTGTCTGCAGCTTTTGGGAGTTCTGTAGACTCAAGCTATCCCATACTTGGTTTTTAGAAATTTGTTTTTAAGCTTTATCTGAAATTTTCTTACTGGCTTATAGGACGGCCCAGTTTTCCTCTTCTGTCCTGCCCTAGCAAGCAAACTGCTCACATTTCCTTGAAAGTGCCTACCTTCCCTTAGGTTTTAGCTGATTTGTTTCTACTGTGACCTCAGCTATCTTATCAGCTCAAAACAAAGTAGACCTTTATAAATTGTTTGTCTTGTTGTCTGAGTGGGAGGAATGCTTTTTCTCCCTTTCTGGTATACTAATTGGAACTCAAACCTTTCTGGGGAAAAGTTTTTGATCAGATGGTAACTACTCATCTGGTGCTTGCCTCATATAACAAAAAAGTTGCTCACACTTGTGCTGGGTTATTGAGATTGTGCTGGGTTATTGAGATTATTACTTCCATTACTAGCTGTGTTGGCATTCCCCTTTGAAATCTTGGTTCTTCTTTAAAAAGGCCAGAGCAGGGGCGCCTGGGTGGCTCAGTGGGTTAAAGCCTCTGCCTTCGGCTCAGGTCATGATCCCAGGGTCCTGGGATCAAGCCCCACGTTGGGCTCTCTGCTCAGCAGGGAGCCTGCTTCCTCTTCTTTCTGTCTGCCTCTCTACCTACTTGTGATCTCTGTCTGTCAAATAAATAAATTCTGCTCTGGCCTTTTTTTTTTAAGATTTTTTCTGTGACCAAGTTATGTATGTAATATGTTGCAAATGTGATGTCTCTGCCATGTCATTAAGCTGGAGGCTTTGCAATGCTCTTTAGTTTACTAGTAAAATAACAGATTAAATGGATGTTCATATATGTATGGAAATATCATTTTAATCTAGTCTCACAGTAGGAAAGCTTATTTTATTACCTATTTATTTAAAATTTGGGGAATTTTATCTTTGGAACACTGCAAAATTGGAGTACAGTGCTTTCTTAGACAATCAGGTAATTAATTTTGGTACCCCAGAATTCTTAATTCTAATGTATTATATCATTTCTATTAAATCCCATCCCTCTTGCCATTATCACATTTTACTTAATCAGTGTGAAAACTACTTCAAAGTACAATGTATATAAAAGATATTAGTGCACTCTTGACTTCCAATGAATAGGGTAATAGTATAATGCATTCAGAAAATATTTCCAAGTTGTTATGAGTAATAGATAAGAAGTGTTCTGTATTTATTCAGTTGGGTCAAAAAAGCTGGAAGCAGAGTGACACGGCAACATATAAATATAAAAGCGGTTTGTCATGAAAGAGCTAGGACCTGACATTATCTTCTTATATTGTCATTGTCACTAATTAGGTGAAGAAATAGGAGTAGTGTAAAATCAGTTTAACCTTGCAACCTTTATTTTTTATTTTTTCTTAATTATTTTTTAAGATTTTATTTATTTATTTGACAGAGAGAGAGATCACAAGTAGGCAGAGAGGCAGTCAGAGAGAGAGGAGCAAGCAGGTTCCCTGCTGAGCAGAGAGCCCGATGTGGGGCTAGACCCCAGGACCCTGGGACCATGACCTGAGCCGAAGGCAGAGGCTTTAACCCACTGAGCCACCCAGGTGCCCGCAACCTTTATTTTTGAACTAGATGTTCATTATTCAATAAAAGTTAATTGAGTGGCTATTAAATGGCAAGTGTTGGATTGGACTAAAGGAACTGTGGATTTAGCAGGGACTGAAAGAGAGAAGAAGCCCTGCTTTCTACATAGCTCTCCATTTTTTTCAACCAAAATTTAAAGTACTGTGCCTTTTGACTTTGTTGATGAGATCTCAAGTGGGTAGCTTAAGTTTGGATGTCATTAATAAATTTTAGCAGTTGACTACAAATTCAACTGCTATATCATTTCTCTACCAAGTGTAATGTTTGTTTTTATTTGAACAATTAGAATACTATATAAGTATTATCTTTAAGGTTGTCAATGAAACTGAAGAACTGCAAAAGAATGTGAGATATTTGGTTCAAATTTAAGTGAATTGTTCTATAAAGTGTCACTCACTCATTTTCCTTTTTTTGGATATTAGATAGCTCTCTGTCTCTTTCAGCTCTCTTTCAGCATGAGACAATATTAGGTTTTTAGCAGTCTGAGCAATATGAGGAATAGCAATGTCTTTACCAGGTCTAGACTTAAGGTTGCATTTACACTCTATTGGATTTTGGTCATCCTGTGTTACACTGGAGCCAGATCTTGCTGGCTTTGTGAGTTAGTTGTGAAATTTTTGGGAGCTTTCAGACCTGGTTGTTTAAGAATTGGTGGGTTAAAATCTGGCACAGTGGAGTATTTTGTGACCATGGGGATATTTTATTATTGTGTTTTGGGGTCCCCAATACCATCCCCATATTAAGAGATTTCCTAGAATGACTCCTAAGACTAAAATCTTAGGATTAAAACTATATTTTATTTTCTAAATGTAGTAAGGTTATACAGCTGAATCATAATGGAAAAAGAGGGAAGTCGACTGTGGAAGAAACCTTCTGCAGGGTTCCTTAACGTCTCTCCCTCTCATAAAGTATCATATGGAACACACTGCTCCCCAGAAATGAAAAGGCTGTAGCATGCATGCAGTGTTTTCTGGGTTTGTTTGCTTTTTTTGTTTTGTTTGAGGAAGCTGCTGGGAGACAAATGGCCAGGGTTTTAACTGGGAACTGGTCACATAGGCACCCTCTGCCTAGCACATACCAAAATTCCCAGAAGGAAAGCAGATATAGTATAAAGCGCATTCTCTACACAGTCTGGGCCCAACACACCACTGTTCATAAGAACACTCTTAGCATCTAGGTTCCCAGACACCAGCCAAAGGCCAGTCTTGAAAGTAGGGCTTCTAAGAACAGTAGTCTCCAGCCAACTAACTTCACACTTTCCCACACAATTAACTTTTTCATAACCTAATCCCAAAAATCTTAAGTGCTAGTTAGAATCAAGTTTCTATTTACATTAATTATAATAAGTAGGTTAGAGTAATTAATCTGATCCCATTAGGCAGGTTGTTTTACTTGCTGCTTTCTGGTAAGTAGATCTCCCTGCTGCCTCCTTTGTGATCATTATTCATTTTATGTATTTATTCCTTTGATAAGCATTCATTGCCCTATGTACCATCAAAATAGTTCAAAATATAGAGTTCAGAGTAGTACAAGGTTTATTCTATAAAGGAACTTCTGCTTGTTTATGGAAAGTACGTGTATATTAGAGTATAAGGATTGTCAACTTTTGCTAAATAATATGAAGTCAAACTAAGAGGAATAGAGAGTAACAGAGTGGGATTTGAACTAGTTTATATGTTTTTTTCAAGGAACGACTCTCTGGTTGGGGGACGTTTGAACGACTCTCTGGTTGGGGGACGTTTGAACAGAGAAGTGAAAGAGATAAGGACATAAATTACTCAGCTATCTGGAGGTAATTCCTTCCAAACAGACTTCCATCTTCCAGAGGCAGGAAGTGATGGAAGAAGGGCAAGGAGAAGGGCAAGGACAACATGGCTGATACAGAACAAATAAGGTAGAGAGGTGGCTAACAGAGGACACCAGAGGGGTAGAGCAAGAACAGAAAACTGATATTTTAGAGATTTGTAGTTTTTATTAACACCTTTTACGTTTTCCTCTGAGTGAGAAAGAATCTGGAGGGTTTTTGGAAAGAGGAGTGATATGATCTTGTAAAAGTTTAAAAAGCCAGAGAAAAGAATAGGAATTAAAAAAAAAAAAGGCAAGGGTGGAAGCAGAGTGAATAGTGGGAGTAAATCAAAATACTCCAGGAAAAAATATTGATAGTGAAGATCAGAATAGTAGCAATGAGTGGAAGTGGTGAGATTTGGGCTGGGTATATTTTGACATCAGGATCAATGGGAACAGGATAGAACAAATAGTATCTTGTTTTTGGATGACACTTTAAGATTTCTGCTCCAACTAACTGGAAAAGAGGTGTTGATATTAATCAAAATGGGAAGGCAGAGAAAGAAGCACACACAGGGAGACTCAAGAATTTATGTTGGGATGCGCTATGTTTGGGATACATATTTGATGACTAAGTGTAGATGTCGAATCAACAGTTGGATATACAAGTCTGAAGATAAACTTGGGAGTCAACAAGTTAAAGATGATACTTAAGGCTATGGGAGTAGAAGATATCCGAATGTATAATTACATTTACAATTACATTTACAATTAAAAAAAAGCATTACAAGGACAAAGTCATAGCTAATTTTTATGAGCCTGAAAGATGAGCAGATACCTGCAGAGGAGGATGAAAGCAGTTAATGAAGTCAAAGAACCAAGAGAAAGTGGTCTCCATAATGAGTATGAAGAGCATCTTACAGGGAGAAAGTGGTCAGCAATGTCAAATGTTGATGACTGTTGCATTAGGGGGGAGTTTGAGAATTGATTGATAAATTCGTTAGCGTGGATGCTCCTGGTGATACAGCCAATAGTAAATAATATAAATTACATTATCCTAGTGTTATGTTAGTGTGGGTTCAAGAAAGAATAGGAGCAATGGAGAGATGGAGTGTGAGTACAGCTGGTGGCTTGAGAAGAACTAGAGGGGTGAAGAGGATCTTTTAATAGATATTAATGCAGTGTATTTGATTATGATAAAAATTGTACAGGAGAGAAACAACTGCTAATGCAGAAAGTCAAGAGAACAGTATCATGAATAAGTGAGACAGGATGAACTCCAATGCATATTTGAAGGGATGAGCCTTGGGTAGGAATACTGATACAAAGCAACAGCAGGAGAGAAAGCAGAGTACATAAGAATAAAAAAATGTGGGCTGGTGAATGGCAGATTAGATACTATTGAATGCTTCTATTTTGTCAGTGAGATATTTAAAGATGAACACCTGAAAGAAGGAATGTCCTAAAGGTGGACAGGTGGGGTGGTGAGGGAAGAGTTTTTGTTAATTTGAGGAGAGAGGAAAATAGATCTACTATTTGTCTGGAAGGGTAGATGACTGAATTGACAAAGGAAACACAATAGGATTGAAACGAAGAACGGATTTTGCCTGAGATTTATGGTGAGGGCTTAAGAGTTAGTTAATTATTTTAGGTCCTTCAAGAAGAGGATGCCAGGTTAGCATTAGACCTACAAGAGTTTTTTGGGGGGGACATACCTGTGAAAGGTAGAGAGGGAAGTTAGGCATGGCAGAGAAGAGTTTTCAGACCGTGATGCAGGTCTGATAGCTGTGAAATGAGAGCCAGCAAAACTGGGTAAGCACTTCAGACTTTGCAGTGCAGGTCTGAGAATGTCTTGGCCAGCCCAACATGAGGTTTCCCTGAAAAGGTTGATGGTTAAGAGAATCCCATATTGAGCAGAGATAGTTATAGTAGTCTTGTCAAATACACTTATTGACTGGGAGTAGCCTAGGGGGAGCTCAGCTTTAGCATGAGCACTGTAAAGAATCTGTAGGTGCTGCTGGTGGAGGCTTTCAATTAGCTGGGCTCAATGCAACAAGTTCTGAAAGGAGACCTGAGCAGTTCATGTCCATGGCTGGCGTGTTCAATGTGGCCATGTGTTTTACTCTAGCAGTGGTTAGCTACTCTGATGAGTTTGAGGAAGAAGTGGAATGTTATTTTTAGATTTGAAAATTCCTGGGGTCATAATATGAAGGGGAATGGGAATAAACCAAATGAAGCATAATCAAGCAGTTAAAATAAAGAAACATAGACTCAAAGCTGGCTATGGAAATGAGTACCTGAAGGTACTAGAGTTTTACCTATGCAAACAAGAAGACTAAAGTCCTCTTATTTTTTTTTTAAAGATTTTATTTATTTATTTGACAGACAGAGATCACAAGTAGGCAGAGAGGCAGGCAGGGAGTGGGGGGGAAGCAGGCTCTCCGCTGAGCAGAGAGCCCCATGTGGGGCTCGATCCCAGGATCCTCAGATCATGACCCGAGCCGAAGGCAGAGGCTTTAACCCACTGAGCCACCCAGGTGCCCCTAAAGTCCTCTTATTAAGGTAAAAATAATTAATTCCTTAATTTTCATTGCAAGTTTGACTATAAAAGTAGAAGGCTTATAATGTTGTATATGTACATTTATATGTAGAGAAAGAAAACCTTTCAAACGTTATCAATTTATACATACATGTATGACATAAATGTGAGAGAGAAGCTAGGAATTTGTTACTTCCTAGTTAGGTTTAAATTTCCATGTGTTCCTTATACTCTTAACTACACGGAGCTGGATTTTAATTTTATATATCCATTGCAACATTGGTCTCAAATTCCACTGAACTCCTTCATCATGTGCAAATGAAGAGGAGAGATTAAATACATCAAACTTGCTATATTGGGAGATGATATTGCAGTTCTACAAGCAGTATCTTGTTTTAAGAATTTGCAGGATACTGGGGTGCCTGGGTAGCTCAGTGGGTTAGGCCTCTGCCTTCAGCTCAGGTCATGATCTCAGGGTCCTGGAATCAAGCCCCGTGTCAGACTCTCTGCTCAGCAGTGAGCCTGCTTCCCCGCCCCGCCCCCTGCCTACTTGTGATTTCTCTATCTCTGTCAAATAAATAATAAAATCTTAAAAAAAAAAAAGAATTTGCAGGATACTTTGGACTCTAAGGATTTTAAGGTTTATTGACTGGCTTTAAGATTAAACCTTAGTCAAAGCTATGGCCAATACCTAGTTCCCTCTTATCTTGCCTCTACTTGCCTATTTAGAGACTCTACTACCTGAATGACTATTGTGGAATTAGAAAATCCCTATTCATCTGTGCCTCACCAGATGCTAAATTCTAACTGTAAGACTGGAATTTACTTACATTTGTCTTTGAGTTCATCCTCTCTGTTCTTTTCATACTTTAGGCAGGTCTAGTTTCAGATCTGAATCTTCAGTAAATCTTGTTATACTCCAGTTAACAAAGCCTGGCTGTGTCAGGTATTTCAATAAATAAACAATAATTTCAATCCTTGCCACTGTCACTAGTAAGTGCCTGGAAGCAAGTCTGTTCTGAGAGACTTAAGAAATATTCATATTCAATCCTTATAATAACAGTGTTTTTTATTATTAACATTATTCCTATTTGGAGATAAGAAAAATGAAGTCCAAGTAATATAACTTGCTGAAATTTATATAACAAAGCCACACAGAAACTGAACTGACTTCTAATTCTCTTTTAATCTATATCATATACCTTTCGTGCCAGACATTAGATATATCAATTTATAAATGTCTAATTGTTCCCATTTTCAATGCATCCCACAGGTTTATTTCCTTCTGAAGTTCTATATATTAATAGATACAGAAACAGTGCTGTCTACTTACAGGAAGAATAATAATCCTGTGTCTATACAAGGCCATCATTAGGTACTTGTTGATTTCTTCCAGACCCTGAACACATGGCTTAGTACTTACATTTATTGATGCTTCAGGGTAACTATTTTTGGTTATAGCTATAATCATAAACCTCAAATAGAAGTGTATGTAATTTTTTTCCTTATAGTTTCAAGTTCTATTTTCATCAGAATCATTGCTTTGGGCTTGAGGCTTTTCAGATCATAAAGCTGGCCTCTTAAATCAGAAACAGAAAGGACTCTTCTATAGGATGATATATGCTTCCAGATGGCATGTCAGAATAAAGCAATATCCTTGTTAAAGGATGATTGTACCTATTTCTCCTTCTTGGTCTAAAGTTATTTTCCAAAACTATATTGTAAAATTAATTACTTGAAATTGCAATGGCTGAAAAGCAAATTGGAATTCCAGTAAAGTCAATGATAGTTTTTCACTGCTGAAGTAAACCAATTACCTGTTGGAAACATTGCCCTGTTTCTTTAAAAGTTTTCTGTCCATCAACTATAGCATCTGCTTCAGAATGTTGTGAGGGAATGGGTTATAGCATTTAAGTCAAGGATTTCATTTTAAATAGAGGATTTTATTTGATAAAATTAGACATCGCCTTTTCTTGTTTTTCTTTATAGTCTTAGTTACAACTGAGAGTCTGTTTTGCTCTACAAAGAATTTTCTCCCACTGAATTAAATATGGTATGAGTATTCATTTCACTGGCAAATTGTTCCAAAATTCAAGGTGTCCTATTAATTTTTGTTACATAGGAATCTAAACAATTTGAGCAAATCATGTTAGGTATAGTTTATGAATTATTTTTACAGGAACAATATAATAAAAACCTTAAACCTAAATATTTCTTAAAATGTGTATACTTGACATTTTAAAAACACTTTTGATTTCCATATGAATAGTCTGGATATGGAGAGATAACAATTAAAAGGGGAAAAAAACTTTAATATTTGTATTTTGTGTTCCTTACATATATAACTGCTCTTAAATTGGCAAAGTGAAAAGGAAGATGGAAAGGATTATTCATATAAAATAGGCATGCTCAAAAGTTGTACTGTTGGAATGACAGTTTCATTTCCAAATGCAATAAATATTCTATAAGTTCTTCCTTTATAGTCTTTCACATGTGTTTCTTTATATTATTAATATCAACTTAGAGTTTGAGAACATTGCATTGATAGAATGTCAATAAGCTTTTGATTATATTCACTGCCACCAAATTTGCTACTTTCAAACTACTTCCCGGTGGATAGTTTAAGCACATCACCCTCCCTTGGTTGTTCCTGTTTCAAGTTCTTTGTCCTTTGCTTCTCAGTCTTTCTTGATCCCTCCACTCCCTGTACTTTTCTGGGAGACCCATTTATCTGTGGATAACAAGGGATGTTCTGATCAGATTAGTTGTTATTGCTTAGCTGTTCCTCAAATGAGCCAAATTCTGCCTTTCCTTTTTGTCCAACATTGACTGTATCCATTTATTTCATAAAGTCTCACCCAGCTGATTTGTCTTAGCTATGATTTTCTCTGTTCTGAACACCTAAACCCATCTATATTGCACAGTCTCAAATTGGATTCAAGCTTATATTATTTTCTGGTTGCTTCATGTACTATATTCTCTAAGTAGGTTATCTTGAAATATTATTCTCTACTGCGGCTTGTTGAACACTAAGAAATAAATAGATATTTAGTAATTATAAAACATTCTAATACAAGATCTACCAAGTAATAACGTTTGTTAAAATCTAGTAGCATGTGGTTTAAATGTTCAAGAAGGTGTCCACAGTTTTTTGAAGATCATCTCATTCTAGATTTATATACATGAAATTAGCTCCCTCTTCTCTTACTAAGTTTCTTCCAGTACAAATTAGCAAGATAGCATCTTGAATAAAACCTTTAAAAAGTTTAAACATCACAGTTCTAAAGTTTCATAAACTGATTAAGATATTTTCAAGAATTTTAAATTATGTTAATCAAATGAGAAAAATATCACAACATTTGATTCTGTTTTTGTTGTTGTTTTATATACCACTTGAGAAACTGATTATAGGCTATGGGCCTGCCCACTATTGCCTCTCCAAATACAGTATGCATACCATATTTTCATGCTATTTGCTCTGGCTTATATTAGAAACAGATGTCCTTTATAAAAAGTATGAAGTCAATTTTAAAATGATACTGACATACTTCAAGTTTGAAGTGAAAATAATGGTTTCCTTAATAAAGACCATGAAAATTGGGAAAGTAAAATCCAAGGGAGGAAAGTTATCTTAGTCTAAAAATATATTTAAATGAGCCACTGTGGAGAACAGTATGGAAGTTCTTGAAAAAATTAACAATAGAAATACCACATATCCAATAATTCCCCTACTGGGTCTTTATCCAAAGAAAAAGAAAACACTGATTGGAAAGGATATGTGCATCCTATGTTGCTTGCAGCATTATTTACAATAGCCAAGATATAGAAGCCACCTAAGTGTCCATTGATGAATGGAGAAAGAACACACACACACACACACACACACACACACACGAATATTACACAGTCTTAATAAAGGATGAATTTGTGTCATTTGCAACATCATGGATGGACCTAGAGGGTATTGGTCTAATGAAGTAAGTCAGACTGGGAAAAACAAATGCCATATGATTTTATTCATATGTCAAATCTTTAAAAAAGGGATAAACAAAAAACAGAATCAGACCTATAAATAGAGGAAACAGATAATGATTGCCAGAGGATAGAGGAGTTGAGAGATGGGCAAAACAGGTGAAGGAGAGTGGGAGATCCAAATTTTCAGTTATGGAATGAATAAGCCATGGGAATAAAAGGTACAGCATGGGGAATATAATCAATGGTACTGATTGTAATAGCCTTGTATGGTGACAGACGGTAGCTACACTTGTGAACACACCATAATCAGATCACAATGCTGTACATCTTAAACTAATGTAACATTGTGTATAAGCTACACTTAAGTATTATATGTGTGTGTGTGTGTGTGTATAATATACAATTTTTTTAAAAGAGTAAATAGGTGATACGTGACTTAAATGAGAAGTTGGTCTTTTGATTTGTCTTTGACATGGCAAAGCTCATGTCCTTTTAAATATCCATTTAAGCTTTTTAACATTTTTTTAACAAGCTTTTTAACATTTATTCTGATGATAATGAAAGTTGGTAGTCTGAGTCACAGAGGTTCATAGAAACACATCAGATCAGAATTCCTATAGCTCATGTTGCCAGTAAGGTTAGCTTATGTCAAAGAATTCTTTTTTTTTTTTTTTTTTTGAGGCTCTCTGAGTCAGATTCATATTAGATTAATCCTCTCCAAATGAATGAGGTTTTGTGTTTGTGCGTGTGTAATATATAATGTGGCACTAGTCATGCAATTTCAACAAGAAAATAGCTAAATCTATAATTTAAAAATGTTATGAGAATTAAGCCTCAAAGGGGTTCTGCAGTATTTTCTCTACTTGTGGACTTCTGCCTATTAAGAAACTAACAAGTCTTTGTGATTGCTGATTTTTATCCCAGAAAAGCACCTCTCCCAATTCTAGAAAGTTCAAATAGCTGTCCCTGTTGACTCTATTAATATTAATATCTTTATACAAAGATATTATTTGTCTTTTTCATTCCCATTTTCTCCTTAGTTTTTTGTCACCTCAATCTTCCTTTGGTAGGCAAAAATCAAAAGGATAGCTAAAAAAGCTAAATATTCATGTAGTTGTCACAGGTCAAACTGATGCATCAAACTCATCAGGGGAATGGGCTTTGTCTGTGGAGTGATGGCATAGGATACAAACAATAACAGGTCAGGAATTCATCACCTGGGTCTATTCACTTTTACAATAATCATTTTATATGGAATATTGATAGATCTCAAAAGCCATTAAAATATTTTTTTGCTGGCAACTCATATGCATCCCCCTTTTATCTTGACATTTCTCTGATTCTAAAAGATCAAAATTAAGACTTACGGAAGTGATATTATGTATTTTGGTTTAAGTCCAGCTTTTTTGTTTTGTTTTGTTTTGGCCCCTCTCATCTCTGTGGTCACACAAATCATAAATGTACAAACATCTTCTCTTTAACTCCCTCCTCCAGAATAAATTACTGATCAATGATGCTGTCCTAAGTCCACTAGCTTTGTACAAATCATTTTGGACACATTATAACATGGTTCACCTAAAATATACTTAATAAAATACAATTTTTTCCTAGTCAACTGCATCCCCAAAAAATGCTTTGCTCACACGTCCATATGTTTACTTAAATTTCCATTATCCCTATTTAAAGCTCATCTTTAATTTCCTACATTCTTCTTTTCTTATAAATATTTCCCATTAATGTCCTTATAAATACTCTTCAATTTCAGCCAAAGATTTTCAGAAGCATTAATACATATGACAATTGAAACTTGTTTTGGGACAGATTTACTTCATTTCAATGGCAAATTTATCTGCCATTTATAGCCAGTCCACAAATGTAGTTTTACCTGACACATTATTTTGAGAGTTGAATTTCATATTCTTTTAAAAATATTAAGTTCCATGCTGTGGCAACTGAATGTGGGTTCAGGGAACTTGCTTCTCTAAGATCAAACTGACATTCAGTGGAAGTGATTCCTGAAGCATTTCCCAGGGTCTCTTGGTGTTCCCAGAGACCCTTTCAAGTAGTCTGCAATATAGAAACAATTTTCACAATAATACTGAGATACCATTTGTCGCTTTAGCTCTTGTTTTCTCATGAGTAAAGAGTGGAGTTTTCCAGAGGCCACATAATCTGGTATTGAAACAGAATGAATGCAGAAGCAGGTAGGAAAATTCAGCTCTTTTCCATTAAGAAAAACTGCAAATTGTAAGCAAGGACACTCTTTACTCTGAGTTTTTGTTGTTTGGGGAAGTATAGATACTTTTTATAAAGCATATAATTTATATTAAAATATAATGCTTTATTATTCATTTTGAATAAAGATTTTTAAAAATGTCTCAGTTTTAGTTTGCAGTAGAGTAATTACAGACCTAGTTGGCACGAACAAAAACTCTTTGGGATTCTCAATATCTTTTAAGAGCATAAAAGGGTCCTGAAGCCAAATGTTACAGAAATACTGTTATAGAAGCTCCCTACTCTCTTCTCAAATCTTTTTTTTTTTTTTAAAGATTTTATTCATTTATTTGACAGAGAGAGCGAGAGAGATCATAAGTAGGCAGGGAAGCAGGACCCCTGTTGAGCAGAGAGCCCGATACAGGGCTCAATCCCAGGACCTTGAAATCATGACCTGAGCCGGGGGCAGAGGCTTAACCCACTGAGCCACCCAGGTGTCCCTCTTCTCAAATCTTGAAGTATGTTTTCTGTATACAAATAGGACACAACTTTTAAAGCCAGCTCTGGTCAGTACCAAATCTATTTGTGCAGGGCCCGTGTCTAGCTGGGTTTCTTGGTCATCTGATCTACATTTTTATTTTCCTGGACTTGTGACCTTGGCTGAATCTGTGTGGTTGGAAAACTTTTTAGTATGCTCTTTTCTGGCTTCTTGATCCTTACTTTCTAGTTTTACTCTCTTGAATCCATTGTTAGCAAGGTTTCAGGGGGGGTATTCTTTGTTCCAAAACAAACCTGAGGAACTCTTACCTGGATTCATCTAAGAAGAGTGTACACATGTCTGCCTGTATTTGTATATTAGGAGTTTGGAGTAATTGACACTGCCACTAATTATATATCTGACATTTGTGGAGATAATAGTTGTTAATTCTCCCACCAACAGTGTCCCTGATGTGTTTATGGACTCTCATTTTCATCTCATGGCCACATTCTCACATTCTTCTAAGATTGAAGTCCTTCCTTGTCCTCCTTTTTCAGTTCATTCTGCCCTTGTCCTCATACTCCAGTACTTTCACTGAGTGGTGTCCTACCCCCAGTGTCTAGTCCTTGCAGCTGAATGCTTACCACCTATAATGGGAAGTCCTTGATGGTGGTCCCTGGTTTAGCTCTCTCTCATTCCAGACTACTACTGAAACACCTAATCAATTCAACTGGATTTCTTTGGTTGCAATTAAAAAAATATGTTTATTTATTTATTTAAGAGAGAGAGACAGAGACAAAGAGACAGAGAGGGAGAGCATGCACATGTATGAACACCAAGTTGAGGGCAGAGGGAGATGGAGAGAGAATCCTCAAGCAGACTTGCTGCTGAGCATGGAGCCTGATAGGGGTTTGATCCCAGGATCCTGACATCAGGACCTGAGCTAAAATCAAGAGCTGGCTGCTTAACTGACTGAGCCACCCAGGTATCCCTATTTTCATACAAGTTTAATTTCTTTCCTGATTTTAACATTAGGCTGAGAAATGGTGTTTTTTTCCCCAGGTACTCCTCTTCTGATTTTATTTTTTTTAACCAGCCATAATCCCAATGTGAGGGAATAGACAAATTGGACACTGATCATATGGTATTGATGCTTAAATTTGTGAGATACTGTCAAACTGTCTTCCAAAGTGGCTGTTCCATTTAATATTCCCATCAGTAATGAATGAGAGTTTGAATTTTTCTACATCTGCACCAGGATTTCATGTTGTCAGTGTTTTGGATTTTGGTGATTCTAACAGGTGTGTAATGGTATTTTATTGTTTTAATTTGCATTTCTCTGATGACACATGATATGCAGTGGCTTCATATGTTTTGAGGTCTGTATATCTCCTTTGGTGAGATTTCTGCTCAGATCTTTTGCCCATTTTTAAATTGGGTTGTTTGTTTTCTTATTGAGTTTCAAGAATTTTTTTTTAAATATATTTTGGATAACAATCCTTTATCACATAGGTCTTTTGCAAACATGTTCTCCCTGTTTGTGGCTTGTCTTTACATTCTTTTGATAGTGTCTTTGCAGAGCACAAGGTTTTCATTTTAAGGAAGTCCAGATTATTAATTCTTTCTCTCATGGATCATGTCTTTTGTGTTATATATAAAGTCATTGCCAAGCCCAAGGTCATGCAGATTTTTCTTATATTATCTTCTAGGACTTTTATAGTGTATTTACATTTATGTACATGGTCTATTAGGTACATGATCCATGTGATTTTTTAAATTTGATTTTTGCATTTAATTTGTTAAGTTGTAAGAGATGAGGTTTAAGGATATATGAATATCAAACCAGTAAAATAAATGCCTCCATTTCTTACCAATTTTAAAGTCTTAGCACTCACTGAATCTATAACTTATACATTAGCTGTCTCACAATAAGCCATTAGGATGCTTGAGACATCATGACACATAGGTGATATTCCTCATTTATCTTAAGCTACTGCATTTCAGAGTTATAAGTAATTAACTTTAGGGTCATATTCCTACATGTCCTTTGTCAGCCTACAAGTTCAAACCCTGTGTTGACCCTTTATCTGAGCATCTCTTTTAGTATTTTTTGAAGCTGTTTTAAAAAGAGTAATGCTGATATTGCTTGTTTTTGATTTCAGAGGCTTAAAGCTCTGCAAATGTCTTATTGCAGTTACATATTTTTAAATATATATTGAAATAGGCATTTTCTTCACTTTATAGAAATATATTCTGTAATATAACTTACCGAAGGTATTCAAGAATAATAAATTAAAAAATTTCAAACGCTGGGCGCCTGGGTGGCTCAGTGGGTTAAGCTGCTGCCTTTGGCTCAGGTCATGATCTCAGGGTCCTGGGATTGAGTCCCCCATTGGGCTCTCTGCTCAGCAGGGAGCCTGCTTCCCTCTCTCTCTCTCTGCCTGACTCTCTGCCTACTTGTGATCTCTGTCAAATAAATAAATAAAATCTTTAAAAAAAAATTTCAAACCCAATTTCCTTTCAGTTTTATATGCCAGCTGATAAATATTTATTTTGAAAAATACTATCTAAAATATGCTATTTAATTGGCTAAAGCAGTGTTTTGTTTGTTTGTTTGTTTCCTCCATGAACCAACATGCATATGAATAAACAGCATGTGAGTGGAGGTGCAATGTGATCTCAGCGTTTTACTTGGTCCTTCCAGTCTTTTGTTTACATGTGAGCATTTAGTGATAGATTTAGTAGATGCTGCACAAAGCTCCATCAATGTGGCTGAGGAGGGTGGATATGGAAAGACAGAAGAACCTACATCTAAAGAAACAAAACGTATCTACCTTAGAGGCAGTTTTAGACTATTGCGAGAGTTTTTGTAATACACATGGAAATAACCTAGGAATGTGTTCTGAATAAAAACACTTTTCACTAAAATTTTAATGCCCTTCTTTGGAAAAGAAGGAGAAGGAAATATGTTATACCTTCACCTCGTTAGACATCATATTGAATATTTTACATAGAGTGTTATTTGTGTATATAATTATATACATAAAATTGTAATAATGCTCTCTATAGGTCTAATTTTATTGATGACTTTAAACCTAATTTAAGAACATCAATTAAGTTTACAGGGCCAGAAAAGATGTCAAGTTGTTTTTCTCAGATCTAACCTAGCCCAAAGGTTGTATTCTTTTTACTATTTCCTGTGATATAGGAAAAAGCCAAAAGTTATTCTTAAGTTTTTCAATTACATTATAAAAAAAGACAAAATTCTTTAAATGCCTATTTATACTGAAACAAAAATATGTCATTTAGTCTTTTACCAACAGTGATATGAGCTGGGAAGGATTATTGGAAATGTCTATTCAATGTACATATGAAGATATTTAAAATCATGGCCAAATCACCAAGGTTACATTCAAACCTATATACTAGAGTTAGATAAGAAGTCTTATTTTTCAAATAGTAAAGCAAAAAATATACCAAGTCGTTTTGCAAGTTTTTTAATTTTAGCAAATTTACAGGATTACTCAATTAGTATGTATCATAGATAATGTTAATCTTAAGTTTATTCAGTTTATCACTATGTGCCAATTGAAAATGGTCTGTAATATCTTTGGACACATTACTGACAGAATTTAATAATTAGCCCAGTGGTTGGGTTAAGATTTGCCTTTAATTTTTGAACTAAATTACAAGAGTCACATTAATATAATTTTTCTCTTGATTCTAAAATATATCAAAGACCTTACTAAATAAAACTCACTAACCAGAATG
This sequence comes from Enhydra lutris kenyoni, assembly GCF_002288905.1. Lineage (NCBI taxonomy): Eukaryota > Metazoa > Chordata > Mammalia > Carnivora > Mustelidae > Enhydra > Enhydra lutris. Next base: position 64,110,273 of record NW_019154086.1, on the reverse strand, counting down.
TAAAATCTATAAAAGGAAAAATTAAACCCTGTTAATTTTTTTTTCTTTTCCGTAGTCTAGTCTACTTTTATTTATCTTTTTCTCTTATGAATGATTTTGGAATTTAATCTATGCATTTAGGGGCCTTTTCATTCCATAGACACATAGTTGACTACTTTGATGGATCCATTTTTAAAAAGTCAATTCTACTGTTTTCATGGATGTTGAACTCTATACATAACTGTTGATATAAAATTTGATACAATAACCTTTGACAATTCACCTCAAAAATACTGTTCATGGAGATAATATTTGCAAGGAAAGGAGTATGAAACCCATATTCTTGTGTAAAATGCAAATCCTTTTTTATTCTTTAGTAAAAATTTCAGTTTTTAGAAGTTCGCTAATATCCTCCTGGAGACAAAGGCATATGTAATTTGTCTCATTAAGAAAGCCAATGCAAAATTCAAATGGGTAACCTGAAGCCAAAAGGATACTGAAATGAGATTATGTTAAATATTCATTTGTTTTATTTCTGCTCTGTGTTTTACAAAAATGAGAAAAGAAAATGTGAAAATATGAAGAATGGGTCTGGAGATTTCAGTTGGACAAATATTTATTGTTTTGCCTTCTGGCCATCAAGTAGCTTCATGACAGATTTTACTTTTCAACAATTTTGCTACATGTACTTACAGTATATGAATCTTCTTTGGAAATAGAATCTGCATGGATTTTAAATTGAAGGCTGTTGCTTTTGGGAAGAGAAAAACATTTTAAGTAGTAAATAAATAACAAAGCATTGCAGAGAAAAATCACCTCTGATTTAGTTGCCATATATAAGATGCTGATCTTTATGTTAAAGTAGAAGCAGAAATCATGAACAAGGTTATTTCTAAGAAGCAGCAAAACCCAGAAAAACAATGTTGATTTATTCATTCTTCTGATTTCTTGATTGGTAAACTGGTTTTCTGTCTTTGTTTTTTGTTTGTTTGCTTGTTTAAGTAAAGGGCAAACTACAGAAAATAAGCCAGATGATTAAAATATCCATTAAAAATGAACTAGAAGTACATTATATACATATATATGCATATATATATATATATGTATGTATGTATATATAACTTTACTAAAAAGTGTAAGGTATATTTGTGTCTATGAACGAGGTGAATATTTCAGTAACCTAATAGACTATACTTTCTGTTTTAATGAATATAGCTTGAATGGAATCAGCAGTACAATTCACTTTGAATGAACAACAGAGAAGAAAAATAATTTCCAGTAGATGACATTCTACCTTTGGCAACTTGCATCAGCCTGCATAGTGTTTTGGAAACTTTCTTCCTTTGATTGTAACATGAGCATGGTACAGTCAATTTGAAAAAGAAAAAAACTAAAAAATACACTTTGCTGGCCTAACTTAAATTGTTCACAAATTTGCAGTGGGACTTATTGCTGCAGAAAGGAGACCATACAGGAGTTTACCTGGTAAAAATATAATATTCATATCTATATTTGTGGAAATAGCATACAAGCCACCTAATGCTAAAACAGAAGTTATGTTGCTGTTTTTTTTCCCCCCTTAACTCTCCTTTTGAATGTATTTAGGCTTTCAATTACCTGTGTAAACCATCTCAAATTCATTGCTTTATTTAATTCACTTGCACAGACTTCATACACATATTGTTACTTAGAAAAGAATAGAAGCCAGTAAATACAGAAATGTTATTAAGAATAAATATAAAATTTTTAGTAAGAGGGTTCCAAATGATTCTGTGGGATTTAAGCTGTCTTCTGTTTTCAGATTATTCTCCATTATATTATTGGTTACCTACTAATAATCATTTGGCCATATTCAATCTTACATTATTTAAGTGAAATTTATATCTGATCATCCTTATATTCCTGATCTCATGCATCAGTAATATACCTAGAAGAATGTTTTATATATCATAAGTACCCAGTCAATGTATTTTATGTAGAGGTGAATTTCAACATGAATGAACATATCAAATTTTATTTTAGGCTTCAGTTTGAAAAAACTGTTCTTTGTAATGCAGTTGCAGTGAAAGGGGTAACATAAAATATATGATGGCAATATAATTTAGTATCAAATAAAATTCAATATCAAATCAAAACAATACCAGAAATTTTAAGAGAAATAGGAAAAATTGGGGCACTTGGGTGGCTCAGTGGGTCAAAGCCTCTGCCTTTGGCTCAAGTCATGATCCCAGAGTCCTGGGATCAAGCTGGCATTGGGCTCTCTGCTCAGCGGGAGGCCGCTTCTCCCACCCCCTGGCTGCCTCTCTGCCTACTTGTGATCTCTGTCTGTCAGATAAATAAATAAATAAATAAATAAATAAATAAATAAATAAATAAATATTTTTAAAAAGAGAAGAAAAAAGAAAACTTTAGCAGGTAGTGTTTCCAGTACACAGGGAAAAAAAAAAGTATTAACATGGTCTTAGATTTAGCCAAGACACCCCTATTCTATTATTTATCATTGATAAATGATAAAAATTTGTTGTTCATAGGCAGTAACTTACCTATTTTCATCTCAAATAGGTATTTGATACTTCTTTTTCCATCACACATGGAACTTCCAGTGTATCTAGGGTGAAGACAGCTAGTTTAATAATTTTTCTTATGGAGTCAAATACCTAGAAGTTGATTATCTTTCTCTATTTTGGTGCCAAGATCCATAATTTAAACATACTGAACAAATCCTACAATATCTAGCCATTTTGTATTTTCTATCACCAACATTATAGCAACAACGTTCTGTATGTATTGTATTGGATCTTTCTCACTGTCTTGGTTAAAAAACAAACAAAAAAGCCATTATCAGCAGAAGTAATGTTGATACATTTGGAAATGCTAAAATGAGTACTTGCTGAAGGATAGTTTCTACAGGCACAGCTTGCAGAACAGCTCTCCAGAGTGGTATTAGAAAAGATGGAAACTTAGACAATTCCTTCTCTAAATGTTTTAATATTAATGAAAAAAAAAATCTTGAAATGTGCCCAATACATCTTGAGCAGTAGTCATAAGAACAGGGCATAGAAAACACAATTCAAGAAACTGAACATAAATTATATTTAACCCTAGACTCATGATTTGATGGTCATCTAATCCTAAATTGCAAAGGAAAGGAATCTTATTTTATAAAATTTATCTCTGTTAAAGAGGTAAATTCAACTTAGTACTATGATTCAGTAGATTAAAAACTGCACAAATGAAGAAGAGCTTTGTAAGCTGCAAAGCACCATAAAATCAGTGACTTAAAATTTACAAAGCCCTTTTTGTAAATAAATTTTGAAATAACCCAATATCATGGGTTATTTCAACATAATATTTCTCAGCTTTTTTCCCTGTATGATGAGGTATTTCTACACCTGCTCCTTGTAGTATATTCATCCTCTATCTTTTCACCCAAGCTATTAGACTGGGCATAATTTTTTTTTACTTTTCCCCCCTCTTTTTTGTAAGATTCATTCATTCATTCATTCATTCATTTATTTATATGAGAGAGAGAGCACTTGCGCACCTGGGTGAGCGAGCACAAGGAGGAGGCATGGCAGAAGAAGAGGGAGAAGCCAGATCTCTACTGAACAGGAAGTTATACCCAGGGCTCAATCCCAGGACCTCCAGATCATGACTTGAGCCAAAGGCAGATGCTTAACCAACTGAACCACCCAGGCACCTTCCAGCCTCCCTTAATCCTCAAATTTAACTCAACAAGTATGTATCTTATTTTCCCTTTAAATTATTTCTCAATTTCTCTCTAATATCTTCCTCATTTATAAAAACTCTTTCAACTTATATGTATAGTACTATAGTTATCTTTTTCTTTGTTGTCTTTTATGAAGTATAATTGACATACAACACAAGTTTCAGGTGTAGACAATGAGTCTATCATATATCATGAAACAATCACAGTAAGTCAACACGTCAGCATACATAAGTTACAAAAAGTTTTTTTTTTCCCTTGTGATGAGGACTTATATGATCTACTTTTTTTTTTTTTTTGCTTTTTATTAACATATAATGTATTATTTGGTATTAGAGGTACAGGTCTGTGAATCGTCAGTCTTACACAATTCACAGCACTCACCATAGCACATATCCTCCCCAATGTCCATCACCCAGCCACCCTATTCTTTCCTCCCTCCTCCCCTCCAGCAACCCTCAGTTTGTTTCCTGAGATTAAGAGTCTCTTATGGTTTGTCTCCTTTCTCAGTCCCATCTTGTTTCATTTTTCCCTCCCTTCTCCCCACAACCCCTGCCCTGCCTTTCAAATTCTTCATATCAGAGAGATCATATGATAATTATCTTTCTCTGATTGGCTTATTCCACTTAGGATAATACCCTCTAGTTCCATCCACGTCATTGCAAATGGCAAGATTTCAGGTTTTTTGATGGCTGCATAGTATTCCATTGTATATATACACCACATCTTCTTAATTCATTCAACTGTTGTTGGACATCTAGGTTCTTTCCATAGTTTGGCTATTGTGAACATTGCTGCTGTAAACATTGGGGTGCACATGCCCCTTTGGCTCACTACATTTGTATCTTTAGGATAAATACTGAGTCGTGCTATTGCTGGGTCATAGGGTAGCTCTATTTTCAACTTTTTGAGGAACCTCCATACTATTTTCCAGAATGGCTACCCCTTGCAATTATTAAATATGCAGTGTATTATTAGCTATAGTCACTATGTTGTACAGTATACCCTCATGACTTACTTTATAACTGATAGTTTGACTCCCTTCACCCATTTCTCCCACACTCAACCCTCACCTCTGGCAACCACCAACTTGTTCTCTATACTTATGAGTTGGATTTTTTGGTTTTGTTTTGTTTTTGTTTTTTAATTCTTCATATAAGTGGAATCATATGGTATTTGTCTTTCTTTGACTTATTTCCCATAGCATGAATGTCTTCAAAGTCCACCCATGTTGTTTCAGAGGGCAGGGTTTCATTCTTTTTTAAGGTTGAATAATATTCCGTTTCATTCATATATATATATATATATATATATATATATAAATTATATCTCACATCTTAATCCATTGATTTATCTTGGCTGTTCAAAATAATGTGGAATGAATATGGATGTGTTCACCCATCTTTTTGAATTAGTGTTTTCATTTTTCTTCCAGAGTAGAATTGCTGGATCTTATGACAGTTCTATTTTTAATTTTTTGAGGAACCTCCATACTGATCTCCATAGTGGCTGAACTTATTTACATTTGCACTGAGAGTGTACAAGTGTTCCCTTTCTCCACATCTTCACCAACACTTAGTTCTTTTTTATAATTGCCATTCTAACAAGTGATCTTGTATCTTGTGTGAAGTGATCTTATATCTTGTATCTATGACATTAACTCTAGCTTTCTAACTGTTCTCCTCATTTGAATCTCACCTCCAAAAATGAACAAAATATGCCCTTTCTATCTGATTCACTGTTTCTCAAAATTAAATGTGCATAGAAATCACCAGGCAATGTTGCTAAAATGTAGAGATCTGGAATGGAGCCTGGAGATTTTGCATTTATAAGCTCACATATGATACTGACAACATTCTGCAGCTCACATTCTGAAAAGCAAGAATCTTAGTAATTAATTGCTCATGTTACTCCCTTTCATTGAATTCATCATAGTAACCCATCTCTGTTGGAATGGAGTCAACTTAGGCATAAAATGCAAAGTTACTCAAGTTTTTCATCATCCTATCTTTGATCTCTACAACAACTTTTAAGCTCTTCTCTTTCTCAGTTACCAATTTTAATATGTAATCAATATCAAATTTGAATAGTTTCCCAAGAATGAAGTTGGGTCATGCCTACATGACTGTTGACTCACATTCTTGTCCTGACACAGATGTTTTCATTGTCAGTATCTCTTGCCTTTCAAAATTCACTTTAATTGTTAACTCCACCAGAAAGCAACCTGAGGCTTGGGCTGACTGCTCTTATGCTCACTTATCACTCTGGGTTGACCATTGCAGTAGCACTTAAGACTGTTCTGAGATTACTCAAAAGTATTTATCCCATTGGTTTGTGAATTTGAGGCCATGGTATTTTCATCTTTATGTCCCATAGGCTTAGTCACTGTACTGTGCATAATAGCTAATCAAAACTTGTCTAACTCAACTGAAGTTATGTGAGATCACTTCTGAAATTTGTCCAATTATACATGTAACTGAAGTAGTGCTGGAACAAGTAGGACATTTTAAATACAGTTTTTTCATAATATTTTTTAATGATCTTTAGTAATGTCCTTTTGTTAATTCCCAATATTGTCTATCTGTGTCTTCTTTTTTTTCTTGCTCTTCTTTGCCAGGAGTATCAATTCTGTTAGTATATCTTCTGGCTTTGTAGATCACCTTTGCTGTTAGTTTTCTATTTTCTTAAATTTTTCTTTATCCTTTCTTTCCTTTATTCTTTAGTTTTTTTCATTCCTTTTTTTCTTTTCTATCTTAAGAGATAGGTTACAGGCCTAGATTACTGATTTTCAACTTTATTTTCTAATACTTGTTTAAATGTATAAATTTTCCTCTAAGCCAAATTATAGCTAGAACTTCCAAAATCTAATATGTAATATTTCTATTATATAGCTTACAATGTCTTATAATTCCTTTCGTGATTTCTTCTTTACCTTGAGTTATTTAGATTGTACTGCTATTTCCTTTGTGTCCTATCAATTAGAGTGTCATTAAAATAATCTCAGTAACTTGGGATTTGTCCATTTCTTATCAAGGGAACATTAGATTCGGATGGCAAGGTCACCTCTCTTGTCTTTTCTTTTCCTTTGAATCTTTGGCATATAAATCCTTCGCAATGGTAGACCTCCACTGAAGGTATTTTTGTTTTGTTTTAATAAATGTTGTGTACTTTAAATTTACCTAGCCTCTAGATTTGTATGACACAATCCATTCAGCCATTGCCAAACCCCCAAGTGGCTTTTTTTTAGTGAAAGATCACCTTGAAGTTCTTTTTAATATAAAAAAGAGTCAGTTTATGTTTAAGCTTCTTAGTGGGCCAAGTTGAATATTTTATCCTCTGTTGAAAAATCTATTTTTTGTATTTTTGTATTGCTCTCTTTTGAGTTGTTCCTAATATTTTCTGGCATTCTATCAGTATATTAAGATACACGTAAAGTCTGATTCTTAAGAACAAAAGCATATCTATCTTTCCAAAATGAAATAAAATAAATGAAGTTTTTCAAACTCATATCTAAACTTAGTGTGAATTCGGGTGAATTGGAAACTGAGGACAAATTAAAGAACTTTGAACTATTCTGAGTATACTCTAATGAAATGTACCATAAATACAAACCATGTAATGTTCTTTTCTCTTTGTATACAAATTTTGGAGAGATTTGCATCTTTATATAATTGAGTTTTTCCCATTCAAGAATATTTTATATTTATTCAGGATTCTTTGGCATATCACAGAATAGACTTTCCTATACCTTATTGCTGTTTTTTAAAACAATGATTTTATAAATTTCTTTGTTTTCCTGGGAAGTTAGCATGTGTTGCTAATATTAGTTATTCCTACCTCCCCTGCCATTATATGTTTCATAGGGTGAAGATCAGTTCTTGAAAAGATTCTCATTCTTAGGCTACTCTGTTGCATTAAGGATTTTATAATTTTTTCCCCTACTTCCTTCATGGGACAAACTTCCCAAACCTTCTTATTCACCATTCAGTTTTTGGATTATTAATCCTTTCACCAAGAATTTTTTTTTTTTTTTTTACTTTGGAATTTTGGGCAAGGCCTTTCTCTTCTTTATTTTATTGCTATATATAACTCCCTTCATGATAATTACTCAGGAATAGTGGTTAATGAGTATAAAATTTACTTGAAAACATTAATTTTTTTCTCCTTTAATATAGTGTCCTGTGCCCTGTCCTTGAATAGTGTGACTCAGTAGGTTTGAAATGTGGCTCATGCATGTGTATTTAGCAAAAGTCTCCTCTGGTAATTTCAATGAAGCTCTGTTGACCACTGCTATAGGTAAGCTTATTGTGGAAGGGATTCACTGTTTCATCTTTTAGGTAACAGAGCATCTGGCACACAACAACTCCTCAATTATTTAACTAATAAGTGAAGAACACACCATACATTTATTAATATGTACTTTATAACTGGCTATCTTAATGCTCTTCCAGAAGCAGTCATTGTAATTAATTTTCTCTTTTCTAAATACTTTCCTATTTCATTTTATTATGAAATTACATGGACAAAGAATTCCAGAACAAAGTTAAATTATATCAATATAAGTTGCATTTTATTGTTGCTTACATTATTTTTCATCTATTTTCAGTATTTCATATTTTCCTACTTTTTAAAAAAAGATTTTATTTATTTATTTGACAGAGAGGGAGAGAGATCACAAGTAAGCAGAGAGGCAGGCAGAGAGAGAAGGGGAAGCAGTCTTCCTGCTGAGCAGAGAGCCCACTGAGGGGCCCGATCCCAGGACCCCAAGATCATGACATGAGCCAAAGGCAAAGGCTTAACCCACTGAGTCACCCAGGTGCCCCATATTTTCCTGCTTTTGCTGAGATGATAATTGACCTACAGCATTGTGTATGCTTAAGCCATACAACATGGTAATTTGATATACATATATATTGCAAAATGATTACCACAATAAAGATAGTTAACACACCCATCAGCTTACATAGTTACCATTTCTCTTTTTGTGGTGAGACCTTTTATGATGTATTCTCTTACCTTCTTTCATGTATACCTTTACCCATTTCCTCTACTACCCAGTCCCCACCAACAATCAATCTGCAGTTTCTCTTAGTTCCATTTTTTATTTATTTTTTATTTTATTTTACATTCCACATATAAGTGATAATCATGCAGTATTTGTCTTTTTTGTTGTTGATTTTTTTAATTTTTATTTTTAGAATTTTTTATTATGTCTCTCTTGACTAGTTTCAGTTAGCATAATGTACTCAAGTTTCATGCAATTTGTTAACAAATGACAGGATTTATTCTTTCTTGTGGCTGAATATTTCATTAAAAATGTCACATTTTTTAACCCATGCCTCCATTGAAGATTACATAGTTTGTTTCCATGTTTTAGCCATTGTGAATAATGGTGCAATGAATTTGGGGGAGGAGTGTAGGTATTTATTTGAGATAGTGCTTTTATTTCCTTTTGATATATACTCAAGTAGGAGTGTTAGATTATATGGTAGTAGTATTTTTAAATTTTTAGGAAATCTTCATACTGTTTTTCACAATGGCTGCACCAATTTGCATTCCCAGGAATAGTGTACAGCGTTCCCTTTTCACCACATCTTCACTAATGCTTGTTATCTCTTGACTTTTAAATGATAGCCATTCTAATGGTATGAGGTTATTTCTCATCGTGGTTTGGATTAGCATTTCCCTTAGGGTTAGTTAAGTTGAATACCTTTTCATGTACCTTTTGGGAATTTGAATATCTTCTTTAAAAAAAGTCCTTTGCCCATTTTTCAATTGGTTTATTTGGATTTTTGCTCTTGCATTGTCTCAGTTCCTTAAATACTTCAGATATCAACCCCTTATCAGATACGTGGATTACAAATACGTGGATTAAAATTTCTTCAGTTCTATAGGTTATCTTATTTTGTACATTTCTTTTACTGTGCAGAAGCTTTTTAGTTTGACATAGTCCCATTAATTTATTTTTGCTTTTGTTGCCTGTGCTTTTGGTGACATATACAAAAAAAATTATTGTCAAAACCAATATCAAGGAGTTTTTTCCATATATATATATATATATATATATACATATCAACCCCTTCTTTCTTTTGGTTGTCATTTGCTTGAAATAACTTAACTGTCTCTTCTTTCTGTTTATATACTTAAAAGTAAGGTGAGTTTTTTGTAGGCAATGTATTATTAGATCTTATGGGGCTTTTACTTGTTTTTATTTATTTTTATCCATTCAGCTATTCTGTGTCTTCTCATTGGAGAATTTGATCCTTTTACCTTTAAAGTAATTATCAATGGGAAAGGACTTGCTTTTTTTTTTTTAAGATTTTATTTATTTCTTTGACTGAGTGAGAGAGGAAGAGCGTGAGAACACAAGCATGGGGGAAACAGGCAAAGGGAGAGGGAGAAGCAGGTTTCCTGCTGAGCAGGGAGCCCTGTGAGGGGCTTGATGGGGGGATCCATCCCAGGACCCTGGGATCATGACCTGAGCTGAAGGCAGGTGCTTAAATGATTGAGTCACATGGGGGCCCCAGTAAGGACTTCTTATTGTCATTTTAATTATTTTCTGTTTTACAAATCCTTTGGTTTTTTTGTTTTGCTGTTTTCCTCTGTGATTTGGTTATTTTTTGTGGTGTGTGCTCTCCCTCTTTGAGTTTACCAGGTGTCTTACATGAAATAATTTATAGTTCTAATAACATATTTTAAGCTGATAACTTTGATAGCATACAGAAACTTACTCTTTTACTGTTCCCATTTCTCAGATTTTATGTTACTTATGTACAATTTACCTCTTTTTATATTGTGTATCCAAAAAAAAAGTATTGTGGTTATAGTTAATATGTTTTAGTTTAAAACTATGGATGTGATTTATGTCCCACCAATATAATATTAGAGAATCTGGTTTGAAAATGTATTTATTTTTACTAGTGAGTTTATTTACTAGTTTCCTTTGGGGGTGCTGTGTTTACCTGATTCTTAGTGGTTTGTGTAACCTTGTATTGGTATCTGTACATTTAAGTAAGCACTCTTCTCCTTCTCTTCCAGACTAGGTACATTTGCTTGTACAAGGCAAGACATCACAGATCAGATCAGCTTAGGTAATGAATGGGTCAACTGGTAGTTGCTATAGGCAGGCAGGGCTTGCTGTTGGTGTTTCTAGTTGGGCAGCATCACTGCCTATGTTTTGATGTTGGGAAGAAGTGCTGCCAGCTGGGCTCCAAGTTCAAGCAGGCCCTGTCCAGGTTTCCCAATTTGCCATGGCTGCTGGCTGTGCTGTATGATTTGAAAGGGCCCACTAACTGGGCTCTGCATTTACTTCTGGTCTGGTGGGTCATAGACTGTTTCCTGGTCGGGTAGTACCACTAGCTGTATTCTGCAATTGAATAGTACTATGGGCTGGGCTCCTCAATTGCTCCTGGTTGGGTGGCACCGCAAGAACTGTGTTCAGGCAGGGCCATAGGCAGGGCTTTGTAGTCCTTAAGAGCCTCAGGCTATGCTCTGTAATCTGGTGGGGATACAGGCTATATCTCCTGAAGCTGGTCAGGGACATAGGCTGGGCTTCATGATCATATAGGCTGATGACTGTGCTTTGCTGTTAGATGTGGTTGCTGACAATCTCTCTGGTGAGGTGTGGTCTCCTAAACCATAGGCAGTGTTCAGTCATCAGGCAGGGCTGCAGGATGGGCTCAGAGGCTGCCTAGGGTCACTGTTGAGATTCTCTGGTTACAAAAGGCCAGAGGCAATGCCTAACTTTGACAGAGCTGCTGGCTTGGTTCATTGCCTAATATGACTTTAAAATGGGCTCTGCTGCTATCCAGCTTCTCTGGCCAGGTTTTCTGGTCCAGTGGAACTGAAACCTAGGGTCAATAGTTAGATGGGGCTGGGAATTTGCTTTGCTGATTGGTGGGGACTTAGAATAGGCCCTGTGGTTGGTATGGCCTATTGGCTGAAGATCCAAAAAAGTTCTGGAAGCAGAACTTCCACCTGAATTCCCTGTCCAGACTGGGTCACCAGCTCTGTTCTGCAGGTGTGCAAAGCCACTGGCCTAGATGTCTGCTTGGGCATAGCTACAAGCAGGAATGCAGTTCACCAAGATCTGAGTGCTGGTTGATATAAGGCTTGCCTTCCTTTCTATCTGATCCCCAGTGGTTAAGCCCTGTAGATTAACCCAGAGATTCCCATGAGTTAAGACTTGAGTGGGGCTCCTTACACAACACTGGGAGAGTTCAATGTCCACCTTGGGCTCTCATTTTCCACTGGAAAAAGCTCTCTTGACCCATCACTGTGCTGACATAAGAAAGGGGTAGTGTGGTGAAAGTGGGACTTTTCTTCTTACCCTTCTAATGCCATCCCTTCTTGGTCCAGGGAAGTGCTTCGGTCTCACCTCTGGGTTCTGGAATTTTCACAACACTGTCTTGCCTGCATACTTTATAATTGGTCTTCTAGTGAGGGAAGACTAAGGTTGGGCATATTGACATCTTGATGACATCACGACCTCCTTTTGTTTCTTTACTTGTAATGCAATGTTTCCCCAGTAAATATCATAAGACATTGACAATTATTTGGGAATTTGTATTCTTAAAATATTTTAATTGCATTTATATCCTTATATTACTAAGGATTTTTTCAAAAAAAATTAAAGACTGGTTGTTCAGTTTTACCAAGTACGTTCTATATAATCTGTACGTATGTGTACATACGTAAATCCTTTCTCATATTCATGTATTATCAGGGTAATGTGTGTTTATGTGTTTGTACATATATATTATATTATCATGTATGTTATATGATATTATATAATATTATACATATACATATTATGCATATACATATACATTATACATATACATATAATATTATATTCCCCACAGCATATATTATACTCCCCATACTGACTGAAAGGAAGAGGTTGATAGATGATTCTTTATATAGTTTATTTATATTCTTTATATAGTTTTCTATAGATGATTCTTTATATAGTTTATTTATATTTACATTTATATTTATATTATTTATATTTAATTCTTTATATAGATTCTTTATATAGTTTCATGAATGGCTGATGTTTTAGCCTGTTCAAATTATTTTTGTGACATTAATTTAAACAATCTATTAAAAAAAAAACAATAGAGCCTATATAAAGGGGAATCACATTAAGTATTATATGCCAGGACAGCAACCTATATTTCATCACTGATAATGTATATTGAGTAATTAGTAACCAGTATTGATGAGCTGTAGTGGCCCTGTAGAATTTGAGTTAGTTATTATTACTGAGGGGCTTTGGGACAAGCAACACTGAATACAACCAAGAAGCTATGGCTTCCCTATGGTTAGGTGAACACGTGTATTTCCAGTGTGAGATGATTTGGGGACATAGAAAGCTGTGCCTGAGAGTAATGGGACCTTCACCTTATTGTTGCTATGCCTGCTACATTGTTATCTGTCTTTTACCTATCTCTAGTTAAGAATGTATTTATTATGTGAAAGGTACTATGTCTTATGAACTTCATTGTGATTTGAAGGTCACCACTGCTTATTAAACAGAGTGAGCTAACATGGAAGCATTTTCATATCCTGGAATAAACCTTATTTGGACATCATGTATTATTCTTACATTGCCAGTTTTATCCTATATTTAGGAATTTCACAATTCAACAAATGATCTATATTTTTTTCCTTTTTTATTACATTCCAGTTCTAACATTGTATTAACTTAAAAAATTGTCTTTCCAATCTTAGGTTTATTCATAGTTTCTACTTTTTATTATTTTTATTCATTTCTTATATTTACATTAATGTTTTTCTCATCATGATTTAGATTATACTTTTTTTTTCTCTGAAGTATCTAAAATAGAATACTGAGCCATTTATTGTACTCAGTCATGGTCTCAAATCAATGATAGACACACATATACGCACACATTTTCATGCTAAAATGCAATTTGAAGCATATTACACCCTGAAACAATTGCAGACCCTGATGAAGTTAGCCTCCTCACACATTGAAGGTAACAAAAGACAAATGCCTTTTTGTTGAGGAATGAGCCTTCTGGTTTTGAACTAATATCTATTAATATCTGCCTGGGTCATATGCACACTAGCAAAACAAATCAAAACTCAGGATCTCTGTTTCCAGCTATGATGAAATATTGGACTTAGTGCTGTAAATCATTAAGGAACTGGACAAAATACATAAAGCAGTCCTCTTCATCTGTTAGCTAAATATAGGACAGTACTGTGATCAATGAAAAAGGGATAAACAAATGAAGTTAATGCAACAACAGCTCCCACTTTCTGCTGGGGAAAAATGGAACATAGAAAAATAATCAAAAAGGAATTTCTAAAGATCAGAAATAAATAACTAACATAAAAATTTGTTTAGGTTAGATAAACCTCAAATTACATTAAACATCTGCAGATCAGTGAACCTGAAGACATAGCAACAGAAACTATCCCAGTGGAAGCACAGAAAATTTAAAAAAAAGATTGGAAAAGAAAAGAAACAGTGACTCAGTGATTTGTGGAACAATATCAAGCAGTCTAAATTCCATGTAATAAAAGACTTCTTGTATAGAAACTGGACAAGTAAGAAGACAATGGAATGACCTACTGAAAACATAGGAGAAACAAGTAAGGTGCATCTATGCTATAAAAACATGTTTAAATAAAATTTGTAAAGTTGTTTCATTTTTATGGTGTGAATAGTAATGTGAAGAGAAGGCCTGAATGAAGGGGAGAAAGACTCTGTGCATGAGAGAAATAGGTATTGATTAATAATCTTTAGTATGTTACAACTTGATAATTGGTAGAGAAACAATTGAAATATGGATTACTAATTCATCCCACTTATGTGAGTTGCTTAAAAGATTTCAGAGAAAACTATAATATTTAAATATAGAACTATGAACTCAATAACCATGTATCATATCAAGTTTTTAATTTTTAATAGCTCAGAGATATATTAGTTAAAATGTGGTTCTAAAGAAAAAATATTTCATAGTAAAAATAAAATAACACAAATTAACAGTAAAAATATTACATTTTCCCATCCTTTCTAGCTGCCTTAGATCTGACCTAAATGTTGCACTTTTACAAAGTTCAAATGAATTTGTTTTATGTTTACATTTAAGGAAACATATTACCTACTGTGCAATATATCTAGAATTACGTATTTTTAGTATTTTCTGTAGTTTTCTTCAGTTTATGGACTTCCTTTCTATATATAGAGAGAAGTCCATAAACTTTACTCTAAGGTAATATTTTTACTAGTTCCCATTTTAAAATCTGATAATCAAAGGTAGATCTAGGTTTTGTGGTATCTAAGTCTTATAGAGTTGGGAGGCAGGAGGAAACTCTTAAGGAAAATGATATAATATTACAAATAAAATTTATATGTAGAAGGCCATACTTAGAATGAGAAAAAAATTAACACAGTACAATTTTGAAAAAGCTGATAAGTCTATTATAAATCCAGAATATAATTCTAATTACATGACTTATATATAGTATGTTTTCCTAAAATTTGACTCCTATTTAACTGCATCTTCTTATGACAAAAAATTTATGTTGTTTTACACAGATATACTCAATGATTTTAATACTGCTAGAGGTTTGTGATCCAAAATACAGGGATTTTCATAAATTCAAATTTGTGCTATGTATGTCAATCACAAAACATGGTGCATTTATAATTTTATATTCTGTGTTATTAAGTATATTTTTTATTGGAGTGAATTTCTCTTTTGCCTATGTCAGTGCAAACTGAATCTTTTAGTTAAAATATTACATATTTTACAAGAAATATTTACAAGAAAATATTACATATTTTACAAGAATTTTCCATGCATTTTAAAACTTTTAAAACTAAAGTGAAAAAGTTTTCATTTTCCATGCATTTTACAAGACCAGTGCTCTAACCCCTGAGCTATGGAGCCTTCCCCTTCCATGCATTTTAAAACTTAGTTTTTTTCAATTCCCATTTCTGGAACCTGGACCTATAGGACCAATTCTTAACACTTTCCCACCTTTTCCCCTTTATCTTGATATTTGATTGCTGGGTGAGTCAGTACCGTGGACAATAGGCTCTTTCTTGATAGTATTTCTTGAGTACATCTAGCAAAAATTTATGCATGAGATTGACACAAACCACAAATATTTCACTATGTCCAAATTACATGGCTTTTAAAATCAGCTTTTCCCTCTTTGGATCATGATCACAATTACTCAATAGTCACCAATAGGAAGGCGGGTGTGATGGAGGGGAAGGCAGAGTGTCAGGGACAGGAATACTCACTGATAATAGTTAAATTTCTTTCTTGTGCACATTTTACAAATATATGACCCTGGACACATGGTTCTAGCACCTGGCTTAGGGGCTTGAAACTGGGTGCCCTGAAGCTTAAGTTTCATTAGTCTTTTGGATTATCTGTCTCTGTTGATATCTATTCTCATAAATACACAAATAAGAAATCTCTTAATATAAATCTCTTAATATAAAAATTTATGAAAAGTATTCTACATGTGGTAATCTTCTCACAGTTGATAGTGTTGTGAGATACACAAGTGGTTCCTAGTAAACTCCATCCTGCTAAAATCTATAGTTTTTCATAGAATGACTCATGTTAATTTTTTTTTAAGATTCCCCTAAGAAAGCAGTTTGAATTTTTTTTTTGAGATGCAACTAGCACTGTTACTGAATTTCTTCTTTTTCCTAAAACTTTAATTTCTTGAAAGTATTTTCTACTACTATTTAAAAAATGATGAAAGGCTTTATACTTTTATTTTCAAATGGCACATTCTATATTATAAAACATTCCCTTGTTTTATCAATGATGTTGTTTTAAGATTTTAGTTTGTGTATTTTCTTAAGAAACATTATAGAATGTTGCTATCATCTGCTGTATTCAAGTTTCTCTTATTTTAAATGTACATTAGTTTCATGAATATGTATTTTTCTTGATTAGTCTTGAACCAAAAATTCCTAATTTATTGTATTCCTTGGCTTGGCCAAATATGATTTAACCTAAGTATCATTTCAAGTGAAACTCAACCTCTGTGGAGTATCAGGATGGTTCAGGATTGTAGCCTTAAGAAAATATTTGACATTCTGTGTTAATAAAGAAACCAGTTTTCTGGAAGCACATTTTACTTGCCCAGGATGAGTTTCAGGAAGCATTAGATTTCATTAACTGGACTGTACCATTTGGAAAGAATGTTCCTCCTTTATTCCGTTTGAGTGTTGGATTGTGATAAACCCTTTGGCTTTTGCCAGAAGTGACCTAGTTCATGTAGTTCCCTGTCAGTTAAAGTAGGAACCAGGTGTCTCATATGGTGGTTTTGCTTTGATTACCATGTAACAATAATTTTGGCTTTCTGAGGAGACCAAATAGCAGGAAAAGGCCACATTACAAGGGAGGTGATTTTATTTTATTACAACAGAATTTCCTAAAAAAAAAAATATTGGGCATGGTAATTGAAATAAATTGTATATTTATTCTATAAATAAGGGGTCAATCAAAAAAGAAATTGTAGACAATAATCAGGCCTACCTCCAGAAATGCTTTTATTAGTCCTACTAGGAAGGTAGAATAAATTTTTAAATCTCAACTATAACCCCATGTGGCTATTTTATTTACCTGTTCCCAGGATTCCAAAATATATAATTTCTCCAGAAATGGCACATTGGTCATCAGAACTCTGTAGGTCATGAGGGCTCTCAACCAAGCTCTGGCAGTATCTACACCTTTAGACAAATTATATAACCTCTGTTTGCTATTCAGGTTCCTAATTGCTTGTTCGCTAGACTCAACATTGATACTTTATATAAGTTAGCAGTAGAGGACTTTAAAAATAAAATCTATTCAGGAATACCAGCATATTAAACAGATACCAGTGGCTCTCCATTACTTTCAGTACTGTCACTTTCTTTTTAAAATTTAATTTCAATTTTCTTTCTACAAAATAAATTAATAAGAATTCTGGAGATGATCCAATGTAAACAAAAATTTGAAATTAGAGGCTACAGATGACAATAGACTTATAGCAGATTTTTGCCATCAGATGCTTTCTGGTTTACTCCCTTTCATGATATTGATATGATCTTGGTTCATATAAATAATTACTTATAATTTATGTCAAATTTTTGTTTTGGCTGTTTTTTGTTTTGCATGGTGTCTCAAAATATGTAAGTTGTACAAAAACAAACACCTTCTGCTTTCATTATGTATTCTTGACACCTACAATAGGTGCTAGAAATACAAATATTTGGTATAATTTGTTGAATATATTTTAATGTCAAAACTAATAATAATGTAATAATCACTATATTTTAAGCATTCTGTTTGACAGGTAGAATTACATATATTTTAAAAATATTAATTTATTTAATTCTTATAACTAAAATAGATATGACTATCCAAAATACAGTAGTATATCCAAGAAATTAAACTTCTCAAGGTTCAGAACTAATCTGTATCCAAACTGAAATTAAACTCTATGCATCCTAACTCCAGAGCAAGCACTCAAAAATTAATGCTGTATTACATGACTCAAAATGAGCTATACTTAAAATCACTGAAGTAAAAATTTTAAAATGATCTAAATTTAATCAAAGTTAAATTTAGAAAATCAACTTCTTTTTCACACTAGTCATATTTCAAGATCCCAGTAGTTACATGTGACTAGTGGATTTTGTATTCAACAGTGCAGGTATAATACATTTCCATTACCACATAAAAAGCTTTATTCAGTAGTGTTGATCCAGAACGGACATCGGCAACCTTTTTTTTGGTAAAGAGCTGGATATTTAGCCTTTAAAGCCTGATCTCTTGAAGCTGCTTAACATTCCTCTTACAGTGCAACACAGTCATAGACAATTTTTTAATATGAATGTGGCTGTGTTCCAATGACATTAAAATTTGAGTTTCATAAAACTTTTGTATTTTATGAAATATTATTTCTTCCCAACCATTAAAAGCATAAAAACTATTTTTTCTAGTTTTTACTTAAATTCCAGTTAACATATAGTTTAATATTACTTCAGGTGTAGAATTTAGTGATTTAGCACTTACTTATATACAACACCCAGAGCTTATCACAAGTGCCCTCCTTAATCCCCATCACCTATTCACAACCCCCCAACCCCGTCAACCTCCCCTTCTGGTAACTATCACTTCTCTATAGTTGAGTTTTTTTCCCTTGGTTTTTCTCTCTTTTTGTTTCCTTCTATTTTCATTTATTTAATTACTTAAATTCCACATATAAGTGAAACTATAGGGTATTTGTTTTTCTCTAACTTATTTTGCTTAGCATAACACTTTCTAGCTCCATCCACACTATTGCAAATGACAATTCCATTTCTTTTCTATTGCTGAATAATATTCACATATATATATATATATATATATATATATATATATATATGTACACACATGCATGCATACAACATCATTATCCATTCATTAGCAATAGGATAATGGACACTTGGGCTCTTTCCATAATTTGTCTATTATTGATAATGCTGTTATAAACATTAGGGTGCATGTGCCTCTTCAAATCAGTATTTTTTTTTTAAATTTTATTTTTTATAAACATATATTTTTATCCCCAGGGGTACAGGTCTGTGAACCGCCAGGTTTACACACTTCACAGCACTCACCATAGCACATACCCTCCCCAATGTCCATAATCCCACCCCCGCTCCCAACCCCCCTCCCCCCATCAACCCTCAGTTGTTTTGTGAGATTAAGAGTCACTTATGGTTTGTCTCCCTCCCAATTCCATCTTGTTTCATTTACTCTTCTCCTACCCCCTTAACCCCCCATGTTGCATCTCCTCTCCCTCATATCAGGGAGATCATATGATAGTTGTCTTTCTCCGATTGACTTATTTCGCTAAGCATGATACCCTCTAGTTCCATCTACGTCGTCGCAAATGGCAAGATTTCATTTCTTTTGATGGCTGCATAGTATTCCATTGTGTATATATACCACTTCTTCTTTATCCATTCATCTGTTGATGGACATCTGGGTTCTTTCCATAGTCTGGCTATTGTAGACATTGCTGCTATAAACATTCGGGTGCATGTGCCCCTTCGGATCACTACGTTTGTATCTTTAGGGTAAATACCCAGTAGTGCAATCGCTGGGTCATAGGATAGTTCTATTTTCAACATTTTGAGGAACCTCCATGCTGTTTCTTTATAGATTTTGGACACTAGCCCTTTATCTGATATGTCGTTTGCAAATATCTTCTCCCATTCTGTCAGTTGTCTTTTGGTTTTGTTAACTGTTTCCTTTGCTGTGCAAAAGCTTTTGATCTTGATAAAATCCCAATAGTTCATTTTTGCCCTTGCTTCCCTTGCCTTTGGCGATGTTCCTAGGAAGATGTTGCTGCGGCTGAGGTCGAAGAGGTTGCTGCCTGTGTTCTCCTCAAGGATTTTGATGGATTCCTTTCTCACATTGAGATCCTTCATCCATTTTGAGTCTATTTTCGTGTGTGGTGTAAGGAAATGATCCAATTTCATTTTTCTGCATGTGGCTGTCCAATTTTCCCAACACCATTTGTTGAAGAGGCTGTCTTTTTTCCATTGGACATTCTTTCCTGCTTTGTCGAAGATGAGTTGACCATAGAGTTGAGGGTCTATTTCTGGGCTCTCTATTCTGTTCCATTGATCTATGTGTCTGTTTTTGTGCCAGTACCATGCTGTCTTGATGATGACAGCTTTGTAATAGAGCTTGAAGTCCGGAATTGTGATGCCACCAACTTTGGCTTTCTTTTTCAATATTGCTTTGGCTATTCGAGGTCTTTTCTGGTTCCATATAAATTTTAGGATTATTTGTTCCATTTCTTTGAAAAAAATGGATGGTACTTTGATAGGAATTGCATTAAATGTGTAGATTGCTTTAGGTAGCATAGACATTTTCACAATATTTATTCTTCCAATCCAGGAGCATGGAACATTTTTCCATTTCTTTGTGTCTTCCTCAATTTCTTTCATGAGTACTTTATACTTTTCTGTGTATAGATTCTTAGTCTCTTTGGTTAGGTTTATTCTTAGGTATCTTATAGTTTTGGGTGCAATTGTAAATGGGATTGACTCCTTAATTTCTCTTTCTTCTGTCTTGTTGTTGGTGTAGAGAAATGCAACTGATTTCTGGGCATTGATTTTATATCCTGACACTTTACTGAATTCCTGTACAAGTTCTAGCAGTTTTGGAGTGGAGTCTTTTGGATTTTCCACATATAGTATCATATCATCTGCGAAGAGTGATAGTTTGACTTCTTCTTTGCCAATTTGGATGCCTTTAATTTCCTTTTGTTGTCTGATTGCTGAGGCTAGGACTTCTAGTACTATGTTGAATAGCAGTGGTGATAACGGACATCCCTGCTGTGTTCCCGACCTTAGCGGAAAAGCTTTCAGTTTTTCTCCATTGAGAATGAAATTTGCAGTGGGTTTTTCATAGACGGCTTTGATAATATTGAGGTATGTGTTGTCTATCCCTACACTTTGAAGAGTTTTTTTTTTTTTTTTAAAGATTTTATTTATTTATTTGTCAGAGAGAGAGAGAGAGAGAGCGCGCGCGAGAGTGAGCACAAGCAGATAGAGTGGCAGGCAGAGGCAGAGGGAGAACCAGGCTCCCTGTTGAGCAAGGAGCCCGATGTGGGACTCGATCCCAGGATGCTGGGATCATGACCTGAGCCGAAGGCAGCGGCTTAACCCACTGAGCCACCCAGGCGTCCCAACTTTGAAGAGTTTTGATCAGGAAAGGATGTTGTACTTTGTCAAATGCTTTTTCAGCATCTATGGAGAGTATCATATGGTTCTTGTTCTTTCTTTTATTAATGTGTTGTATCACATTGATTGATTTGCGGATGTTGAACCAACCTTGCAGCCCTGGAATAAATCCCACTTGGTCGTGGTGAATGATCCTTTTAATGTACTGTTGAATCCTATTGGCTAGTATTTTGGCGAGAATTTTTGCATCTGTGTTCATCAAGGATATTGGTCTGTAGTTCTCTTTTTTGATGGGATTCTTGTCTGGTTTTGGGATCAAGGTGATGCTGGCCTCATAAAATTAGTTTGGAAGTTTTCCTTCCATTTCTATTTTTTGGAACAGTTTCAGGAGAATAGGAATTAGTTCTTCTTTAAATGTTTGGTAGAATTCCCCCGGGAAGCCGTCTGGCCCTGGGCTTTTGTTTGTTTGGAGTTTTTTGATGACTGTTTCAATCTCCTTACTGCTAATGGGTCTGTTGAGGCTTTCTATTTCTTCCTGGTTCAGTTGTGGTAGTTTATATGTCTCTAGGAATGCATCCATTTCTTCCAGGTTGTCAAATTTGTTGGCATAGAGTTGCTCATAGTATGTTCTTATAATTCTCTGTATTTCTTTGGTGTTAGTTGTGATCTCTCCTCTTTCATTCATGATTTATTTGGGTCCTCTCTCTTTTCTTTTTGATAAGTCTGGCCAGGGGTTTATCAATCTTATTAATTCTTTCAAAGAACCAGCTCCTAGTTTTGTTGATTTGTTCTATTGTTTTTTTTGTTTCTATTTCATTGATTTCTGCTCTGATCTTTATGATTTCTCTTCTCCTGCTGGGTTTAGGGTTTCTTTCTTGTTCTTTCTCCAGCTCCTTTAGGTGTAGGGTTAGGTTGTGTACTGAGACCTTTCTTGTTTCTTGAGAAATGCTTGTACCGCTATATATTTTCCTCTCAGGACTGCCTTTGTTGTGTCCCACAGATTTTGAACCGTTGTGTTTTCATTATCTATTGTTTCCATGAATTTTTTCAATTCTTCTTTAATTTCCTGGTTGACCCATTCATTCTTTAGAATGATGCTGTTTAGTCTCCATGTATTTGGGTTCTTTCCAAATTTCCCCTTGTGATTGAGTTCTAACTTCAGAGCATTGTGGTCTGAAAATATGCAGGGAATGATCCCAATCTTTTGATACTGGTTGAGACCTGATTTAGGACCAAGAATGTGATCTATTCTGGAGAATGTTCCATGTGCACTAGAGAAGAATGTGTATTCTGTTGCTTTGGGATGAAATGTTCTGAATATATCTGTGATGTCCATCTGGTCCAGTGTGTCATTTAAGGCCTTGATTTCCTTGTTGATCTTTTGCTTGGATATTCTGTCCATTTCAGTGAGGGGAGTGTTAACGTCCTCTACTATTATTGTATTATTGTCGATGTGTGTCTTTGATTTTGTTATTAATTGGTTTATATAGTTGGCTGCTCCCACGTTAGTGGCATAGATATTTAAAATTGTTAGATCTTCTTGTTGGATAGTTCCTTTGAGTATGATATAGTGTCCTTCCTCATCTCTTATTATAGTCTTTGGCTTAAAATGTAATTGATCTGATATAAGGATTGCCACTCCTGCTCTCTTCTGATGTCCATTAGCATGGTAAATTCTTTTCCACCCCCTCACTTTAAATCTGGAGGTGTCTTCGGGTTTAAGATGAGTTTCTTGTAGGCAACATATAGATGTGTTTTTTTTTTTTATCTATTCTGATACCCTGTGTCTTTTGATTGGGGCATTTAGCTCATTCACATTCAGGGTAAGTATTGAGAGATATGAATTTAGTGCCATTGTATTGCCTGTAAGGTGACTGTTATTGTATATTGTCTCTGTTTCTTTCTGATCTACTACTTTTAGGGTCTCTCTTTGCTTAGAGGACCTCTTTCAATATTTCCTGTAGAGCTGGTTTGGTATTTGCAAATTCTTTCAGTTTTTGTTTGTCCTGGAAGCTTTACATCTCTCCTTCTATTTTCAATGATAGCCTAGCTGGATATAGTATTCTTGGCTGCATGTTTTTCTCGTTTAGTGCTCTGAATATATCATGCCAGCTCTTTCTGGTCTGCCAGATCTCTGTGGATAAGTCTGCTGCCAATCTAATATTTTTACCATTGTACGTTACAGACTTCCTTTCCCGGGCTGCTTTCAGGATCTTCTCTTTGTCACTAAGACTTGTAAATTTTACTATTAGGTGACGGGGTGTGGACCTATTCTTATTGATTTTGAGGGGGGTTCTCTGAACCTCCTGGATTTTGATGCTTGTTCCCTTTGCCATATTAGGGAAATTCTCTCCAATAATTCTCTCCAATACACTTTCTGCTCCCCTCTCTGTTTCCTCTTCTTCTGGAATCCCAATTATTCTAATGTTGTTTTGTCTTATGGTGTCACTTATCTCTCGAATTCTCCCCTCATGGTCCAGTAGCTGTTTGTCCCTCTTTTGCTCAGCTTCTTTATTCTCTGTCATTTGGTCTTCTATATCGCTAATTCTTTCTTCTGCCTCATTTATCCTAGCAGTGAGAGCCTCCATTTTTGTTTGCACCTCATTAATAGCTTTTTTGCTTTCAACTTGGTTAGATTTTAGTTCTTTTATTTCTCCAGAAAGTGCTTTTATATCTCCCGAGAGGGTTTCTCTAATATCTTCCATGCCTTTTTCGAGCCCGGCTAGAACCTTGAGAATCGTCATTCTGAACTCTGGATCTGACATATTACCAATGTCTGTATTGATTAGGTCCCTAGCCTTTGGTACTGCCTCTTGTTCTTTTTTTTTGTGGTGAATTTTTCAACCTTGTCATTTTGGCCAGATAAGAGTATATGAAGGAGCAAGTAAAATACTAAAAGGGTGGCAACAACCCCAGGAAAATATGTTTTAGCCAAATCAGAAGAGATCCCAAATCGTGAGGGGGGAGAACCAATAAAGAAAAAATATAAAATGGAAAAAAATATATATATATATTAGATAAACTAGTTAAAAATCGTTTAAAAAGAAAAGAGTAAAAGTTAAAAAAATTTAGCAGAAGAAGAAAAAAAATTGAAAAAGAAAAAAAAATTAAATTAACTGCAAGGCTAAAGAATCATGGGGAGAAAGCCATGAGTTCCGTGCTTTGCTTTCTCCTCCCCTGGAATTCCGCTGCTCTCCTTGGTATTGAAACTACACTCCTTGGTAGGTGAACTTGGTCCTGGCTGGGTTTCTTGTTGATCTTCTGGGGGAGGGGCCTGTTGTAGTGATTCTCAAGTGTCTTTGCCCCAGGCGGAATTGCACCGCCCTTAATTGGGGCGGTCTGAGTAATCGGATCGGGTTTGCTTTCGGGAGCTTTTGTTCCCTGAGCGCTTTCTGTAGAGTTCTGGAGGGCGGGAATGAAGATGGCGGCCTCCCGGTCTCCGGCCCGGAGGAGCCGAGAGCCTAGGGCCCCACTCCTCAGTGCGCCCTCAGAGAACAGCGCCCAATTACTCCCGTCATCCTGGCCTCTGGCCACGCTCCGAGCTGACCGAGCCTGCAACCGGTTCAAGGTAACCCCGAGATTAGAGCTAACTCCTTGGCTCTGTCTCTGTAGCCAGCTTCCCCGTTCTAATACCTGTAAGCTCTGCGACACTCAGACACCCCTGATCCTTCTGTGACCCTGCGGGACCTGAGGCCACGCTGACCTTGTGTGAGCTTCACCCCGGTTAAGCCTCTGGAGCGATGTCCCTCAGTGGAACAGGCTTTTAAAAGTCCCGATTTTGTGCTCCGTTGCTCCGCCACTTGCCGGGAGCTGGCCCCTCCCCCACGGTCTATCTTCCCGTCGCTTTGGATTCACTTCTCCGCCAGTCCTACCTTTCAGAAAGTGGTTGATTTTCTGTTTCTAGAGTTGCTGTTCTTCTTCTCTTTGATCTCCCATTGGATTTGTAGGTGTTTGCAATCTTTAGATAAGCTATCTAGCTGATCTCCCGCTACCTGAAGTAGTCTCAGCCTGCTACTTCCCCGCCATCTTGACTCCTCCCCCCAAATCAGTATTTTTGTATCCTTTGGGTAAATACCTAGTAGTGCCTCTGCTGGGTCTAGGGTAGTTCTATTAATTTTTTGAGGTACTTCCATGCTGTTTTCCAAAGTAGCTGCCCCAGTTTACATTCCCACCAAAAGTGTAAGAGTATTCCCCTTTCTCTTCACCAACACCTGTTGTTATAAAAACTATTTTTTAAAGATTTTATTTATTTATTTGACAGAGAACACAAGCAGCAGGGAATAGCAGGCAAAGGGAGAGGGTGAAGCAGTCTCCCTGCTGAGAAGGACCCTAGAATCATGACCTGAGCTGAAAGCATACGCTTAATCAGCTGAGCCACCCAGGTGCCCTTATAAAAATTATTTTTAACTCTCAAGTCAGATAACAACAGTTGATGGGCTCAAATTTTCTGTTCCATGGCTCAGAATTTCTCTAATACTTTGATTCTAAAATGCTATAACTTTTATAAGATCCACAAATTTGAACACAGTTATCTCTTATTATGGACCATTAATAAAGATTACTTTTAAGACTTATTCTCCTGGGTGACTGGGTGTCTCAATGGGTTAAATCTCTGCCTTCAGCTCAGATAATGATCCCAGGGTCTTGGGATCAAGTCCCCCATCCGGCTCTCTGCTCACCAGGGAGCCTGATTCCTCCTCTATCTCTGCCTACTTGTGATATCTGTCTGTCAAATGAATAAATAAAATATCAATAAAAAAAGACTTATTCTCCTATGCCTTTAATATGATTTGAATATTTCAGTTTTAGTTGTTAAAGGGAAGTATAGTTAATTGTCTTAAGACCTCTTTCTCAAACTAGTTAGTGTTTCTCAAGACTAACATATTCTCAGAACTTGTCAAATTTGTTGGCTATTAGTAGAATCTTGGTTCCTGTTCCTTGAACCTAGTGAGTGAATAAACTTAAAAATTTGGAAATATTTTTACAAGGAGTTGTTTGAAAGAAAAGATTAAGAAGGTCAACTTTGGTTGAGATTATCAGCTTATATGTCAGTTAACAATAGGTAAGGTTTTCCAAGTTTATCATCTCTAAGAATAAACTAAGAAAGTCTTGCCATTTTCACCTACATAGGGGTATTTTTCAAGTCCTTCAACAAGCCTAATGAGTATTTATTAGCTGTAGTCCATCATTGTAACTTTCCTTTTTCTTACCATTTTAGTAGATTGAAGACCTATTTTTTTCAGTTTCTGATAATTTTCTGAAAATTCAGGGTATAGTGAAAATTTCACAAGTTATCTAAAAGAAAAATATGACTCATAAATTTGGACCAGGTATTTTCAATATAATGTCCAGAACCACCACCAGACCATGAAGTGGTGGGGGGTGGGGGTTACGAAGTGATAACTAGACATAAAATTTACTGGGAGATTCTAATAGGTGTTAGATTCTAACAGGTGTTGGGAACCAATGATGTGACAAAACATGCAATTAAAGGACATTTCTCCAAAGCTTTTTTAATGATACTAAAATTGGAGTTTGACACAAAACTGCTTATGAACACAATGCACTGGACAACATGGTACTGGAAAGAGAATAAGAGGGTAAACACTTGGTTTGTTTGATCATGAGAGATCCTCATTGACACAGTTTGGTCTGTAATATAACGAAGTGCAGTATTAACTAATTAGAAGGTGCTGCAACTCAGTGTCAGGCCTTATAAAAGCATGAATATAGTTATAGTCTTAATTCTGGCAGAGCAGCACAAAGAAGTTTAAGGATTTAAGCATAGATTTAGGCCATGGTGCTGACACTCTTGAGAGTTGATTTAAAACCATGCCATTCAATTATTATATAAATTGTTAAGCAAGTTTTTTAATATCCTAAAATAATTTATAATACACTAAACATCAGATCTTATAAAAGAACTGAGCACTTAGATAAAATTAGAAAATATAAAAAAAAGTAGAAGATGAAGAGTGTCAGATTATATTAAGGAAACAAAAGTTGGAAGATATTCAGGATCTAAAAATGGTAAGATTAAAATGATTTTTAAATATAGTAATTTAAATATATAAACAGCATTACAGATCCTTCGGAGAAGACTAAAGTATTTTAGATGATTTATAGATATATTGGAGAATTGCAGCTAGTGTTCTCATAACACTGTGTAAGGGGCTTATTAAAATCATTCTGAAAATACCAAATCCTTGACAGAAATAATCATCAATATCAAGATGAAATATGAGCCATGTTTTCATTTTAAAGTATGTGAAAATGACTAATTTGTCTATGAGTAAGAACATTTAGTGGCTTTTTTGCAGAAGATGAACAATAAATACTGAATTTTATGTTAACATTTTTTTAAAATAGTGCTATAGCTATTTTATAGTATTTTTGACAAGTGATTTTTACCAGGATGAATTAAGGATATTTAGTTATTGTAGAGTTACTTCATGACAAAAATATAATTTCATATACTAGGATAGATAATATGCATGTTAAGGTGATAATACTTAAAAATGATAGGAAAATATTTATAATGACAAACAGTTTATATATAACTTTTCTTAAAACACATTTTTGTGGGTATATTATATTGGATCACATATGGACAATTGTTATGACTTTATCTGGAGTGGGATTTTATGAAATGACAGAAGTGAATTATGTTAAAGTAATAAAATCTCCCGTAACTGAAGTTCAGATTTCCTGGTCTGCTGAGCTTTGAATTTGAAAGTTTTGCATATGTGACCTATTTTAATAGAGGTAAAATCTTTAGAATGTTAAAACAGATACAAGTTACATCAATGCAAAACTAATAATATGATTAAGTGTCATCAAAGAATCAATTCTGATTATGGTTTGAGTTCTTCCTTGACAGTACTTTCTTACTCAAACATTTTGGAAATGTGTCATTCAAGGACCAATTGTTTTTAGATCTCAGTATTTTCTACAATGCACAAATGGTTTTCCTATCATGAATTTGATGTATGTAGACATAGTCCATTATTTGCTTTTAAACCTTATGTGTCACTCAAGTATCATTGCTATTAGAAGTCAAATGGAAAATAATATGGCATTGTCAAAGAAGCAGTAGGGATGGAGGCTTTCTGGAGCACAATATGATCTGTCAGTATCGTTTGCAACATAACAGGTAACAATAGAGCTTAATAAATCTAAATGAGCATGCAGTTCTATTGCTTGGGATGTCACTGTGCATTGATATAGGTTAATAACAAATGTGCAAAAAACAGAAAAACAGAACCTGTGGAGGAGAGAAATGGAAAAATGCTGTTTTCAGAATGATTAGTTTGCCATGTAATAGGTGAGTCTAAAAGAGAGGAGAACTTTATTTACTTCCCATTAGATCTCATAATTTTATGGTCCCAAGATTTTGGTCAAGCTCATACACACACAGACTTAGGTAAGCATACCTGATGGTAAATCAAACCTGCTGCAATAGTGACTATTCCTTAGAAGATAATGATTGTTTCATACTCTAAGTTTTTAATAAGTATGTAGAAGTCTTAAATCATGTGGGCTTAATTTACTACAAAGTTAACACCTCTTTAATAATGCAAGTGAGAGTGTTTGGTTTTACTATAATTTAAAAATTAGATAAAACATTGCCTTGATGTATCTCCAAATATTGGGATATAGTTCTCATTATTTTTCCAGTTATTTTCCAGATTTTTAATTCCATTTCTCATATCAATTTCCACATACCTCATTTTATTTTAGATTAATGTGTTTAAAGGTCAACTTTTCAATAGTGATGGGATCCTGGGATTTTCACTGCAACTGTATTCAAATTAGGTGATAGGGTTTCATATAAAAATTTATGGCAAATGCTCCAAAATCCTATGATATTGATCGCAATGTAATTGGATTATGTCTACAACTTAGTAGATCATTTTCATACCAAATCATCTAGTGCCCCTGTGATTTACTATCACTTGAAAAAAAAATGTTCCTGAGGAGGTCTAGAATTTCTACAGAAGGCACATTATAATTCTACTGTCCAGGTTTATGACTGTTTAAATTAGCACTTGGCCCTTACTTATCTTTCTAACTTGACTTAATATCAGTCTAAATCCTCTATGCCCAACAAACCGTGCTCCTGACAGTTCCCTTTCATTCCATGAGCCACGTTGCCTCGATATTTTGGCTCATCCTGTTTTTCAGGTTTGGAATTCCTTCCTGCCTTACCCCTTCCTCCTTTCTTTTTATTTAAATGCTTCCTTGATTTTTTTTCAGGGCCAAGTTTTTCTTCTAATTTTCTTACTATCTCACCTATAACTGATTTCTCCCTCCCCTGTAATCCTCAAAATTAACTTTTCACTCTTTGCCTGGAACTTGATCCTGTTACTTTCTAATGACACCAGACTTCAAGGGGATCCCTGGCTTAGAAGAATCATGATTAACCCTGCATGGGATAGTAAAAAAAAAAAAAAAAAAAAAAAAAAATTGTCTACATGCAGCCTCTTAGTGTCAGTGTTCATTCTGGGCAAAAATATTGGTCTGGAAGAGTTAGTGTCACTGGGTTTTATTATAGTCAGTTTTTTTTTCCTTTTTTTGTTGTTGTTGTTTTGTTTTGTTTTGTTTTTCACCAGACTCAAGTCACCATTTCTAGGCTCTGGCAAAAAGATAATTTTGAAAAGCTGAGGTGTTTGTCCCCCAGGGAACTCACATCTTTGGCTTAGAGAAGTGTCTGAATGTTGCAGTGGTAAATACAGCTTAGAATTCACACTCTTCATGTTATAAAAGGAATTCAGAACTCTGATATTCACAAACAGAATCAAGTACTCGTCACTGCACAGGCTTTTAAAAGTAGAGGCTTGATTTTGAAAGCATAATGGGTCAGTGTAGCGAAGTAATTAAGAGCACTAGGCTTAGAGTACTAACTCCTGGATTAAAAATATGGCTCTGGGGATTTTTGGTTTCAGTTCTGATACAGAGTTTGGAAAACATCACTCCTCATAACAAGAAAAAACTGAAGAGACTAAAAATCAATGACAGGGCAAACTGCCACCCTGAAAATAGGGGAACCCAGAGAGTCACAAGTAAGACCTGCTTATCTGAACAGAACCCATTGAAACCAGAAGTTGGTAGGAACAATTTTGATCATTTTAATGAATTATTGGAGGCTGAGTGTGGACTAATACAAGAATGAGAAATCCTAGGAACTGCAGCATAAGAAGGCCCTGTAGTTTCATAAGTTTTTACCTCTAAGAATCATGCCAGCTTCACCAAAGAATCAAGAAAGATGTCTTTATGCATCTGATAAATAGGGGGAAATCAACCATTGTGAAATAAGACCAGACTTTATTCATAACACGTTCTACCCTTCAGAGTAAAAGACTTTACCAGCACCTTATTTCACTTAGGGGAAGGGATCTGACTTACTCCAAATCTCTTAAACTCTTTCTTTCTTTCTTTCTTTCTTTCTTTCTTTCTTTCTTTCTTTCTTTCTCTCTCTCTCTCTCTCTCTCTCTCTCTCTTTCTTTCTTTCTCTCTTTCTTTCTAAGATTCTATTTATTCATTTGACAGAGAGACACAGCAAGAGGTAACACAAGCAGGGGAAGTGAGAGAGGGAGAAGCAGGCCTTCTGCTGATCAGGGAGCCCAATGTGGGGCTCCATCCCAGGACCCTGGGATCATAACCCAAGCCAAAGGCAGATGCTTAACAACTGAGCCACCAGGCACCCCATAAACCTCTTTAACTTTCATTTCCATCTAAGAGTTGGTGGGGATGCAGTTGGGGGTGAAGTTAAAATATATCTATGAATATCAGGAGCCAGGGGTATAGGTCCACTAGAAGACTGAGTTTTAACTAAAAAAATTATCAATTATTTCCTCTCTTCCACAACAACTTATATAACTTTTCTAGAACTCTCATAATAAAATACAATAGACTGGGTCATTCAAACAATAGAAATTTATTTTCTTATGCTTCTGGATGCTGGAAGTCCAAGATCAAGGTGTTGGCAGGTATGATTTCTCTCAGTCTCTCTACTTGGTTTACAGATGGCTGCTTTCTTGCTGTATCCTCATATGGTTTGTTTGTGTGTGTGCACACTTGCACATGTGCATGTCTGGTATCTTTCCCCTTCTTATAAGGACACAAGTCATACTGGGTTAGTGTCTACCCACATTATACCTCATTTAATCTTAATTACCTTTTCAAAGGCCCAACCTCCAATTGGTCACACTCTGATGTACTGGGGTTTAGAAATTCAACATGTAAATTTTGGAAGGTACATAATTTAATCCATAATACTCAACACAACCCGACAGGTATCGAGTATAACAGTGGATTACTAATAAAAGAGTTTCCAGATGAACAATTTCTGAGAAGTTCTTAGAGAAGCCAAAAGGCAACAGGAGCAATGAGAAACAAGGACAGTAAGGAAATTTGAAGCCACTGGTGCTTACAGCTACAAAAAACATTAAACACACTCAATTCTTGTCCAGATTAACTTAAACTTCACACTAAACACCTTCTTACTTTCATTTCTATTACTCCATATACCTATTCAGACTAAACAAACAAAAATTCAAGACATGATAAAAAAAAAATCTGAAGTGGGCAAGCATCAGAAACAGATTCATACAGGACATAGATGTTGGAATTAACAGAGAAAGATTTTAAAATAATTATGATTAATATGTTAAGGACATCATGAAACAAGTAGAAAACATTTGAGAACAGAAGGATATATGTAAGCAGAGAAATAAACTCCAGGCAAGAATGAAAGACATTCTGGAAATCAAAACAATGTAACAAAAATGCAAAATGTTTTGTGGGCTTATCAGTAGACTGACATGATCAAGGTAATAATCAGTTAGCACAAAGTTAGGCCAATAGAAACTTTCCAAACTAATGTGGGGAAAAAGATTTTCTTTCTCCATCTCCTTCTGCTCCCCAGCCCCAAAACAAATAAATAAATCTTAAAAAAAATTCAAAATATTTAAGATAAAATCTGGTAGAACTGCAAGGAAAGATACGCTGTTATAGTTGGAGACCAATACCCCTGCATCACTAATTGATAGACTCAGAAGGCAGAAAATCAGTAAAGATATAATTGAATTGAACAGCATCATAAATCAACTGGATCTAATTAACATTTATAGAAAAGTGTACCCAGTAAAGCAGAATACACTTTCTTCTCAATTTTGCATGGAACACTCACCAAAATAGACCACATTTTGAGACCTGGAGCACCTTAACAAATTTAAAATAATAAAAATCATACAATGTACATTCTCAAACAAAAATAGAGTTAAACCAGAAATGAGTAACAGAAAAATACCTGGAAAATCCTCAAATATTTGGAGATTACCACATTTTAAAATATAACATGGGTCATGTGTACTTCTCTTTTTCAGTTTTTGAGGAACCTTTGTAATGTTTTTCAGAGTAGATATACCAAGTTAAATTCCCATCAAAAGTGCACAAATGTTCCTGTTTCTCAACATCCTCAACCACATTTGTTATTTCTTGTCTTTTTGATAATAGCTTTTCTACAGATGTGAGGTGATATCTCATTGTGGTTTTGATTTGTAGTTCCCTCATTTGCCTTTTGACTTCTTTAGGAAAATGTCTATTCAGATCTTCTGCTACTTTTTTAAATTAATGAGTTGTGTAAGTTCTTTATATATTTTGATATTAACCCCTTATTAGATAAATGATTTACAAATATCTTCTTCCATTCAGCAGTATGCCTTTTAATTTTATTGTTGGTTTACTTCATTGTAAAATAGCTTTATAGTGTGATATAGTCTCATTTGTTTATTTTAGCTTGTGTTTTGCATACCTTTGGCATCAGATCAACAAACACATTGCTAAGATCAATGCTGAGGAGTTGCTGCCTATAATTTGTTTTAGGAATTTCATAGCTTCAGGTTTTACATTCAAGTCTTCCATTCATGTTGAGTTAATTTATGTGTATAGTGTTAGTGTATAGTTTCATTCTTTTGCTTAGGGCTGTCCAGCTTTCCCAGTTCCAGTTATTAAAATTACTGTCCTTTCTCCATTGTATGTTCTTGGCTCGTGTGTAGTACATTAATTTCTGTATATGTTTAGGTTTATTTCTCAGCTCTTAATTCTGTTCCATTGATCTCTGTGTTTGCTTTTATGGCAGTACTATACTGTTTTGATTATTATAGTGTTTTGATACAGTTTGAAAACAGGGAACATAATTCTACCCTTGTTCTTTCTCAAGAGTGCTTTGATATTCAGGGTGTTTTGTGGTTCCATACAAATATTAGAATTATTTGTTCTAGTTCTGTAAAAAATGCTATCGTTAAATGAAACAAGATGGAATAGGGAGGGAGACAAACCAAAAGAGACTCTTAATGTCACAAAACAAACTGAGGGGGGCTGGGGGGAGGGGTGTAGGGAAAGGGTGGTGGGGTTATGGACATTGGGGAGGGTATGTGCTATGGTGAGTGCTGTGAAGTGTGTAAACCTGGCGATTCACAACCTGTACCCCTGGGGCTAATAATACATTATATGTTTATTAAAAAAATAAAAAAATTTAAAAATGCTATTGTTTTGTTGTTTTTGTTTTTGTTTTTGTTTTTGTTTTTGTTTTTGTTTTCCCCCCAGTTTAAAACCTTTTATTGGCTTGCTGTTGTCTACAGAGGAACACTTCTAGTTTCTTACCTGGGAGCACCAGACCCCCTGAAGTGCAGTTGATCTTTTATGTTTCAAGGTTTTTTGTTTGTTTGTTTTAATGTTTTAAGTTTTTACTGAAATTCTAGTTAGTTAACAATATTTTGAAATACTGGTTTCAGGAGGAGAATTTGGTGATTCATCACTTACATATAACACCCTCTTGCATCAAATCTGCGAATTGCTTTGGGCAATTTACATTATCGACATTTTAAAGATATCATTCTAATCTGTGGGTATGATATAGCTTTCCATTTGTTTGTATCCCTTCAATTTCTTTCCATCGGTGTCTTGTAGTTTTCATAGAACAGTCATTTACCTCCTTAGTTAAATTTATTCATTGGTATTTATTGTTTTGGATGTAATTGTAAATTGACATGTTTTCTTAATTTCTCTTTCTGATAGTTCATTATTAGTGCATAGAAGCACCACTGATTTCTGTATGTTGATTTCATATCCTGCAGCTTTTCTGAATGAATTTATTAATTTTAACAGTTCTTTGGTGGACAGCTAAGAGTTTTCTATGTATAGTATCATGTCATCTGCAAATAGTGTCAGTTTTACTTGTTCCTTTCTTATTTGGATGACTTTTATTTATTTCATGGCTGTAGTTTGGATTCTCAGTACTATATTGAATAAATGTGTCAAGAGTGGACATCTTCATCTTGTTCCTCTTTTTAGAGGAAGAGCTTTTATCTTTTCACTGTTGATTGATGTTAGCTATGGGTTTGTTAATATATGGCCCTTATGATGTTGATGTATGTTCCCTCTATACCCATTTAGTTGAAAGTTTTTATTATAAATAAGATTGAGTTCTTCAAATGCTTTTTTGCATCTGTTGAAAAGATCATATAAGTTTTGTATTTCATTTTGTTAATGCATATCATAACGATTTTGCAAATGTTGAAACATCATTGCATCCCTAAAATTAGTCCCAGTTGATTATAGTATATGATCCTTTTAATATATTTTTTAATTAAGTATGCCAATATTTTGTTGACAATATTTGCATCATGTTCTTCAGGGATATTGGCCTATAATTTCTTTTTTTTGCATGGTTTTCTTGTCTGGTTCTGGTATTGGTAATGCTGGCCTTATAAAATGAGTTTGGAAATATTCTTTCCTATTCAGTTTTTTTTTTAATAATTTGAGAAAAATAGGCACCAAATCAAATTTATTATGTTTTAATTAGCTTTCTATGTTGAACTTATTAACTTTTTACATTTATTGTTCATTTTTCTATATACCTTTCCTACCAGTGTGTGAGCTCTATCAGTTCAAGGATCTTTATCTTTCATCTTGTGTCTTCTAAGTATCTCTACAAGTACTAGAGATGCCATTTTATAGACACCTCTTAGACATCTGTTGTACATTAAATAAATATGTAATGCAGTCCTCTTCTACCATTATGTAGTTTGTCTTTAAAATTTGTTTTTGTTATTTATATATATTTTGAAGTTTTTAATATTTATTTTCAATGTTGTTAAATTTTAGTATATGTGCTGCTGAAGCGAGCACTCAGTGTTGTTAAATTTAAGTTGTAGTTTGGCTTTTGCTATCATGACATCTTTTCATAATCAATGTTAAAACTTTCTTTTCCAAAATTTTTATTTTTGTTATTAAACTTACATGGGAATTTAAAATAAAAAAAAAATTCCATATGGTTGGTCAGTTGTCTCAGTACTACTGATTGAATCCCTTTATACTGATTTTTGTTGTACAAAATCTTGTACCATATTTTTAGATAAACATTATTTTATTATTTTCACTGTCTATTTGCCTTTTTTTTTTTTTTTTTGGTTAATGCCATATTGTTTTAATTGCTAAAGTTGTATCTTCCTCTTTTCATTTTCCAAAATTATATTGATTATTTTTTGATCCTTCCCCTTTGATAAGAATTTGAGAATTATCTTTTCATAGTCTATGAAAAACTCTTTTGGAATTTTCTTTGGGATAACACTGATTTATAGTTTGCTTAGGGAGAAAAAAGTCTTCACATTATTGAATCTTTATCCCTTTTTTAAAATTTTTTTATTGCAATGTAATAGTTTCAGATGTACCATATTAATTTTATATTTTTTATATTATAAAATGATCATCACAATAAGTCTAGTGAACATCTATCACCATACACAGTTATAGTTTTTTTCTTGTGATGAGAACTTTTAAGGTCTACTTTCCTAGTAACTTTCAAATATACAATGCAATGTTATTAACTGTAGTCTCTATGTTGTTCATTACATGTCATGACAGTTACTTTATAACTGGATGTTTGTGTCTTTTGACCCTTTTCACCAATTTTGCTCACACCCACCCTTTCTCTGTTCTCTGTATCTATGTGTTTTTGTTTTTAGATTCTACATATTAACTAAGTTCATATGCTATTGGTCTTTCTCTGTCTGACTTATTTCACTTAGCATAATCCCCTTAAAGCAAATGGTAAGACTTTCTTCACTTTATGGCTGTGTAATACTTGTGTATATGTTTGTATGTACATGTATGTATGTGTGTGTATACATATATATCACATTTGCTTTATCCATTCATCTGTTGATGGATATGTAGGTTGTTTCCATGTCTTGGTTATTATAAATAGTGCTGCAATGGACATGGAAGTATAGATATCTTTTTAATTTAGCATTTTCATTTTTGTCAGATAAATAGTAGTGCTATTGCTGGATCATATAGTATTATGATTTTTAATTTTTTTAAGATTTTATTTATTTATTTGACAGTTAGAGATCACAAGGAGGCAGAGACAGAGGGGGAAGCAGGCTCCCCACCAAGCAGAGAGCCTGACGTGGGGCTCGATCCCAGGACTCTGGAATCATGACCTGAGCTGAAGGCAGAGGCTTTAACCCACTGAGCCACCCAGACGCTCCTGATTTTTAATTTTTTGAAGAAACTCCATATTGTTTTCCATAGTGGTTATATCTATTTACAGTCTCCCAACAGTGCTCAAGGGTTTCCTTATCTCCATGACCTCACCGACACTTGTTATTTCTGTCTTTTTGATTTCTGTCTAATAGGCGGTTCCATGGTGTAATGGTGAGCACTCTGGACTCTGAATCAAGTGATTTCTGTCTAATAGTGATTTAAATTTATATTTCCCCAATGATTAGTGGTGTTGAGCACTTTTCATTCACTTGTTGGGTTTCTGCACTTCTTTTTTGGAAAAATGCCTATTCAGATCCTCTGCCCTTTTTTAA
Source organism: Enhydra lutris kenyoni (assembly GCF_002288905.1). Lineage (NCBI taxonomy): Eukaryota > Metazoa > Chordata > Mammalia > Carnivora > Mustelidae > Enhydra > Enhydra lutris. Next base: position 64,072,952 of record NW_019154086.1, on the reverse strand, counting down.
ACTGGCTCATTTTCTTTTTTTGCTATTTACTTGTATGAATTTTTTACATATTTTGGAAATTAACCCCTTATCAAATACATGATTTGCAAATATTTTCTCCCATTCAGTAGGTTGCCTTGTTATTTTGTCAATGGTTTCCTTTGCTTGGCAGAAACTTTTTAGTTTGCTGTAGTCCTATTTGTTAATTTTTGCTTTTGGTATCAAATCCAGAGGAAAAAAATCATTGGCAATACCAATGTTAAGGAGCTTACCCACCTATATTTCCTTCTAAGAGTTTTATTGATTTAGGCCTTACATTCAAGTCTTTACTTTTGCATATGGTTATCCAGTTTTCCCAACACCATTTATTGAAGAGAATATCCTTTTTCCATTGTATATTCTTGGTTTCTTATCATAAATTAAGTGATCATATATGTGTGGGTTTATTTCTGGGCTCTCTGTTCTGTTCCATTGATCCATGTGTCTGTTTTTAATGTCAAAAACCATACTTTTTTTATTCCTACAGCTTTGTAATGTAGTTGTAAACAGACTTCATATTTTCTCTCTCTCCATATTACAGGTTTTCTTTAATGTTGTCAATAATTCTTTCTACTTTTATCTCTGAATTTCTTGATCATATAATTAACTTAATCTTAGCTACTGATAGTATGCATTGGTCCTGTTAAAGACTATTTTTCTTAAATCCTGTTACATTTCTTTAAAGACTTTTTTTTTTTTTTTTAAGAACAGCTGTAGTTTACAACAAAATCGATAGAAAGGTACAGAGGCTCTCTATATACTCTCTGTCTCCACATTCTTCTATGTTCTGCCTATATATTTGTCCTTATCCCCACCTTGGTAACCATTAATCTTCTTTCTCCATAGTTTTGCCTTTTTCATAATGTCATAAAGTTAGAATCTTACATATTGGCTTCTTTCACTTTGTAATAGGCATCTAAAGTTCCTCTATATATCTTCATGGTTTGATGACCCATTAATCTCGAGGGCTAGATACTATGTCCTTGTCAGTACCTATCATAATTTACTTAATATCCATTCACTGACTGAAGGACGTCTTAGTTACTTCCAAGTCTGGGCCATTCTCATAGGTGTATAGTGGTCTGTAATTATTGTTGCCTGAATCATTTTGGTATGGCAACTTTTTGTTTAAGAGTCTTTAATCTCTTTTAGTACCCTTAGGGGTTGTAGGACAAGATTGCATGGCCCCCTTTTTTCTCTTGTGTCTATTTTGGTAGTTAATTGCAGACTGCAGATTTATGATAAAAAATTACTTGTTTGGGCTTCATACATAGAATAATAAAATGTATAATATTCATAGGAAATTAGAAAGCCAAATCTATGTTCAAAAATATTTATATTCTTCAGATATTACAAACAGAATAGAAATGCATTTATCAGCTCTAAAGCCAAAGACAGTTTGAACTGTGTTCCCAAAGTCTGTTCAGTTCTTATGTTTAATTTAATAATAAGGATATGTTCCCATTTTATTGACCTTTATCTGATTCTTTAACTGTTGACTGGATTTTAATTGTGGTTTGATTCCATATTAATCTTCAAGCCAGTCCAGACATTTTCTTTGCTTCTAGTAAGCAAAAATGGGGATTAACAAGGTTTACGAGGTGAAATAATGTTATTGGTCATAGAGATATCACAAACTGTCCATGTTTTTTAGGAAAAAAAAATAGTAAAATAATGGGGTTAGACAAATGACTTTTTCCATGGTCCATCTTGGGAAATGAGAAGATTTTCATATGGCATTTGAGATTGGGACCTCATGCACACATGATCATGTTAAAGGAACTCTACTAATCATTTGGAAATTCTATTTCTGTTATTGCTTGATTAAAGACATGGTGTGATGCTCAAAGGATGCTCCATTATTTTCTCAGTGTTTCTTCTTGATGAAATTTGTTTTCAGTGGATAAATTGTGAGTCAGATATGAGACTAGTTGCAGCTGTTGTGCATATTTAAACACAGCCAAGGAATAAGATTACCAAATTGGATAGAAATCTTGTATTTGTACCTCTCTGTATAAACACAATAGACCATTTACTAAATTATTCTGTTTCAAACTGTCTCCTCAACACCTGTGAAAAACATAAGGAAAAGGAATGGAAGGCACTGATATGTTTACTCTGACAGAAGAAGCAGAATATCATGATCCAGTCATGCTTTGGAAAGCTCCTTGATTCCAAGGATGTATTTTTTTATTATTATTTTTAAGATACTCTTTTTTAAACTTTGTTATTTTTTAAGTAGGTTCCATGCCCAACATGGAGCTTAAACTTACACCCCTGATATGTAGAGTGACATGCTCTACCAACTGAGCCAGCCAAGTGCCCCTGTTTTTCTGTTTTTAAACATATAGATATAGAGTTCACATGATAGTCATTTTTAATTTAAAAAATAGTTTAAATTTTTTACATTAATTTTTTGCAAGAATGAGGAAAGGCAGAAGGAGAGGGAGAGAACTGTACTTCCTATAATAAAATATATAACCTGAAAAGAATGTTTGCTATGTGGTAAGTCGTGTGTGGAACTATTGCAAGGCTTACCTTACATAGTCTCAGAAAAAATTGCAGATGAAGAAAGAGTGGTTCAGAGAGAAGTGACTTGCACAAGTTTATGGAGTTGTTAGTAAATGGGAGACCTGAGATTTGAACCCAGGCAATCTGAGTCCAGGGCCGTCATTCTACATTTGCAGGCCAGTGGGCAAACTTGGAACTGTAAATGTATACCAGCTCTGTTACTTATGTCTCTTCCATGTATTTAGAAGGAGTACCACCAGCCTCTATGAAAGCATCTTCCTCAGGACACTATTCTAACAACATGGGTGTTTTATTATGCAAAATATCTGATTAAGAGGGGACAGGTACATTTTTCCTTTTTCAAGCTAAAGTTGAAGTAAATAAAGTCAATTATATTTAGATAAATTTCTTGGGAAAAGTAGTCAAACTAGTAATGTCATATCTCTATTTCCTCTATATATTTAAATTTATCTAATTGAAGTAAAGTCCTCTAGATACAATGATCATTGTTTTCTTCATCATACCAATCTTACATTAAACAGTCACACATATATACTCTTATTATTTTCAATTGAATAAATTTCAAAACTGGAAATAATTGTAGGTGATTTTATTCTCAGTATAATGTGAAAGAAATGTAATTTTTTGTTTAAGGAAACCAAAAATAAGAAAGTAACTTTTAGTTTTTCAAGAAAAAGGACTTTTTTGGATTGTGTGTATATATGTTTTTAAGAAAACATATACAAGTGAAACTTACTGTTACAGGTGCCTAAAGTCCAACCACCCATCTGTCATTGTACTTTTCATAGCTGCAACTTTACATTCATTTCCAATAACATGATTAACAGCTATCTCTTCTAACACTAAACTAGATTCTCCCTGGGCAAATGGCTGTGCACCCTTGCACCCTAATGCCTTGCACAGGTTCTGGTGGGGATTAAGCTATCAAAACAACATATAAAATGAATCAAATGTTCCTGTATGTATGATTCATGTAACATACCTCATGAAAAAAATAATTGTTCTTTTTAGTTAGAAATTATGTCTTGTGTAAAAATATATGGTGATCTAGGAAGAATTGACTAACACATAATAAAATTATTTTGCATTTATAGAATGACAACTAATTGCAACTGATAAATACTTTTTTTTAGTATATATAATTTATGAATCATTTTGTTTTCTTTTTTAGAGGCTCTATTTTGTTTAAAATGGACTTCCCTAAGGGAACTAGATCTAGGGGGAAATAGGATAAAGATGATTACATATTTTTTATATCTTAGAAAGCAAAGAAAAAAATGATTCAGAATACAAAACTTTTTCAAGTATGGTAAGATACTCATCATGGTTTGAAAAATAGCTCTTAAAATATGCAAGCAATGTACGGATTCCTTGCATAAAGATAAATACCTCTTGATGGTCAGAAATAGCACTCCCCTCTCAATTACCATTATCCAATTTCCCTAGTTTTCATTCTGTATGACTTCCTATTATAGGCCTGTGTATGAGAGAGAGAGAAAAAAATATTGGGTAAGTACTTGAATTCTGAATTAAGCAATTTTTTTTCTGTTTTAATCTGAGTAATTCTACAACATGAATGCTATAGATAAGTCACTTTAAAATATGGCCCAGTTGTTGCTTTGGATATATTCATGATGTTTACAAGTGGCTGTTCTATATTCACAACCAATGTTATTATTATGTTACTACAAGATGAGTCATTGTTTCAATACTTCTACTAAGACTAAAGAATGCATTCAGGCATGTTCAATTGATTAGAAATACGTCTCCCCTAGGACAGCACAGATTTTTTTTTTCATTTCTAATTTTCAAAACAACATGTTTTTGATGAAATGTTCCAGATCAGCAGACGGTCTTAAAGAGTGATGGCCTTTCAGAGCCCTCAAATACAGCCAATGAGAAGGATGTCTTTATGAAATTCCAACTGTTTTGGAGAATGATTTCTTCAGAAGCTATGAAAAGAAACATTCTGTTGTAAAAAATACTTAGCACCCTTTGAAATTATGAGGTTTCTTGGAAGACATATACTTTTCTTCCCTCCTTTCTTCCTTTTATTTTTTTCAACAAATATATTGATTCCAGGAACCATGTTGCATTCTGGGAGTCTAAGCATGAAGGGGATGCCGTTCCTATTCTTCAGGGTGTTACAATCTATTCAATGAGATGAACAACAGCTAAGAAGAAAATCCCTAGCAGAGTATCACATGGTTGTCAGTAGATTTTTAACCTATTATTATATAATGATGACAAAACACTTATTTGAAAGGTTCTACCAAAGATGCATCATACAATACAAATTTTAAAGGTTCTAGTATCTTTATATACTGAAAAGAAAATGGTCACTTTTTTTCTTTTGCCATTTTACCTGTTAGAGCTGACTTCTATTAGCTGAAAACTAGATGTTTTAATAACATATATTTAATAATGTGTTTAATGAGGAGACCTATGATTTAAAAAAAATCACTGAACCCTGAGTATCTTATTTGGGTTAAAAGCTATAGGCATGAGACTAGGTTGGAGGATCTAAAAATAATTGATACTGCAGAATAATGAATCTGAAACAAATCAAATTTCCTCCTCAGAACCTCCTCTAGAGTTTCTTTGAGGAGATTAAAGTGGTTCTTGGATATATATTTAGTTTTACAATGTTGTTTTCTGCCCTTGTTTGTATACTTTTTATCAATTTTTACATCTCTTCCTCTTCTTGTGGTAAACAATATAGCCTGATGAATGTATTGAATAGATCACTCTAAATGCTGGATACAATTTGTTTTTCCTTCTATGAAGGCTTTCTTCAGGAGACTCTCAAATATATCTAAAAGCAGTCCTTGATTATGCATAATTTATTCACTACTTGGCCTTCCATTTGAAATTTCTAGAAATAAACTAGAGTTAACATTAGAATTATTTAACTCGTATGTGGAGATTGGTGAAGAGGGATAGAGAATCCCTTTTATGTGGTGTTAATCTATTACTATGAAATATCTCTTAAAAGTATTTCCCTGTTACGTAAATATATTAAATATGAAATAATCCATAGCCATAATAGCAAAGCCCAAATTTAACCACTCTTAGTACTTTAGCAAAGGTGCTGATATTTTTGCAGAATTTTTTTACATACTTGATATCATACTATTTATACATGGTGTTAATCCTTTTTAAATTAACATTGAGGGTTTTTTCCCCTTTCTAGTTAAAATATTCATGTTAATGGCTGCATTACATTACATGATATGGTTCATTTCTCAGTTCTTGGATTTTTAAAGTTGAACCCATATTTCAAAGTATTAAATATTTTCTTTTATTATTTTGAACTTTTCATATACTCTCCTCCCCCTTTACTGTCATCTGATCATTGCTACAATTCAGGAAGCACCCTAATCTTATCAAAGGTCAGTCCTTCCACTTGAGCTCCAGATCCCATCCTATCTCATCTTTCAAGGTTATTAATTCTGCAATTTCTCTCTCTTCCACACCATCAATTCCTCCTTCTCTATTGAATTATCTTCATCAACATAAAATATTCTTTAGGCTCTTTCATCTATTAAAAAAAAAAACACAAACCTTCCTTTAAAATATAACCACATTTCTTTCTTTCCTTTTACAGCACAGATCCTTGAATATGTTGCCAGTAGCTTTATATTCACTTTATCATCTGCATTTTCCCCTTCATTAGGTTCAGCCAGACTTCTGCTCCTGACCATTCCACTGAATCTACTCATACCCCATCACCAGTAACCATCATATTACCAAATACTACATGAGCTCTCCCCATCTCTCAAATTACCCTATCACTAGATTCATTCTATCTAGTTTGACCAATCTTATTTTATGAAAAAAAACATTATCTTAGTTTTTTTCTGTGTGTATTATACTCTGTTGGATTTTCTCTTTACTCACTGTTCCTCCTCAGTTTCTCTGGCTGGTTGCTTTTCTAGATCTCTTTTTCAGGGCTCAAATTTGTTACCATTTCCTTCTCTGTTTATTGCCTCTTCTAGAAAATCTCTCATCCACTGCTATGCCTTTAAATACCTAAATATCAAGCTACATCTTCAACCTGATCTCTCTCTCGAACTCCAAATTCATAGCCACCTGCTTCTTTACATCTATGTATAAATATCTTATAAGTTTTTTGAAGTTAACACATCCTAAGTTAAACTCGTAGTCCACAATGTTCTGTATTTAAGCACACCTCACTAATGTTGCCGCCATCTACTATTCGCTTAAGCCAAAAGAGAGTACTAGGTACTGTTACTCCTCTCTTATCTTAATCCCTACAGCCAAAGTGCCAGGAAATCCTTCCACCTTGAACTGATCATGTTCCTTATACTTACAGTTCTCATCTCCCTACTACTACCTTAGTCTCTCCCACAAGATCCAAGATCCTCCTCAACATTTGCCTAGTTTGTACATATGACTGTTTACCATCCACTTACTAGAAGCATCCTTATAAAACAAAAATTACCTTTTGTCCTGCTTATCTGCTTAACCCCCTGTATTCACTTCTTACTGCATTTACTATAAAATCTGAATTCAGTACTCTATCTTTTAGATCTGAAATTAATCAGAACCTGTAAATCCCGATGACTGCTTTGTCTCATAGACTTTTCCTGCATTTACTGTCTCCGCCCACACTGTGACTTTTCTTGCTGTTGTTTTAATATGCCAAATTTTATAACCTTTCTGTTTGTTTCCCACATTCAGCACATCTACTACTGCTGGCTCCTACTTTTTATTTATTTCTCAACCTAAATGTCACTTTTTTTTTTTTAAGATTTTATTTGTTTGTTTGACAGAGAGAGATGCAGTGAGAAAGGGTTAACACAAGCAGGAAGAGTGAGAGAGGGAAAGGCAGGCTTCCCGTCCATCAGGGAACTGGATGTAGGCTCCATCTCAGGACCCTGGGATCATGTCCTGAGCCAAAGGCAGATGCTCAAGGACTGAGCCACCCAGGAGCCCCCTAAATGTTACTTTTACACTAAGGCTTCCCCTTAACAGCCAATGAAAAGCAGCTCCTTTGTCTCTCTTTCATATTATCTAGTTTTATTCTTATGAAACTGATACTTTATTTTAACATTTTCAGTCTTCTGTGAGAACGCCAGCTCTATGAAAGCAAAGATCTTATGGCATTATTCTCTGCCGTATAACCAGTGCCTAGAAAATGTGTGAAATTCAGTGCGTGAAATGGAATATCTTTGTATAGGCACATCTTTGTCTGCATTTCTGATATTATTTCCTTAGAATAATACCTCTAAATGGAATTATTGTATTCTAGCCAAGTGTTCCCTAGGAGCTTTGTACCTATATTAGGGTTTCCAGATGTAACAAGAACTATAAAACACTCAGTTAAATTTAAATTTTAGGTTAACATTGAATATTTTAGTATAACTATACTCCATGCCATATGTGGGATATGCTTATATTAAAAATTACTCACTATTTATCTGCAATTCAAATTCAACTGGGCATCCTAATATGTTACCTGGTGATGCCATCCTATATACATTCCCAGCTAACATGGATAAGAATGACATCTTGATCTTCTTTTTTACCATGCAGAAGTGCATGCAGCCCCTCCCCTACCCCTACAAACATACACACATACACATATCAGATACAAGAACACTAAAAATAACAGAGCAATGTAAATCTGTAGTTAGATTACAATCTGTTTTACCAGAGATAACTTTGATTTCATTGAAATCCTACTTGAAGATGTATTCATCCCGTACATTGCCACCAGTGCTCAATACAAGTCTTTCTGACTCCAGGTATCAATCTTGATAAGGCCATAAAGTTGTTTTGATTTGAATGGACTTCTTGAACTGGTATTTTCCCAGGTAAGCAACAATGTGAAGGAAACCTGATTCTCGCTAGGGTGATATGGTATGCAGGTAGAAAAATGACCAAAAGCCTGACATTTATGGAAGCTAGAAAACATTATTAGAATCAAGAGTCTGGGATATGTCACTGAAGATGTTTCAATACACACACACACGCGTGCACACACACACACACACACACACACACAATCTCTGGAATGTTAGTTTATGATCTAGAACTTCCTAAATATTCACTTAATACTTTTCGGGTTTTCTTGGTTATTCCTTAAAGGAATTTCACTCTATAAACAGACATGATTATACATATAAATATATATTACTAATATATATATAATTATAATATACAAATTATAATTCTATTGTGGTAAACATATATAAAATATATAGTATTAATATATGACAGTATTATATATTATATATATATAACAATATTATATATCAATATTATATATGTGTCTTTTGGGAGAATAACAAAGAGAGAATTAAAATTAATATCATTGTAAGCTTTCCTTTTGTTGTTGTGTTTTTGTGTTATTATAAACTCCTATAAGAAAAATGTTAGCTAAACTGAGAGAATGCTATCAAAATGTATTTTTGTCATATATTTCTTCATTAATCCACAATAAGCCTCTACATGTTAGGAACTTGAAAAAGAAATATAAAAACCTAGGAGCCACATTAAATGAAATGACAACATTGAAAACTCTGAAGTAGAAAAGAATTCTCATTAGGGGGTCTCTGCATTTTAAAAGCCTTAAAATTAAAATTGCTGCAAGTAATTTTCATGAATAGCTGAAATTTTTGGTTTATACCAGATTAGAGACTTCATTAGGTGCTGAGAATATCCTGTCTATTGTCCTCAACAAGAAAGATTTGACTCTTTGATTTAGCCTTCCCATAAAATGTGGTATTTTCTGAGTTCTTAATATTATTTGTTGGCAGTTCCCTTCTATCACCTGTGACTTAAATCAGCAGGGTTGATCATTATCATGAAAAACAGGGGGAAAGGAAAGAGGTACAAAAGAGCTATACTAGAATACCTGACCTCAGTCTGTAACCATTTTCCCTTTATATTCAGAATAACAAAATAAACAATTATATTCAATCCCACCTTTATCAGATACTAGTAACAATGGTTCATATGCATTGAGTGTTCACTATAGTGTGTGTGTGTGTATTGCTAAATATTTAAACTAGTATTTGAAAATGTAAGCTTTCTTTTCACTTACGTCCAGATGAGCATTGTTTAATAACAATAACCTAGAAAATTCACCAAGAAATCATAAATAGAAGCTAGTGACCCACATTGCCATAGACTGTTTTTCTCTATGCTTTCAAGCCCTCAAACATCCTTGCATTCTGGTTCAGGGTGTCAAGGAAAGAGCAAGTTCTCTGGTCTGAGATGTTCTGGACTTGAACACTTTTCACCGCATGTCAGTAAATAACTAACTCCTCTGAGTCTTAATTTTTACTTATAATATAGAGATTTGATTATTTAATAAAGAAAACATGACTGGCCTAAAAAAAAGCACTTAAAACCACCATACTTAATACATGCGGTAGGGATTCAAAAAATGTTTCTCCATTCTCCTCTTTCCTCAAGAAGTCCAAGAACCACCACTCACCTTTATTGAGTTCATATTATGTGCCAGACAATACTATTTCCTTTATATTGTTTTAATCCTCACAATGCTTCTATGAAGTAGTTTTTATTAATTTTATTATTCTCATTTTGTATAAGTAAAAAGTGAAATACTGTGGCTCAAACATATTAGTCCCCCTCAGGTATATCTTATTCTACTTTGGCTCCCATATCCACCTGGGTGTGTAAAATTTGGGTATATGTTCTTTTTTAAACATATACTGTACTAAATAATACTCTCTCTTTCCAAAAATTATGTTTCAATTCAAGGATTCAAAGTGTCTTCTTTGCCTAAGTATAATGCACTATGTTAGACAGTGGAAAAATACACATGTCTGAGTCTCTGTCCTGAAGGAACTTAAGATTGGAAGCAATTTATCTTAGGTCGAACCTCAAATTCATTGACTGAAGAATGAGGCTTATTCTACAATCACCAGAACAAGAAGGAGAAAACAACCATGTTGTATTCTCTTGGGCTATTAGAAATTGCTAATATAGATAAATTGCCAAGACATGCAGCTGAGAATTTATATACATGCTAATGAAATCTGGTCACCAGAGCAATTTACTGAAGTTAAGCAACTCAATTAGAAGAAAAAGAATAATGGACATAGAATTAACTCAAAGAAGTAATTCTAAATGTAGACACAGAGTTCAGTTTTCCTTTTATAATGTGGTAATAAATAATTAATAATGAGGTAATAAAATTTAGACCTGAATTTATTGGTATTTAATCCCAATTATAATAAAAACTTGAAAAAATAAAGTTTAGTTTTGTTTCCCATTAACATTGGAGTTTGAGATGAGAAGTTAATTTGTTTTGTTTAATATGAGTATCAAGTATTCTCACCTGATTATAAGAGAAGTCCCAGAGTGATATTTTAATAAAATGTAATTAGAAACTGATAAACTGATGAACTTTATACAGCTTAATGTAAACCTCATATGGTACAATAAATGCAGATTTAACACTGTTTGCTGTAGTCTGTATACTATTCAGGGCCTGAGTAAGAGCATTATTTTAAGTATCAAAGTAATGGCACATTAGACAGGGTGACTTTAAAATATTGAGCAGTATACATTCACATTGTAGAATAGAAATTCCATTTTTCTTTTCTGAGTTTTAGAAAGGGTTAGATTGTCAACTAGTATTTGAATTATTTATTTTAAAACAGCAAGATAGATGTATTGGATTGAATGTGAAACTCTCTCTCCTTTTGGCTGTTCATTGGCCAAAATATTATCTATTTTACTTTGTATATAAATACAAAGTATTTATATTTTATAATTTATTGTTATTTATAGCAATTCATGTATTCTTAATGCATGAATTGTTATAAATAAGAAAAAAGATGATGGATTGTTAAATTTCTAGCTGTCAAAAGATATTTTTCTGACCTATCTTTTTTTTTTTTTTAAGATTTTATTTATTTATTTATTTGACAGAGATCACAAGTAGGCAGAGAGGCAGGCAGAGAGAGAGAAGGGGAAGCAGGCTCCCTGCTGAGCAGAGAGCCCTATGCAGGACTCTATTCCAGAACCCTGAGATCCTGACCTGAACCCAAGGCGGAGGCTTAACCCACTGAGCCACCCAGGCGCCCCTGACCTATCCTTTCTTTGCCATCGAAGTACTCATGTATCTATTAAAAAAAAAATGCTAAAAACAGTTTCTGGCTAAATTCTAGCATAATTAAATTTTAACTAAATATGGATACTATAAACCATATTAGTGTTGTTTTCAGTATCCTCTCCCGGATATGCTGTGCATTTCTTTCAGTTTTTCTACAATTGCTCAAAACATTTTGTGAACTAATTTTTAGAAATTACCATTATAGTTGGAAGCATGTTTATTTGAATATTCAAAATTATGGTAAATCATTTATAATAAAAATTCATTTTTAACTAGGAAAAGAAAGTTGCAGATCACATTTTTAAGGGGAAAAAATAAGTTCTTTATATGAGTATATGCTGTGGAAATGATTTTAGATAACTAAACACAATACTATTAACTGGTTATTTCTGAAGGTGAAATTGGAAAATGGCAGAAAGATTGAAATTTTATTTATTTCTAGAAATTGTTTTGATTATGAAGATGTGCATTACATAAATAATTGACAAAAGACATCCATGAAGCTATATTTAAATAAATATATAGAAAAGCTTTACCTTCAACAGGGACAACAACATGAATACTTAGGACACCTCGAAGTAAAGAATGAAATTGTCAGGTTGATGAATTTAAACAAACAAACAAATCACAGTTAACACTATGTTATGTGTTAGAGTAACATATTCTGAATATTATGATAAACAATTTTTCTTTGGTTTTCACTATAATTCTAACTTCAAAAATTGTTTTTTATATAGTTAAATAACTTGCCAAACATAACTAATAATGTTAAATTCAGAATTTCCAATATTTTATGATTTTTTAAATGATTTTTTAAAAAAATGTCATAAATTCAATTTAGTTCACATATAGTATATTATTAGTTTCAGGGGTAGAATTTAGTTATTCATCAGTTGCCTTTAATAGCCAGTGCTCATTACATCAAGTGCCATCCTTAATGTTCATCACTCAGTTACCCCATCCCCTATTCACAACCTACTCACATCCCCTACTCAAACCTGTTTTTTGTAGTTAAGAGTCATACGATTCACCTCCCTAAGTTTTTATCTTATTTTTCCTTCCCTTCCCCATGTTCATCTGTTTTGTTTCTTAAATTGCACATGTGAGTGAAATAATATGGTATTTGCCTTTCTCTGACTGACTAATTTCACATAGCATTATACCGTCTAGTCCCATCCATGTTGTTGCAAATGGCAAGATTTCATTCTTTATCATTGCTGAGTAATGTTCCACTATAGATACTTGTTATTTATTTATTTTTATTTTTATTTTTAATTTAATTTTTAATTTAAAATTTTTTATTTTATATTATTATTTTATTATATAAAATGTAGTTTTTATTTATATATAAAATATTTTATCTAAATTTTATATTTATATATAGATCTAGATCTAGATCTATATAGATATAGATATAGATATATCTGTTCATCTGGGCCCTTTCAATATTTTGGCTATGCTTTTTATTTGTACTAGAAAATCAGTAAAAGCAGTAACAATTCTTTTCTTTTTTTGGGATATCTTTCATGCTATCTATTTGTGAAACTGCTTCATTAAGAGGTGTCTGATTTTATGAGTAGTTGCTTAGCATTTCTAGGATGATTTTGCAATTTAAAAATTACTTAGAAAAAAACTTATTCTTTCTTTATCTTTCCTACATGGGTTCAGAGGATTAAAAGGTCTATAATTTAGCCTTATCTGTAAATATCCATAAACATATGTAGTATAGTTTATATCTAGTTGAATCAAATTTATTTTTTAAATTTTTGTTTCTTTGTTTTACACTTTTAAACTTAATCTGCAAAAGAGAAAATCCACCTATTAAATTTATTTGGTAGGTGACTTTCTTAGATTATTGCTCCTTTTGTTTTGTTTAATTTACAATCTTTCAAATCATTTGAATTTCTAGAGGAAAAGAACAGAACTATCTGTAAACATAGAGATATTCTTTGAATATTTAAACTGGAACGATCTTTGATTTAGTTTATTGATCATAACCCACAAATATTTATGTTTACTCGAATGTAGTCATTACTGGATGCTTATAATAATTGTCATAATCTAAACATTTGTGAAATAGAGAAACCTTAGAAAATGAAATTACATTATATATCTTTTCTACTTCTACTTCCAATAACAAATAATATTACTATTTTAAATTTTTTTTTTTTTAAGATTTTATTTATTTGACAGAGAGAGAGACATCACAAGTAGGCAGAGAGGCAGGCAGAGAGAGAGGGGGGAGGAAGCAGGCTTCCTGCAGAGCAGAGAGCCCGACGCGGGGCTCGATCCCAGGACTCTGGGATCACGACTTGAGCTGAAGGCAGAGGCTTTAACCCACTGAGCCACCCAGGCGCCCCAATATTACTATTTTAATAAAAAATAGAACCACCTCCTTACTACAAATCCCTGTTAATCAGTTTTATTCTGGATTTTATCAGTGGGATATAACTTATATTCGTAATGTTATTGTGAGTTTGAAAATGTCTATTTCCTATAAAGTTTTCTATGACACAGCATTTCTTACTAGGAACAGCTGCTAAGGCTGTATATAATATGGGATAGGTTGGTTTGGAAATGCTAAATGGGGTAATATACAAGGAAGTAGTATGCTGAATGCAGTGAATTAAAAAGTCAGTGGGTTTTGTCATTTTAAGTAAGTCTTTTGTCATGCAGAACATCTCAATATATTTTATATTGATTTTTAAATTATTTTTGATGTTACTCTTTCCTAATTATCTTTTTCTAATTTTAACTTCTAACTTCTAATGTGATCTAGTAGTTTGTTTACATTTCAGACCAGATTTGTGTTGGGTTGAAATATTATGCATTTCTATCAGAAAGAATACAAATACTTCTCTATAGTCCTTCACAAGTTTAAATGATAGAAGAGGACTATCATAGCAACAAAAACAAAATGAAACAAAAACTACCTTTGTAAGTCTTGAGAAGACAATTTTTGGACATAGTGAAAAATAGGTAGTAAGAACTAGGACTCTGCTTTGTGAAAAACCATTAAGGCATTCCTCACTTGGCCAGACACTTTCAGCCTATCACAAAAACAGTAAGGTGTCACCTTGACTTTGTTGTGCACAGGGAAGGAAAGCAACTAAATGCAAACTAAGAAGTATTTGTTCCACTACTGGAGAGGCCAAAGGGACAACTAGCCATAATAATATTTCTGTACAATATTTCACCAAACCCCAAATTTGTGAAAAAATTTTAAATTATGAGGATAAATAAAAATTTTTAAAATTTTTAAAATTTAAAAATATATATATTTTAGGATGTTTAGAGTCTGATTATTATTTTAAAGCCTCCCAAATAATAAAACAAATGGAACACTTGGGTGGCTCAGTTATTTTAGTGGCTGACTCTTGATTTTGGTTCAGGTCATGATTTCAGGGTCATGATATTGAGCCCAGTGTCAGACTCCATGCTGCACATGGAACCTGCTTAGGATTCTCTCTTCCTGGGACACCTGGGTGGCAGGTTGGTTAAGCATGTGCCTTCAGCTCAGGTCATGATCCCAGTGTCCTGGGATTGAGTTCCACACCGGGCTCTGCTCGGTAGGGAATCTTTTTCTCCCTCTCTCTTCCCCTTATCCCTGCTTATGCTCTCTCTCTCTCTCTCAAATAGATAAATAAAATTTGAAAGAAAAAAAAATTCTCTCTCTCCCTCCCACTCCCTTGTGTGCACATGATCTCTCTCTCTCTCTCTTTCTCTCTCTTAAAAAAAGAAACAGAACAAATTAGCAAAGGGAAAAGGGAGAGAGAAATAAATGAAGAAATAGACTCTTAATTATAGAGAACAAACTGATGGTTACCAGAGAAGAGGTGGGTGGGGGCATGGGTGAAATAGGTGATGGGGATTAAGGAGGTGATTTGTGATGAGAACAGGAAAACATATGGAAGTGTTGAATCACTATAGTGTACATCTGAAACAATATTTGCACTGTATGTTAACTAACTGGAACTTGAATAAAAACTTATAAAAGGGATATCTGGTTGGCTCAATGGTTAAGTGCTCAACTCTTGATTTTTGATCAAGTCATGATCTCAGGGTGGTGAGATCAAGCCCTTAATTGGGCTCTGTGCTCAGTATAGAGTCTGCTTGTCCCTCTCCTTCTGCTCCTCCCCCTGCTCATGCTGGTGCACACACATACTCTCTTTCTCTAAAATAAATAAATAAAATCTTTTAAAACTTAAAAAGAAAGATTCCAAATAAGATACTCATTTTAAAGTATAGTTGATAAACAATGTTACGTAGGTTTCAGGTGTAAAACATAGTGATTAAGTTTTTTATCTTATGCCATGCTCATGACCAGTGTAGATAACATCTTATAATACTATTGATTTTATTCCCTATGCTGTACCTTTTATCCCTGTGACTTATCCATTACATAACTAGAAGCCTGTATCTCCCACTCTCCTTCACCCATTTTGCACATCTTCATATAGTTTATTTTTGTATATGGTATAAGAAAGTAATCCAGTTCTATTCTTTTGCATTTAGCTGTCCAGTTTTCACAATGCCATTTGTTGAAGACCATCTTTTCTCCATTGCATATTCTTGCCTCTTTTGTCATAGATTAATTGACCATGTAAGTTTGGAATTATTTCTGGACTCTCTATTCTGTTCCATTTATCTATGTGTCTGTTTTTGTACCAGTACAATATTGTTTTGATTACTGCAGCTTTGTAATATATCTTGAACCTGGGATTGTGATACCTCCAGGTTTATTCTTCTTTCTCAAGATTACTTAGGCTATTTGGGGTCTCTTGTTGTTTCATACAAATCTTAGAATTATTTTTTCTAGTTCTGTGAAAAATACTATTGGTATTTTGATTGAATCTGTAGATTGTTTTGGCTAGTATGGACATTTTAACATTGTTCTCCTAATCCATGAGCATGGACTATATTCCCATCTCTTTGTGTCATCTTCATTTTTTTTTCATCGGTGTTTTGTAGTTTTCAGAGTACAAGTATTTCTCCTCTTTGGTTAAGAGCAATCCTAGGTGTTTTATTCTTTCTGGTACAATTATGAATGGAATTTTTTTTTTTTAGATTTCTCTTTCTACCACTTTGTTATTACTGTTTAGAAACATAACCAATTTTTGTGTATTAATTTTGTATCCTGCAAGTTTACTGAATTCATTTATTTTAATAGTTCTTTAGTGAAGTCTTTAGGCTTTTCTATGTATAATATCATGTCATTTGCAAATAGTGGCAGTATTACTTCTTCCTTACTAACTTGGATGGGTTTTATTTCTTTTTTTTTTTTTAATTGCTGTGGCTAGGACTTCCGGTACTATGTTGAATAAAAGTTGTGAGAGAGCAATCATAGTCTTGTTCCTGATCTTAGAAGAAAAGCTCTCAGTTTTTCACTATTGAGTATATTGGCTGTGGGTTTTTTTGTATATGGACCTTATTATTTTGAGGTATTGTTACCTCTAAACTCATTTTGTTTGAGGATTTTTACCATGAACGGATGTTGAATTTTGTCAACTGCCTTTTCTGCATCTATTGAGAAGATCATATGATTTTTTATATTGCATTTTGTTGATGTGATGTTTCATGTTGTTTGATTTGCAAATATTGAATTATCCTTGGGTTCCAGGAATAAATTCCAATTAATCATGATGAATAATTCTTTTAACGTATTGTTGAATGTAGTTTTCTAATATTTTGTTGAGGATTTTTGTGTCTGTGTTCAGCAGGGATATAAGGCTGCAGTTTTTTGTTGTTGATGGATATTTTGTGATTTTGCTTTTTTGTTTGTTTTGTTTTGTTTTGTTTGTAATGTCTTTGGCTGGTTGTGTTATCAGGGTGAAGCTGATTTTATACAAAGTATTTGGCGGGTTTTTTTTTTTTTTTAAAGATTTATTTATTTAGTTGACAGACAGAGATCACAAGTAGGCAGAGAGGCAGGCAGAGAGGGGTAGGGGGAAGCAGGCTCCCTGCTGAGCAGAGAGCCCGATGTGGGGCTCGATCCCAGGATCCTGGGATCATGACCCGAGCCGAAGGCAGAGGCTCCAACCCACTGAGCCAACCAGGTGCCCCTATTTGGCGGTTTTCTTTCCTCTTTCATATTTTGGAAGAGTTTGAGGTAATAAACTTTTTAAAAAAAGATGTTATTTATTTGACAGAAAGAGAGAAGGGAGGAAGGGAGAGAGGGAATAAGCAGGGGAAGTGCTAGTCAGAGGGAGAGGGAGAAGCAGGTTCCCAGGACTCAGGGCTCATGACCTGAGCTAAAGGCAGATGCTTCAGATGCTTAACCAACTGAGTCACTCAGGAGCCCCAAGTTTGAGGAGACTAATTGTTAAATCTTCTTTAAATGTCTGGTAGAATTCACCTGTGAATCCTCTGGTTGTGGACTTTTGTTTTTTGGGAATTTTTTGTATTACTCATTGACTTTCCTTACTTGTTATTGGTCTGTTCAGGTTTTCTATTTCTTCTTGATTCAGTTTCAAAAGATTGTATGTTTCTAACTATTGTAGCTATCCATTTTTTTTAGGTTGTTCAATTTTCTAGCATATAAATTTTCCTGTTATTCTGTTAAAATCCCTCATTTTACTGTTGTGTCAGTTACATCTCTTCATTTCTGATTTCATTTGTGTTCTCTCTTTTTCTCTTGATTAGTCCAGCTAAAGGTTTATCAATTTTGTTGTTTTCAAAAAACTGACTCATGTTTTCATTAACACTTTTCATTATTTTTTAGTCTCTATTTCATTTATTTCTGCTCTGATCTTTATTATTTCCTACTTTCTGCTAATGTTAGACTTTGTTCTTTTCTAATTTAGGTGTAAGGTTAGATTGTTGGAGATTTTTCTTATTTCTTGAGGTTGGCCTGTGTCACTATAATTTCCCTCTTAGAACTGATTCTGCTGTGTCTCAAAGATTTCAAACTATTGTGTTTTTATTTTAATTTGTCTCTGTGTATTTTTATGTCCATGTTAATTTCTTGGTTGACCCATTGGCTGTTTAGCAGCCTGTTGTTCAGCCTCCATATGTTTTTGGTTTTTTTTTCCCAGTTTTTTTTTCCCCTTTAATTGATTTCTAGTTTCATACAATTATAGTTGGAAAAGATGCTTGAGATGATTTCAGTCTCTTAAAATAATTGAGACTTGTTTTATTGTATAACATGTGATCTGTCTTGGAGAATGTTCCATGTACATTTAAAAAGTATGTAGAACATTGTGTATATATTTATTAAGTCCATCTAGTCTAATAGGTCAATTATGGCCACTGCTTTCTTAATGATTTTCTCTCTGGATGATCTATCCATTGAGGTAAGTGAGGTGTTAAAAAGCCCTAAGATTATTGTATTGCTGTCAGTTTCTCCCTTTGTGCCCATTAATATCTGCTTTATATATTTAGGTGCTTCTGTATTGGGTGCATAGGTTTTTATAATTGTTATATTCTCTTGTTGGATTGATACCTTTATCATTATGTAATGCCCTTCTTTGTCTCTTATTACAGTCTTTGTTTTAAAGTCCATTTTGTTAGATGTAAGTATTATTTTACTACCACAGCTTTTTTTTTTTAACTTCCATTTGCATGGAATACTTTTTATCATCCCTTTAGTTTCTACTTGTATGTGTCTAGGTTTGTAGTGAGTCCCTTATATTCAGCATATAGTAGGGTCTTTTTAAAAAAATCCATTCAATCATTCTATGTCTTTTGATTGGAACATTTACTTTTAAAATGACTATTGATAGGTGTGTACTTATTTCCATTTTGTTGATTTTTTTTTTTGGTTGCTTTTATAGTTTTTCTTGTTCCTTTATCCTTCTCTTTCTTTCTTTCTTTGGGATTTAATGACTTTATTTAGTGTTATGTTTGGATACCTTTTTATTTATTTTTTGTTAATCCATTATAGGTTTTTGGTTTGTGGTTACCATAGGATTCATATATAACAACCTATATAACTCTATTTTATGTTGGTTTTGGCCACCAGGGCAGAAGCACTTTGGAGGACTAGCAGTTTTGGCTGAGGCCTTCTGCTTGGTGTGGCGGGGCAGTAGGTGCTTTGTGGGAGAAGTTGATCCTTGCCAATGCTATCTAGAGGCTGTGTAGGGGCAGAAGCTGCTTTAGTGGAGTGCCTGAAGAGGCATGTCCACAGGGGAACACTGAGGTGAGGTAAGTGATTCCAGTAAGGTAGGTGGAGAGTGTCAAAAGTGGTACCTACTGGCATTGTGTCAAGTAGTCAGAAGGAAGGCAATAAAAATGGTGCCACCAGTGCTTCTGTTCTGGAGAAATTTCCTACAGATCTCTATTCCTCTGGCACACATCCTAAAATTAGTCATTAAATCTCTTCTATCTATGGCCCAGACATTTTTTAAACTATTGCCTTTGTGCTGAGTTTTAGAGCAAGTGAGTTTTTGTGAGCCACTTAATAAAGAATAGAATCTCTTTTTCCTATACCAAGTGAATTTTTGTGAGCCCCTTAATAAAGAGTAGAATCTCGCTTTCCTAGAATTAAGTCTGACTGATTTTAAAGCTAGATATTATGGAAACTTATCTTCCCTGTGCTTGTCCAGAGGGCAAGGGTACCCAATGAGGGGCTTGAAGTCCTTGGTCCTTTTGGAAGACCTCTATGCCTGTGATATCCCTTATGCTTGAAGGATGTATATGCCAGGAGTGTGGGTCCCAAACAGACCACATCTCTGCCCCTCCAACTGTTCTTGTTGTGGCTTTTTATTTCTCTTTTTATCTGTGAAAGAGCTATTCTGCTAGTCTTTAGGCTGTCCTCAGACAAAGAGTTGCCCTTTTTGTAGTTGTAGACTTGCTACCTCTATGGAAGGAGGGAAACTCAGGATCTTCTTATTCTGTCATCTAGTTAGGGATTAGGATTTTTTTTTTTTTTTTCTTTTTAGCACGGGAAAGCTTTGTTGGCTAAATAGCCTTAGTTAAATAGGCTAAGTAAGCCTTTTTAACTAAGGCTTTAAACAATTGCCTGAAATTGTTTAAAGAAGGGCAAGGGCACTGTTTGATTGATTAAGGGATGTATTGTGCACAATTAGATCCTGATACTAAATTGTGATTGTAGAAAATAGTGGAAAGTTGAGAAATCAGTTAATCAGTGGTACCACAAGTACCTTACAATACACAAAATTAATTAAAATAACTATGCTTTCCCTGGATATCTTTCATAGTTCTTAAAAAATAATTTACAGATCATTTCTATCAAAATCAGCCTCTTGACCTGACATTTGATTGCCTTTACCATACCTTACCCCAAAGTTTGTGTACTGATAAATGATTTGGTACTGATGACAATCTCAGCTGTGCAACTGAGGGGATGTGATAGAAATCTATGCTTTAAAAAGTTGTTTGGTGCTCAGCAGTCACCTTCCTGACTTTCCACATTATGCAAAGATTTAAAGTAAGAAGGAGATCAGGATGATAAATGGTCTGTTTTGGCCATTTCAAAGATTCTTTCTGTGAAGAGTTCTTTTCATAAATGCCAGCTATGCTAAAATGCAAAGCATCAGCCTAATAAAATAGTGCATATGGTCATTCAATTAGATTATTCTCTCCCTCTTAAAGGAGAACTGCAACTAATGGGTGTAATTGCCTCTGAGAGCTTGGGACATTTTTATTTCCCCCCACATGCTTTATATTTCATCTGAGCAACAAGAGCTTTCTGTGGTAATGCCCTTACACTTTAATTAAAGAATTGAAGTCTGATTTTAATGTTCAAGCAGCCCACTAAAATGGAAAATGTAAATATTTTTGAAGAAAAAATACGGGCAGAATTGTGTTAAACTCTAGTGCTAAAATATTGTAAATAAAACATGTGCTAGGTTTAATTAACTTCCATTATCCACCAGAAAGGGTACATACCTGGCTACAATATTGAGAACAGATGTATAAATACTGGAGGAGCCTCTTTTACTGAAAAATACCAAGGAATTTTCTTAGTATATACAGCCTACTGCTGGAGGATATGCCACTTTGAAAAAATTGTGACAAATGTTCTGAATTTCATATGGGAGGATGAATTTTGGAATGTCTCCTCAGCGTGGGGCCAGATTCCCCCCCCTGAAAGTTTAGGCTGAGTCTATTTTTTATAATACATATAAATAATGGCCCATGATATGGTGTTTTTCAGATGACTTGAGGAAACAAAATATCTCAGGAAACATATCCCAAATAACTCTTCTGTGTGTTTTCACTAAAAATAAATAAATAAATAACTAAATTTTGAGTACACATGTATATAAGGCATATGTAACTTACAGTTGTGTGCATTTTATTAGTAGTATTTAAATGTTACTATTCTGGACAGTTACCATTTAGAGAATACATACAAGTTGGGGTTAGGTATAAATTAGAAGAAATGATGGCAGGTTATACCATACTCCTTGGAAGTGTGTGCTATAGGGGCACCTGGGTAGCTCAGTCATTGAACATTGACTCTTGGCCTTCAGCTCAGGTCATGATCTCAGGATCATGAGATCAAGCCCCACTGCTGGGAATGGAATCTGCTTGAGATTTTCTCTCCCTCTGCCCCTGCCCCACAAATCTCAGATTCTCTCTCTCATTCTCTAAAATAAATTAAAAAAAAAAATTCTAGCCATAAAGAAAAAAAAAATACAAATTCTCCAATCCTTACAAAGCCCCAGTACTTCACCAGATTATCTCTTCCATGGCCTGGCACAGGGCTGGTTTAATGGCACTCTTGAGATGATAGTCTAATCTGTCTCCTAGCAGGGCAACTCTTTTATTACCTGCAACTGTGTTTAGATAAACGTTTGTAAAATTCTGCTTCTGACCTGTCACCTCCTACAGATCATTTTAAAATGGATTTCTATCACAAGATAAAATACAGACTCTGAGTCTGAAATTCAGTCCCCTACATACAATCTGCTCAGTGACTACCTTCATAAACATCTCTCCAGCTCTTCAGCTGGAACAGAAATTCTCCAACAGAAACACTCCCCTCTCTCTTACTCCCTTGATCTGCCTACCAAGACACACAGATCATTTCCACATCTGAGCTTTGCTTATAGTTTCCCTCTGACTTGAGCTCCTCTCTTCTCTTTGACCAAATCTCAGCTACTCTTCCTGACACAATTAAGCCCCACTTTCTCTGAGATGCTGTCTTCTAACTATACTGCCCAGAACGTATCCCCTGAATTCCCAATGTGCTTCCTTAATGATAACATTACAACACACTTGTTTATTGGTATCGAATTTGCCATGAGTGTCTTTTAGTGGTTTTTTTCTGCTTTAAAAAGAAACTTTGAGGTAAATGATATTAGCAGAGTCTTCATCATTTATAGAATCTGGTATGGTATGATATACATAGCGTGTATTTATAAATTATCAAATGAGTAAAAACAGACTTCAAAATTCTTCAGGTTTGAATTCTGTAGAGAAATGTTTAAGGCCAAAATTAAGTTTAATAATCAAACTTAATTCCACACAAACCTTCACATTAAGAGGTGATAGTTACTAAAACCATACTAGTTTATAGACCTATATATTAATACTCTGTGTAAGTTTAACTAATAAAATTTTAAAACTTAAAAAAAAATAGGCTGATGTGCAGTTAATGAACATCACTCTGAGAATGCAAATAGTATCCTATCTTACTAAAAATCATAAAAACACAAAAATAACAAAAACCATGCAACCAAACCATATTTGTAAAATTGAGGACTCAACTCTTCCAAGTTCTGAAATTTCCCAATTAAACTATTAAAAGTAATTGGATTTTGTTCTTCATTCCAGCATCACAGAAACTGTACATTCAAATGACTTTCACAAATTCAGTGGTAGGAAAACCATCTCCTCCTATTTTGTTATTAGAATTTATGTCAGAAAATAGGAATGGAAGGGCTTCTGCTATCTACAAGAAAAATGCAGCTAGAACATTTTCCCCTTCCTAATAGAAACTTCAAAAAGATATCTTTTCTTCTCTCTCTCTTTCTTTTAATCGCAAATACAATCTGGAACAGAAGCCAATAATAAACTTAATCTCTTGGTGAGTTTCAGACATCTGACAACTGTATAGGTTGGTTCATCAAGTAGGCATTGATTGTTAGCATTAGCCAAGAATATATAAACACTTATAAATATTGCATGCAGAAGAGAAGCTGCACTTAGATGGATGATTAATAGTCCTGTTGTTGGTAATCTATTGTAGTTCTTTTGCATGGAAAAAGCAATTAGAAACACATTTCCGATTATCCCAGACAGACCTTAGATGCTTCATAGCGGAAAATTAAAATTTTAGACATTGCAAAGAGTGTAATAAATGTATCTTCAGTCACCACATTAAAACAGTACCTCGGGGACCAGGACAAGCTCATAAGACCACAATTTGACTTAACTTTCTTCCTTTTGATAATCTGCTTTAATAAAGCCATAAAATTTTTTATTATGATAGATTTGTGTGCCTGTGTGTATGATGGTGTGTGTTTGTGTAGTGACCACGAACAGAAAAAAGACAGAAAGAGACAGACAAAAAAGAACTCCAGACAAATGTGTATTAGAGCACAAGAAATGGCAGTTTTGACAACTGTGCCATAATAAACCCATGTGCATGCAGAGCAGGAGTATAAAGCAACAGTCAGGAAATGAATTTGACTATCGAGCTTCCAGAGTCTTATCATATCCTGTGAGTAAAATTGATTTTTTTTAACTATTAAAAAAAAAAGAAAAACCCAAACCTTCATTGTATCCTTAGAGTTTTTCATTATATCCACTATAAACTAGATACTATAAATCAGGTAAGTAATTCTGGGCTAAAAACTGCCGTATCAGGTTTCTGTCTAGAGAAGAATTATGATTCGTATTATAATTACCATCACTTACACTGAGGAAGTGCTCATTCCAGAAAAACTTCTAAAAATCAGTTTTAGGTGAGTAGACAGTAGTGAGATAAATCCATGATATTAATAATCTATTAAAAATCCTTCACAGGCATTTCCTTTCCTTTTTATCTGTTTATTTTTTATTTTTTAAAGGATCTTATTTATTTATTTGTCAGAGAGAGAGCATGAGCATAAGCAAGGGGAGGGGCATTGGGAGAGGGAGAAGAAGGCTCCCCACTGAGCAGCATCCCCCACCCCTCCATGTAGGACTGACCCCAGGTCCCTGGGATCATGACCTGAGCCCAAGGCAGACACTTAACTGACTGAACCACCCAGGCATCCCAGCCTTTTCTTCTTTGTAAATTGCCATGTGTAACAGGGGATTTTTTTTTTTTTTCTTAACAGCAGATAAATTGGGCCTCCAGAGAGTACTATTCATTGTTACATGTAACATGATCACTATACCTGAGGAATGAAAAGAAATCAGAGTGAGGATATTGTTTTGGAATTAGGTTGATCCTTATGGTATATATTCTTCAGAAACACAAGATACAATTTCAAATTCCAAATGGTGTAATAGTAGAATATTTTATTAATATAAACAGACCTACTGATTTAATTAAACCTAAAGTTTATGAATGAAGTCTTTCCTTTGTATACGTTCTTCAGTAACCTTAAACCTATAAAAAAAAGCTTTGAATTGGATAAAAATGAGTGTTGAGGGCCATGGTAATAAATTATTTTTTTAAAATTTTCTTTATTTGAGAGAGAGAGAATGATGGGGTGAGGGGGAGGAGCAGAGGGAGATACATAAGCAGATTCCCTGTTGAACAGGGATCCACAAGCAGGGCTTAATCTCAGGACCCCAGGATTAGGACTTGAACTGAAGACACTCTATGACACTTTCAAAAGCACATCTGATGCATATTTCCCACAGTCAAAATCTTTACTTAGTTGTGGATACTGCAGTATTCCCCTTCCAGAATTGAAATCCATCCATAGAATAAAGTCCGAAATTAACTATTTTTTTTTCTTTTGCTCATATGGCATAATTTCCCCTACTCTGTGATGAAATTTGAAATGTATAAAATGTATCAACCAGTTAGAAGGGTTTATCAGATTAACCAACAAATTCTTGAGTCTTTACAGAATTCCTTTTTTGTTAACTGGTTTTAACTTAATAAATGCTAGTTCTACCAATAATGCTTTTTTGGTTCAGCTATTTTTGTCAGATCTATTTGATATTTTTCTGAATGATTCAAACTTTCCCTAGTTTTAGTATTCTTAGCAAGGTCCAAGACTACATAACAGACATTTTGGGTTGGCTTGATAGATGTAATTTTCCGATCTAAGTACCTAGCCAATCTAACTGCTTCAATATGGCTAAAACCCTCAGCTGTACAGCAATTGTCAGTCCTCATCACAAAACAGGTTACTAAGACAAGGCTTCATCTGGAAAAACAAACAACAAAAAAACAAACACTTCTCCTTTTCAGAAAGAGGCTTGAGGAAGCCAGAGACATGGTTTAGGTACTGTCTCTGGGAGAGAGACCATTTTGTGGCAGAGAAAATTCCTCAATTGCCCATCTAACTGGGAGAAATCTTTATTAGTCACACATTTATTATTCCCATTGCAGCTGGTGTTCTGCAGTATTACCCTCTGGTTTTGGGTTTTTTTGTTTTGTTTTGTTTTATTTTTATTTTGTTTTGTTTTGTTTTTGTTCTTGTTTTTTAAGACTCCATTTATTTATTTGACAGAGGAAGACACAGCGAGAGAGGGAACACAAGCAGGGAGCACAGGAGAGGGGCAGGGAGACCATCGTCGGGCTCAATCCCAGGACCCTCCAGGTCAATTGTGTGGCTCTTTTTTGGGTCGTATGAATACACCACTGAAATAATCATTGGTTATTTTGACTATAGGAAGACTCTAATTATATTGATTTTGTGGCAATCTAAGTGTTAAGAATTTAACTTATATTTTTAAAAAGTGAAATTGACCCGTAAATGGTTGATTTCATGTACCTGTTTTTCAATATGTAAGTACCTATATAAAACTATTTTCTAGAAAATTATAGTCAAACAAAATATGGCCACAGTTTAATCACAGTTTTCAAATATGCATAGATACACACAATAGACCTCTGTCTCTGCTTCTTCATGTGTGTGCCCTCCTTATGTGATTTGTAAAACTGCTTTCCTGCTGGACTCTGAAGGGAAAGCAAAGCTTTGGGCCACTTCATTTCTGAGAATGACTCTATCCTTAGCAATCTCCAATCCCTCTAGTGCTATTTTTTCTGAATGGATTTGTTTTTGTTCAGTGATGTTTAGAGTATACAAACCAAACTGCGTGTGAAATATTGCCCACCTGCAAAAGTTCCCAAGGGCACTAAATGAGGTAACTGTGCCATGCAAGAATGATTGTTTCTGGGATACGAGGATGGAACTATTTAAAGGCAACACTTTCTTGGTAAACCTGGAATGAGTCATTTGATATATTTCAAGAGGCAAACTGAACAACTTAAAAAAGTCTTATTTGGTAACAGGAGAAAAAAAAAAAAGGTGTGAGAGCTATATATACATTGGTTTACTTAGAATGGCCCAACATTTGCCATCCCTATATATTATCTTTCCCTATGAATCTTTTCCTTTCTTCTTCCTTCCTACCACTTGTTAGAAATGTCACAAAGCAAATCTTGACTCCTAAATGCATGTGACAACTCTTCCAGGTTCATTGTACTTTCTCCTTCCTTGAAATCTGTATGGAAATTATATAGAGATTTAATTATATATCACCTGATAGTGATTTCACATTATTTATTACCATATTTTCTGTGTGAAGTACATCATAGAAAACTATTTGTATGTGGCATTAAAGAACATAAAAAAATCATTGTCTATTTCTCAGCTTAAACATAATTACCACTAATTTTGAAGTCTTGTGTGAAATTTTTTTTCTCACTTTTCTATTGAATCCTTTTTTTAAAACTGATTTACAAATCATTATTTGTAATGAATTTGGAGTTAATTTTATATTCCAAGTGGATTCTTTACTCAGTTGTATTTTGCTAAATCCTCTCTAAATTCGTGGCTTAAAAACAGTCTTATTAAAAGAAAATAAAGGAGACTATTCTTCATGAACTTGGGATAAAGGATTGTTTTTGAACAAGACATAAAAACTCAAACCATAAAGGAAAAGATGGAACATTTTTCGTACATTAAAAATTAAAATCTATTTTAATTAAAAGTAGAATAAGGATAATGAAGAAGATAAAATCATACCACAATCATCCTTTGATAAATATTTTTTTCTTGTCAATCTGTAGATGCTGCTTCATTCTCTTCTGGCTTTCTTTTTCTGCTATTGAGAAGTAGACTATCTGATTGTTAACTCCATTGTAGGTCAACTGATCTGGCTCTTTGTTTTTGAAACCTTCTTTTTTCCTTTTTTGCTCTGCTGTTTTACCATGACATGTTTGTGGATTTTCTTTGCATTAATTCTGCTTGGGATTCTTTAAGTTTCCTGAATCTGAGGAAGGGGATCTTACAGAAAATCTAGGTTATTACTTAATGTTATTTCACTGAATATGGCTTTTCCCCTAATCTTCCTATTCTCAGCTCCTTGAAATATAATTAGAATTTGGGCTTACTCTATCCTCCCTGTTTAATATTTTTTATCTTTGTCTTTCTGAGTAGTTTTTTATAGACCTATGTTCCACTTCACTAATTCTTTCAGCAGCTATGTTTAATTGCTTTTCACTTGAAGTATGAAAATTTAAATTTTAATATTAGT
The DNA here is from genome assembly GCF_002288905.1 of Enhydra lutris kenyoni. Taxonomy (NCBI): domain Eukaryota; kingdom Metazoa; phylum Chordata; class Mammalia; order Carnivora; family Mustelidae; genus Enhydra; species Enhydra lutris. The sequence continues at coordinate 64,044,670 of NW_019154086.1, read as the reverse complement.
AGTATATAAACTCTTTTCATTTTGATATTAATATAAGTAGTCCATTTTCCATTTTTTGAAGTTTAACTTGTCCTATTTTTTTTAACTTTTTCAGGAATACTTAGTTGAATATTTTGTTCATAACTTCAGTGGATCTCTTTGCTTATATGTAAATATATTTATTTTTATATACTTATATTTGTTGAGTCCATCATGGGACTCTTAAGTCCTTTGGGAATCTTATTTTTTAGTTTGACTTTTCTGTTGCGATTACATGATTATGCTTTATGGAATTTCATTACATGATTATGCTTTATGGATTTCCAAATAGGAGAAGTTGAGTCTTTAAATTTTTTTTCCTCCGGGGGTGCCTGGGTGGCTCAGTTGGTTAAGTGTCTGCCTTTGGCTCAGGTCATTATCCCAGGGTCCTGGGATTGAGCCCAACATTGGACTTTCTGCTTAGCAAGGAACCTACTCCTTCTTCTGCCTTTCGCTCCCCTAGCTTGTGCATGCTCTGTGTCAAATAAATTAAAAAAAAAAAAAAAATCTAAAAAAATAAAATGTTTTCCTCAGAGAACATTAATATTTGCTTTCTCCAAAATTCCTATAGGCAAACCAATATGGGACTGCCTTAGATTCCTTTTATTTTTTGTTTTTTATTTTTAAGTAACCTCTGTACCCAATGTGGGGCTCAAACTCACAACCCCAAGATCCAGAGTTGCATGTTCCACTGACTGAGTCAGCCTGTCACCCCAAGATTACATTTTTGTCTTCATATTTTTTAAAAAAGATTATTTATTTATTTGACAGACAAAGATCACAAGTAGGCAGAGAGGCAGGCAGAGAGAAAGACAGGGGGAAGCAGGCTCCCCACTGAGCAGAGAGCCTGATGCGGGGCTCGATCCCAGGACCCTGGGATCATGAACTGAGCCAAAGGCAGAGCCTTTGACCCACTGAGCCCGGTGGGCACCCAGGTGCCCCTTGTCTTCATATTTTTAAGGCAACGACTGGTATGATTTCATTGATTTCATGACACAAATATGTGTGATTTCTAGTTTATGGTTAGGGCATACTTTTTCCTTTTCTATTTTGTTTTCCCTTCTTCTCTGTCCCAGTGCAGACTCAAAGCAGGTGGGCATGCTTTTGAGGAGTTGATTTTTTTTTTTTTTTGTTTGTTTGTTTTCCCAATTCACCAACTGACCATGTTCTCCTTTAAGGAAGTTTGCTTTATTGTGGAGAATTCTGAGCTGATATTCTTTGTGATGCTGGATGTTTATCATTTTCCCTGGTACTTGATCCTTCTTTTACCCCCTGGAGTGTGACTTCTGAGGACTGACGAGGACTTTAAGCCAAATGTTAACTTTATTAGTACTCTGTTCTTGTATAAGTTAAGTATCTTTTTCCTCTCCCTTCCATTTCCCTGACAATACTTGGGCATACAGGCATGCTTTAATCCAATAGATATTAATTAATTGCAGAACTTTGTATTCTGTACAAGGAATGGTTTCTCCTTTTTTGGTTTATCCCATTTCAGTATTTTTTTTTCCAAAATAGTTATAAATTTCTTTAAGGTACAAATATTATCAATTTTTTGTACCAATCAATTATCAATTCATTGAAATCTAGATTATATCTTGCTCAATGTTATGCATTTAAATGTGCTAAAAACCTTCATAAAATGGGTTAATTTTAATATTTAATCAATGGCTTGGAAATCTTATATTCAAGTTCCACTTCTCTCTTGCACATACTGCAGATGTGCAACAAATTGGTACAATCTCTTGTGGAGCACTTACTGCCTGGAAGGCGTATGTCAATTTCAATGGTCACAAGAAGTAAAAACTGAATTCAACTAGCTGATGGTATTTTAGTTGAATTGGATGCCCCTTAAAGGAATAAAAGGAAATACCTTATTTATTTTAAATTTAAACTTTTTATGGTAACTACTATGATCCTGATACTGAAAAAAAAATTAAAATTGTATGTATGTGTTAGTATACCACTAACTGGAGTGGCATACTCAATGAAAATTTATTATTTAATATATTTTACTAACCAGTAACATTTTTAAATACTTTTTTTTGCATTTTTAAGTTTTCTTTCTTCTTTCCTTCCTCCTCTTTTTTCTTTTCTTTTCCTTTCCTTTCCTTTTTTAAAAATTTAAATTCCAGGGGCGCCTGGGTGGCTCAGTGGGTTAAAGCCTCTGCCTTCAGCTCGGGTCATGATCCCAGGGTCCTGGGATCGAGCCCCGCATGGGGCTCTCTGCTCAGCGGGGAGCCTGCTTCCTCCTCTCTCTCTGCCTGTCACTCTACCTACTTGTGATCTCTGTCTGTCAAATGAATAAATAAAAAAATCTTTAAAAAAAAATTTAAATTCCAGTTTGTTACTATACAGTGTAATATTAGTTTCAGGTGTACAATAGTGATTCAACAATTCCATAAAACACCCTGTGTTCATCATGACAAGTACACAGCTTAATATTCCCTATCCATCTTCCCTCTGGTAACCATCAGTTTATTTTCTATAGTTAGGAATATGTTCCTTGGGACACCTGGGAGGCTCAGTTGGTTAATCATCTGCCTCTGACTCAGGTTATGATCAGGGTCCTGGGATCAAGCCATGCATCAAGCTCCCTGCTCAGTGGGGAGCCTGTTTCTCCCTTTCCCACTCCTGCTTGTGCTCTCTCACACACTCTATCTATCTATCTATCTATCTATCTATATCTATCTATCTATATATATATACACACACACACACATACATGTATATATATACATACATATATATATGTGTGTGTGTGTGTTTCTTTGTTCACCTCTGTTTTTCCATTTGCTTATTTTGTTTCCTAAATTCCACATATGAGTAAAATCATATGATATTTGTCTTTCTCTGATTTATTTAACTTAGCTCCATTCCTGTCATTGCAAATAGCAAGATTTATTCTTTTCGAATAAAAATGGCTGTGTAGTAATCCTGTGTGTGGGTGTGTGTGTGTGTGTGGGTGTGAATCCCCTCTTCTTTATCCATCTATAAATGGATCCTTTGGTTGCTTCCATATTTTGGCTATTATAAATAGTGCTGCAATAAATATAGGGGTGCATATATCCCTTTGAATTAATATTTTTATATTCTTTGGGTAAATACCTAGTAGTGTAATTGACAGTTAAAACTAAAAGGCAACCTATGGAAATGGGAGAAGATATTTGTAAACGGCATATCTGATGAAGGTTTAGTATCCAATATATAAAAGAACTTATAAACTCAACACCCCAAAACCAAATAATCCAACTGAAATGGGCAGAAGACTTAAATAGACATTTTTCCAAAGAAAACATCCAGATAGCCAACAGATACATGATAAGATGTTCAACATCACTCATCATCAAGGAAACACAAATCAAAACTACAGTGAGTTACCACCTCACACCTGTCAGAATGGCTAAAATCAACAACACAAGAAACAACAGGGGTTGGGGAGGATGTGGAGAAGGGAAACCCTCCTGCACTGTTGGTGGGAATGCAAACTGGGACAACCACAACTTCTGTATCCATTCATTAGTTAATGGACATACGGCTCTTTCCCTCATTTGGCTATTGTTAATAATGCTGCTATAAACATTGGGGTGCATGTGCCCTTCTGAATCAGTGTTTTTGTATCCTTTGGATAAATATCTAGTAGTGCAACTGCCGGATCATAGGGTACTTCTATTCTTAACTCTTTGGGGAAACTCCATACTGTTTTACAGAGTGGCTGCACCAGTTTGAATTCCTACCAAGTGTGGGAATTTTTTACCTTGATTAAGACTCAATAGTTCATTTTTGCTTTTGTTTCCCCTGCCTCAGGAGATATGTCTAATAAGTTGATACAGCAGATGTCAAAGAGGTTGCTGCCTGTGTTCTTCCTATCTCACATTTAGGTCTGTTACCCATTTTGAAATTATTTTTGTGTATGTTGTGAGAAAGCAGTCCAGTTTCATTCTGTGTGGCACTGTCTAGTTTTCCCAACACCATTTTTTGAAGAGACTGCCTTTTTTCCATTGGATATTCTTTCCTGCTCTGTCAAAGATTATTTGGCCTTATAGTTGTGGGTACATTTCTGGGTTTTCTCTTCTGTTCCATTGATTTATGTTTCTGTTTTTGTGTCAGTACCATACTGTTTTAATCACTACAGCTTTGTAATATAGCTTAAAGTCCAGAATTGTGATGTCTCCAGCTTTGCTTTCCTTTTTCAAGATTGCTTTGACTATTTGGGGTCTTTTACAGTTCCATATAAATTTTAAAATTGTTTCTTCTACTTCTGTGAAAAATGTTTTTGGTGTTTTTTTTTTTTTTTTTTTTTTTTTTTAAAGATTTTTTTTTATTTATTTGTTTGTCAGAGAGAGAGAGAGAGGGAGAGAGAGCGAGCACAGGCAGACAGAATGGCAGGCTGAGGCAGAGGGAGAAGCAGGCTCCCTGCTGAGCAAGGAGCCCGATGTGGGACTCGATCCCAGGACGCTGGGATCATGACCTGAGCCGAAGGCAGCTGCTTAACCAACTGAGCCACCCAGGCGTCCCCGTTTTTGGTGTTTTTTTTAAAGATTATATTTATTTATTTGACAGAGAGAGAGAAATAACAAGTAGGCAGAGAGGCAGGCAGAGAGAAAGAGAGGGGGAAGCAGGCTTCCTGTTGAGCAGAGAGCCTGATGTGGGGCTCGATCCCAGAACCCTGAAATCATGACCTGCGCTGAAGGCAGAGGCTTAATCCACTGAGCCACCCAGGTGACCCTGTTATTGGTATTTTGATAGTGATTGTATTAAATCGATAAGTTGCTTTGGGTAGTGTAGACATTTTCACAATATTTATTCTAATCCTGTGAACATGAAATGTCTATTTCTTTGTGTTGTCTGGAATTTTTTATCAGTGTTTTATATAGTCTTCAGAGTATAAGTCTTTCACTTCTTTGGTTAAGTTTATTCATAGATATTTTAATGTTTTTGGTGCAGTTGTAAATGGATTGTATTCTTAATTTCATTTTTTGCTGCTTCATTATTAGTATACATGAATGCAACAGATTTCTTTGTATTGATTTTGTATTCTGCAATTTCACTGAATTCATTTATCAGTTCTAGTAGTTTTTTTTTAATTTTAAAGATTTTATTTATTTATTTGAGAGAGAGAGAGAGAGAATGAGAGAGAGTATGAGAGGGGAGAGGTCAGGGGAATAAGCAGACATCCCACTGGGTGGGGTGCCCAATGTGGGACTTGATCCTGGGACTCCAGGATCATGACCTGAGCCAAAGGCAGCTGCTTAACCAACTAAGCCACCCAGGTGCCCCAGTTCTAGTAGTTTTTTGAAGGAGTCTTTAGGGTTTTCTATATATGGTATAATGTCATTTGCAATTAGTTTTATTTCTTCCCCCCTTACCAATTAGGATGCCTTTCTTTATGTTGTCACATGGCTGTAGCTAGGACATCCATTACTATGTTAAATAAAAGTGGTGAGAGTGGACATCCTTGTCTTATTCATAACCTTAAGGAAAAAGCTCTTAGTCTCCCCCCAGTTGAGCATAATGTTAGCAATTGGTTTTTCATATAAGGCTATTATTATGTTGAGATATGTTCCCTCTAGACCTACTTTGTAGAGGGCTTTTTATCATAAATCCATGTTGTACTTTGCAAAATACTTTTTCCTGCATCTATTGAAATAATCATATTGTTTTTGTCCTTTCTCTTATTGATATAACATATGATGTTGACTATTTTGCAAATACAAATCTCCCTTGCATCTTGGGAATAAATTACATCTAATTGTAGTGTATTATTTTAAAAAATATATTGTTATTTTGGTTTGCTAATATTGAGGAATTTTGCATCTATAAGCATAAGAGATATTGGCCTATAGTTTTCCTTTTTTTTTTTTTTTAAGTTTTCCTTTTTTAATGGTGTATTTATCTAGTTTAGGTATCAGGATAATGCTGGATTCATGGAATAAATTTGGAAGTTTTCCTTCCTCTTGTATTTTTTGGAATAATTTAAGAAGATTGGTTATTAATTCTTTAAATGTTTGGTAGAATTTACCTGTGAAGCTGTCTGGTCTTGAACTTTTTTTCAAGAGAAGTTTTGATTACCAATGCAATTTTCCACCTGGCGATTGGTCTGTTCAAGTTCTCTATTTCCTCTTTCTTTACTTTTGATATGTTACACATTTCAAGGAATATATCCCTTTCTTCTATGTTGTCCAATTTGTTGGCATTTAATTTTTTCACAATATTCTCTTATAATTGTTTGTACTTCTATGGTATTGGTTGTTATTGCCCCTCTTTCATTAGTAATTTTATTTAGGTCCTCTCTTTTTTATGAATCTGGCTAGATGTTTATCAATTTTGTAGATTTTTGCAAAGAACCAGCTCCTGGCTTCATTGATATGTTGTTATCTACTTTTTTCTTCTTTTTTTAGTTTCTATATCATTTATTTCTGCTCTAATCTTTATTATTTCCTTCCATTTACTGGGTTTGGGTTTTGTTTGATCTTCATTTCTTAGCTCCTTTTATGTAAATTTAGGCAGTTTGAGATTTTTCTTGCTTCTTAAGGTAAGCTTGTGCTGCCATAAACTTCCCTCTTAGAATCACTTTTGCTGTATTCCAAAGAATTTGAACTGACATGTTTTCATTTTCATTTGATTCCATGTCACTTTTTATTTCTTCTTTGATTTCTTGGTTAAACCATTCATTGTTTAATAGTATGTTATTTAAGCTCCATGTATTTGTGCTCTTTCCAGATTTTTTCCTGTGGTTGATTTCTAGTTTCAGAGGTCAGAAAAGATGTACAGTAGGACTTTCATTTTTTTTTTTATTTATCAGGACTTGTTTATAGCCTAATATGATCTATTTTGGAAAATATTCCACGTGCACTTAAAAAGAATGTGTATTCTGCTGTTTTAGGATGGAATGTTCTGAATATGTCTGTTAAATTCATCCGGTCCAGTGTGCCATTCAAAGCCACTATTATCTTGTTGATATTCTGCTTGTATGATCCATCTATCAATGTAAGTGGGGTGTTAAACTCTCTTACTATTATTGTATTACCATCAGTTTTTCTTTTATGATTATTATTAACAGTTTTTTTATATCTGGGTATTCCCATGTTGGGCACATAAATATTTACAATTGTTATATCCTCTTGTTGGATTGCTACCTATTTTTTAAAAGTTTTACAGATACAAAAAAGTCACAAGAGTATTTTAGAGAGGGGTGCCTGGGTGGCTCAGTTGGTTGGGTGTCTGCCTTGGGCTCAGGATCTGTGGACATACATCAGGCTCTGTGGACAGTGGGGAGCCTGCTTCTCCCTCTCCTTATCTACAGCTCCCCCTACTTGTGCTGTCTCTCACCCTGTCAAATAAATAAATAAAAACCTTAAAAAAATAAATGGAGTATTTGTAGAGTCTTATACATCCCAAATCTAGTTTCTTCTATTGTTAACATTGCTATGGTATATTTGTCACAATTAATGGCCCATATTGATCCAATATTAATTAATGTCTATATTTTATTCTAATTTCCTTAGTTTTTTACCTCATATTCTTTTTCTATTCAGGATTCCATCCCGAATACCATATTATACTTACTCATCCTGCCTCCTTTTGGTGCTCTAGGTTGCCACTTTTTCAGACTTTTCATGTTTTTGAGAAACTTGACTTTTTTTTCCTTAAAGTACAGGTAACATACAGTGTTATATTAGTCTCATGTATACAATGTATGACTTGACAATTCCATACATTATCCTATGCTCACCAAAATGTGGCCACCATCTATCACCATACAGTGCTGTTACAGTACCACTGACTATATTCCCTATGCTACTCCTTTTATCCCTTTGACTTATTTATTCCACAACTGAAAGCCTGTGCTTCCCATTCTCCTTCACCCATTTTGCCTATCTCCCTGCCCCATACCTTCTGGCACCATCAGTTTGTTCTTTGTATTTATGGTTTTTTTTCTGCTCTGTTTTTTTTTTCATCTGTTTTTTAGATTCCATATAAAAATGAGATTATACAGTATTTGTTTTTCTCTGTATGACATTTCTTACTCACCATTATACTTTTAGGTCCATCCATGTTGTCACAAATGACAAGATCTTATCCTTCTTATGGCTGAGTAATATTCCTGTGTTTCTGTGTATGTGTGTATGTGTATTACATGTTCTTTATCTATTCATCAGTGGACACTTGGGTTGCTTCCATATCCTGGCTATTATAAATAATTATATAATAAACAGAAGGGTGCATATATCCTCTTGAATTAATGTTTCCCCCACTTTGGGTAAATACTCAACAGTGTAATTACTGGATTATATAATATTTCTATCTTTATTTTTATTTGATGGGGGATCTGCATACTGTTTTCCATAGTGACTGCAAACCAATTTATTTTACCACCAATAATACATGAAAGTTCATTTTTCACCAATCTTTGCCAATACTTGTATAATCTTGACATTTTTAAGGAGTACTGAGGTGATGTTTATTATAATGACCTTGAAGATGGGTGGGTATGATGTTTTTCTCATGATTAGATTAAGTTTATTGGTATTAGGAGGAAGACATCACAGAAAATGGCCCATTCTCAACTAAATATCAAAAGTATATGGTATTGGGGGGAGGAGTCAAGATGGCGGAGAAGTAGCAGGCTGAGACTACTTCAGGTAGCAGGAGATCAGCTAGATAGCTTATCTAAAGTTTGCAAACACCCACAAATCCAATGGGAGATCGAAGAGAAGAAGAACAGCAATCCTAGAAACAGAAAATCAACCACTTTCTGAAAGGTAGGACTGGTGGAGAAGTGAATCCAAAGCGACGGGAAGATAGACTGCGGGGGGCAGGGGGGTGGCTCCCGGCAAGCGGCGGAGCAACAGAGCACAAAATCAGGATGTTTAAAAGTCTGTTCCACTGAGGGACATCACTCCAGAGGCTAAACTGGGGTGAAGCCCATACGGGGTCAGTGTGGCCTCAAGTCCCGCAGGGTCACAGAAGGATAGGGGGTGTCTGAGTGTCACAGAGCTTGCAGGTATTAGAACGGGGAAGCTGGCTACAGAGACAGAGCCGAGGAGTGAGCTCACAGCTAGGGGTTACCTTGAACCGGTTGCAGGCTCAGTGAGCTCAGAGCACGGCCAGAGGCCAGGGAGACAGGAGTAAATGGGCACTGTTCTCTGAGGGCGCACTGAGGAGTGGGGCGCCGAGCTCTTGGCTCCTCCGGGCCGGAGACCGGGAGGCCACCATTTTCATTCCCATCCTCCGGAACTATACAGAAAGCGCTCAGGGAACAAAAGCTCCTGAAAGCAAACCCGAGCGGATTACACAGCCGGGCCCCTGGTAAGGGTGGTGCAATTCCGCTTGGGGCAAAGACACTTGAGAATCACTACAACAGGCCCCTCTCCAAGAAAATCAACAAGAAATCCAGCCAAGACCAAGTTCACCTACCAAGGAGTGCAGATTCAATACCAAGGAGAGCAGTGGAATTCTAGAGGAGGAGAAAGCAAAGCACATAACTCATGGCTTTCTCCCTATGATTCGTTAGTCTTGCAGTTAATTTAATTTTTTTTCTTCTTTTTCAATTTTTTTCTTCTTCTGTTAAATATTTTTTAACTTTTACCCTTTTCTTTTTCAACGTTTTTTAACTAGTTTATCTAATATATATATATATATATATATATATATATATATGTATTTTTTATATTTTTTCTTTATTCATTTTCTTTTATTAATTGTTTCTTTTTTTTCCTTTTTCTTTTTTTCCCCTGAACCTCTTTTTATCCCCTTTCTCCCCCCCACAATTTAGGATCTCTTCTGATTTGGATAAAGTGTATTTTCCTGGGGTCTTTGCCACCCTTTTAGTATTTTACTTGCTCCTTCATATACTCTTATCTGGACAAAATGACAAGGCAGAAAAATTCACCACCAAAAAAGGAACAAGAGGCAGTACTGAAGGCTAGGGACCTAATCAATACATACATTGGTAATATGTCAAATATAGAGTTCAGAATGATGATTCTCAAGGTTCTAGCTGGGCTCGAAAAAGGTATGGAAGATATTAGAGAAACCCTCTAGGGAGATATAAAAGCCCTTTCTGTAGAAATAAAAGAACTAAAATCTAACCAAGTTGAAATCAAAAAAGCTATTAATGAGGTGCAATCAAAAATGGAGGCTCTCACTGCTAGGATAAATGAGGCAGAAGAAAGAATTAGCGATATAGAAGACCAAATGACAGAGAATAAAGAAGCTGAGCAAAAGAGGGACAAACAGCTACTGGACCACGAGGGGAGAATTCGAGAGATAAGTGACACCATAAGACAAAACAACATTAGAAAAATTGGGATTCCAGAAGAAGAGGAAAGAGAGAGGGGAGCAGAAGGTATATTGGAGAGAATTATTGGGGAGAATTTCCCTAATATGGCAAAGGGAACAAGCATCAAAATCTAGGAGGTGCAGAGAACCCCCCCCCCTCAAAATGAACAAGAATAGGTCCACACCCCGTCACCTAATAGTAAAATTTACAAGTCTTAGTGACAAAAAGAAAATTCTGAAAACAGCCCAGGAAAAGAAGTCTGTAACATACAATGGTAAAAATATTAGATTGGCAGCAGACTTATCCACAGAGACCTGGCAGGCCAGAAAGAACTGGCATGATATATTCAGAGCTCTAAATGAGAAAAACATGCAGCCAAGAATACTATATCCAGCTAGGCTATCATTGAAAATAGAAGGAGAGATTAAAAGCTTCCAGGACAAACAAAAACTGAAAGAATTTGCAAACACCAAACCAGCTCTACAGGAAATATTGAAAGGGGTCCTCTAAGCAAAGAGAGAGCCTATAAGTAGTAGATCAGAAAGGAACAAAGCCAATATACAGTAACAGTCACGTTGCAGGCAGCACAATGGCACTAAATTCATATCTCTCAATAGTTACCCTGAATGTTAATGGGCTAAATGCCCAAATCAAAAGACACAGGGTATCAGAATGGATAAAAAAAACAAAACCCATCTATATGTTGCCTACAGGAAACTCATTTTAGACCCAAAGACATCTCCAGATTTAAAGTGAGGGGGTAGAAAACAATTTACCATGCTAATGGACATCAGAAGAGAGCAGGGGTGGCAATCCTTATATCAGATCAATTAGATTTTAAGCCAAAGATTATAATAAGAGATGAGGAAGGACACTATATCATACTCAAAGGATCTGTCCAACAGGAAGAACTAACAATTTTAAATATCTATGCCCCTAATATGGGAGCAGCCAACTATATAAACCAATTAATAACAAAATCAAAGAAACACATCGACAATAATACAATAATTGTAGGGGACTTTAACACTCCCCTCACTGAAATGGACAGATCATCCAAGCAAAAGATCAACAAGGAAATCAAGGCCTTAAATGACACACTGGACCAGATAGACATCACAGATATATTCAGAACATTTCATCCCAAAGCAACAGAATACACATTCTTCTCTAGTGCACATGGAACATCCTCCAGAATAGATCACATCTTTGGTCCTAAATCAGGTCTCAACCAGTATCAAAAGATTGGGATCATTCCCTGGAGATTTTCAGACCACAGTGCTCTGAAGCTAGAACTCAATCACAAGAGGAAATTTGGAAAGAACCCAAATACATGGAGACTAAACAGTATCCTTCTAAAGAATGAATGGGTCAACCAGGAAATTAAAGAAGAATTGAAAAAATTCATGGAAACAAATGATAATGAAAACACAACTGTTCAAAATCTGTGGGACACAACAAAGGCAGTCCTGAGAGGAAAATATATAGCGGTACAAGCCTTTCTCAAGAAACAAGAAAGGTCTCAGGTACACAACCTAACCCTACACCTAAAGGAGCTGGAGAAAGAACAAGAAAGAAACCCTAAACCCAGCAGGAGAAGAGAAATCCAAAAGATCAGAGCAGAAATCAATGAAATAGAAACAAAAAAAAACAATAGAACAAATCAACAAAACTAGGAGCTGGTTCTTTGAAAGAATTAATAAGATTGATAAACCCCTGGCCAGACTTATCAAAAAGAAAACAGAAAGGACCCAAATAAATAAAATCATGAATGAAAGAGGAGAGATCACAACGAACACCAAAGAAATACAGAGAATTATAAGAACATACTATGAGCAACTCTACGCCAACAAATTGGACAATCTGGAAGAAATGGATGCATTCCTAGAGACATATAAGCTACCACAACTGAACCAGGAAGAAATAGAAAGCCTGAACAGACCCATAACCAGTAAGGAGATTGAAACAGTCATCAAAAATCTCCAAACAAACAAAAGCCCAGGGCCAGACGGCTTCCCGGGGGAATTCTACCAAACATTTAAAGAAGAACTAATTCCTATTCTCCTGAAACTGTTCCAAAAAATAGAAATGGAAGGAAAACTTCCAAACTCATTTTATGAGGCCAGCATCACCTTGATCCCAAAACCAGACAAGGATCCCATCAAAAAAGAGAACTACAGACCAATATCCTTGATGAACACAGATGCAAAAATTCTCACCAAAATACTAGTCAATAGGATTCCACAGTATATTAAAAGGATTACTCACCACGACCAAGTGGGATTTATTCCAGGGCTGCAGGGTTGGTTCAACATCCGCAAATCAATCAATGTGATACAACACATTAATAAAAGAAAGAACAAGAACCATATAATGCTCTCAATAGATGCTGAGAAAGCATTTGGCCAAGTACAGCATCCCTTCCTGATCAAAACTCTTCAAAGTGTAGGGATAGACAGCACATACCTCAATATTATCAAAGCCATCTATGAAAAACCCACCGCAAATATCATTCTCAATGGAGAAAAACTGAAAGCTTTTCCGCTAAGGTCAGGAACATGGCAGGGATGACCGTTATCACCACTGCTATTCAACATAGTACTAGAAGTCCTAGCTTCAGCAATCAGACAACAAAAGGAAATTAAAGGCATTCAAATCGGCAAAGAAGAAGTCAAACTATCACTCTTCGCAGATGATATGATACTATATGTGGAAAACCCAAAAGACTCCACTCCAAAACTGCTAGAACTTGTACAGGAATTCAGTAAAGTGTCAGGATATAAAATCAATGCACAGAAATCAGTTGCATTTCTCTACATCAACGGCAAGACAGAAGAAAGAGAAATTAAGGAGTCAATCCCATTTACAATTGCACCCAAAACTATAAGATACCTAGGAATAAATCTAACCAAAGAGACTAAGAATCTATACACAGAAAAGTATAAAGTACTCATGAAAGAAATTGAGGAAGACACAAAGAAATGGAAAAATGTTCCATGCTCCTGGATTGGAAGAATAAATATTGTGAAAATGTCTATGCTACCTAAAGCAATCTACACATGTCATGCAATTCCTATCAAAGTACCATCCATTTTTTTCAAAGAAATGGAACAAATAATCCTAAAATTTATATGGAACCAGAAAAGACCTCAAATAGCCAAAGCAATATTGAAAAAGAAAGCCAAAGTTGGTGGCATCACAATTCCGGACTTCAAGCTCTATTACAAAACTGTCATCATCAAGACAGTATGGTACTGGCACAAAAACAGACACATAGATCAATGGAACAGAATAGAGAGCCCAGAAATAGACCCTCAACTCTATGGTCAACTGATCTTAAGCAAAGCAGGAAAGAATGTCCAATGGAGAAAAGACAGTCTCTTCAACAAATGGTGTTGGGAAAATTGGACAGCCACATGCAGAAAAATGAAATTGGACCATTTCCTTACACCACACACAAAAATAGACTCAAAATGGATGAAGGACCTCAATGTGAGAAAGGAATCCATCAAAATACTTGAGGAGAACACAGGCAGCAACCTCTTCGACCTCAGCCGCAGCAACGTCTTCCTAGGAACATCGCCAAAGGCAAGGGAAGCAAGGGCAAAAATGAACTATTGGGATTTCATCAAGATCAAAAGCTTTTGCACAGCAAAGGAAACAGTTAACAAAACCAAAAGACAACTGACAGGATTGGAGAAGATATTTGCAAATGACATATCAGATCAAGGGCTAGTGCCCAAAATCTATAAAGAACTTAGCAAACTCAACACCCAAAGAACAAATAATCCAATCAAGAAAGGAGTAGAGGACATGAACAGACATTTCTGCAAAGAAGACATCCAGATGGTCAACAGACACATGAAAAAGTGCTCCATATCACTCGGCATCAGGGAAATACAAATCAAAACCACAACGAGATATCACCTCACACCAGTCAGAATGGCTAAAATTAACAAGTCAGGAAATGACAGATACTGGCAAGGATGGGAAGAAAGGGGAACCCTCCTACACTGTTGGTGGGAATGCAAGTTGGTGCAACCACTCTGGAAAACAGCATGGAGATTCCTCAAAGTGTTGAAAATAGAACTACCTTATGACCCAGCAATTGCACTACTGGGTATTTACCCTAAAGATACAAACGTAGTGATCCGAAGGGGCACGTGCACCCGAATGCTTATAGCAGCAATGTCTACAATAGCCAAACTATGGAAAGAACCCAGATGTCCATCAACAGATGAATGGATAAAGAAGATGTGGTATATATAAACAATGGAATACTATGCAGCCATCAAAAGAAATGAAATCTTGCTATTTGCGACGACGTGGATGGAACTAGAGGGTATCATGCTTAGCGAAATAAGTCAATCGGAGAAAGACAACTATCATATGATCTCCCTGATATGAGGAAGTGGAGATGCAACATGGGAAGTTAAGGGGGTAGGAGAAGAATAAATGAAACAAGATGGGATTGGGAGGGAGACAAACCATAAGTGACTCTTAATCTCACAAAACAAAATGAGGGTTGCTGGGGGAAGTGTGGTTGGGAGAGGGGGGTCGGGTTATGGACATTGGGGAGGGTATGTGCTGCGGTGAGTGCTGTGAAGTGTGTAAATCTGGCAATTCACAGACCTGTACCCCTGGGGATAAAAATATATGTTTTTAAAAAATAAAAATAAAAAATTTTAAAAAATGCCAAAAAAAATAAAGTGTTATGTCACTGGAAAAAAAAAAGTATATGGTATTAAAACTTTGCATCCATAATATCCTTGATTACTTATGTGGCTTAAGGTAATGGTGTCAGGTTTTCCTGCCATAAAGTTATTCTTTTTTTCCCCCCTTTCCATACTGTCTTCTTTAGAAGGAAGATAGTATATGCATCATACACTTACAATTTGGGGAATTATGTTCTACCACCATTAATGAGGGAGTTCTCATCACTGTATTGACATTGGAAATATGGTGTAATTTAATATCTCTTCCAATACAAATGGTGGATAAAATATCTTTAAAAATTCATTTTAAATGGATTTCTGAGAGAGTATGCAAGGGAATAATCTACCAATATAAAACTTGAGACAAACAGGAAACTGGGTGGTAAGGATAGCTTTTATTTGGGAGTTTTTTGAATCCTTGACATTATGACCTTCTATATTGTAGACAACAAGAGGTAGAAAAATCGTACAGCTTAGTCACACAATTGGTGGACATTCTAATGTGCAATCTAACACCCTTTGTTGAGGAATAAGTTGTATAAGCGGCTGACCGTGTTGTCAGTAGGTAACCCTTACAGTGGCAGAGTGTTGCCTCAGCAGAATAATTACTGTAGGGCTGGCCCACATCCAGTGATATCCAAAAACTATTTGATGCCAGAGTATGAAGTCCCTCTTGGCACCTTAAGACTTCCCTGAGAGCCATTCTAAATCTACCACTGAGACTATTATTGGGCCTATATCACAGATCAACTGATCCCTCTCCACAATTCCCTTTTCTTTAAACTTTCAGAACTTTTTGCTTCAAAACTTTTTGCTCATGTATTACATGAGCAAAACATTTTTAAATCCGTATATAATCTTTTGAAGTTTGTATTTTTTGCTGAATATTATGTTTATAAAAACAACCTATATTATTGTTTTTACTGATACTTATATTCTTTTGAGCTCTTAATAAAAGAGGCAACAAAGTCATGTGATAAAAGTAAGTGAACACAGAAAGGGAGGAATTTGAGGTCATTAAACAATCTACCATAGCATGTGAATGTTAAATTTCACAAGATAATGTTAAATTGAACTAAGTTGAAATTGCTTTAGCAATGTGTAAGAGATTCTGTTGCTTCCTTGATCTGTGCCATACATTTGAAATAATCCAACAGCTTAATTTTTGTAGACTGAAAGGTTATTAAATGATGTGTCATTTTAGTATTGATTTATATTTCCTGATTATTTATTTTGAACATCACTTGTTATATTCACTGTCCATGTATTTTCTCATTTATGAAACACTTTTCCATAAAATTGGATTGTTTTTTTTTCTTCCTAGCTTATAACTCAATATTCTGAAAACTATTTTGTCAGTAATATATACAGCAAGTAATTACTTCAAGTATGTAGCTTAGTTTGTGACCTCCTTAGAGGTATCCATGGATGAAGAGAACTTCTTTATCTTCAAATTATCAAGTATTTTTAAAATAAATTTTGGTGTCTTATTTAGGAAATCCTTTTTTAAGTTCAGATTAGAAAGATAGTATATGTTAAAAATTTCAAGTTAGGTTTTCATATTGAAATTCTTAATCTATGTGGTATGTGGAGTTGATCATGTTTCTCATTCTTCACTCTTTCCAACCATGTTTTGTTTTGCTTTTTTTTATCATGTTAAAAAGTATTTCTTTCTGGCACTTTTTCCCCTCTGATTTTCCATTCTGTCTTCATGAGATACTAAAACACACACATGCTTCCATTACTTAGGCTGTTCTATTTCATTCATCAATTAGTCTACCATATACCAATACCATGAATCTTATCTAATATCATTTTTAATCATCTTCGCATATAATAAGGCTAGTAAATCCTCTATTCTTTAAGAATGGTACTTTGCTTTTCTACATATACATCAGAAAAAAACTGTTCAATTATTAGAATCCTATTAAGATTCTGATTGAAGTTTTAATGCATACCTATATCAATTTGGAAAGAACTGACATCTTAATGTTATGAAGTCTTCTTACCAAAGCCCATGAGATATGTTTCTACTAATTTAGTTCTTTATTGACTTGAAGTAATGTTTCATGATTTTCTGGATGTAGATGGTACATGACCTTTTTTGTTTTGTTATACATTTTTCTTATTTTGATACTATTTAAATGTTTTTAAAGAATTTTAATGTTTGCTGGTACACATGCAAGTACAATTGAATTTTGTATATTGATCTTTATTTAGCACTTGCTTAACACATTTTATGTAACTTAAAAATCTTCTATATGTAGATATTTCTATCTTTTGAAAATAATGTCCAATTTATTTCCTCCTTTCTAATCATTTTGTCTTTAACATATTTTTCTTGTGCTGTCACACTGGCAAACAATGTTGAACAGAAAAAGGTGAGAACAGCCTTGTTTGTATTAAGTAATGTTTTTATACAAAATAAAATGTAGAGAAGAGAACATCCTGATTCAATTTCAAAGGATATTTCCAAAAGGACAATTGCTGCTCTTAATTTAGCCCTTCTATAAGCATCAATGTAGAAGAAATAATACAGATTCTGAAGGGACTAAATCCTTGTTTATAATATTAGTTCTACCACTCACTGAGGGGTGGTTTTTGGAGTTTCAAAAGGAATTTAAAATTGACCCAATACCTGTCTCTTAGAATTGATGTTAGAAGTCAAAGAGCCTGTTCAGATGGGATGAGGGAAAGTACATAAATAACTATAAGTGAGGCCCAATGTTACCAGACCACCCTGGATTATAGATATAAATGGGGACAATTAATATGGTGCATTCATAACTATATTTCCTCTACTCATCATAAGTATTTGTGGAAGTACTCAGAGGAGACTCACATGTACTTCTTACTCTATCTAGTTTCTCCAGGGCCTTTGAGCTTCTTTTGGGAGTGCTTTCTTGCTTCATGTACCTTTTCTCTGATTTGTAGTCACCACTGGTCTTGTCAGGCATGGCAAGAGCTGGTGCTAATTGGTGCTGTTATAGCAGATGACTGAGAATTCTTGTTATGGCCAAGATTTTTCTTGGCTCTTTATCTCACTGTGGCCAACAAGAGTTCCTGCCTCTTTATACATTCTAGGATAAGGGTCAAATAGTAGCATTACCTATACCTCATAGGAAGTAACTGT
This sequence comes from Enhydra lutris kenyoni, assembly GCF_002288905.1. Taxonomy (NCBI): domain Eukaryota; kingdom Metazoa; phylum Chordata; class Mammalia; order Carnivora; family Mustelidae; genus Enhydra; species Enhydra lutris. The sequence continues at coordinate 64,026,522 of NW_019154086.1, read as the reverse complement.
TTCATTTTTACTAACAATTTTTTTTTCCTCCCTTGGACTTGAATATGAAACCAGGGAGTAGGGATGAAAATGGATTTGAATAATTTACTATATTCCCCATTAAATAACTCAGAATCACTTCCCCTTTAAACAATTGACTTTGTTTGTAGCTTCAGTTCAGACCTGGGCACTAATACTTCTTGTGATGGACAGGGTGGATTATCCATCCAGCAGACACAAACACATAAATAGATTTCTATTAGGTTTATACCATCAATTTGGAACACATGCCCAGATAAATCTGGATCATAAGCACAAGATGACACAGCCTAGGGAAAAGCAGAAACAACAAAATAGCAAAATGGGATTGAGCATAGGATTCCTATCTGATTTATTTTTATACTAGGAGAGGAACACAGTGTAATCTAAATGGCATTATTATGGAGTAACTCAGATTGGGCCTCAATCAGATTTTCTCCATTTACATAATTTGCACTGGTGCTGTTAGGAGCTTAGGATAAGTTTTGTTGTTGTTTTACCAATTCTGGGTATCTCTTGTTAAAGTGTTTTAGTATCTACTTCATAGTTGTTAATATCTATTCTGTAATTGTTAATATCAATGAAATTGTGTGATATTTTTGGAGATAAGTGTTTAGGAAGATCTCTATGTGGGACTTATTTCTATTTTGAGATTTAATTCTTAGATCAAATGTATATAAAATATAATGATGTAAGCTGTTGTTTCTGTGAGACCAATTGCATGCTAAAACAAGTGAATAAATTTTGAGAGTTTGGTTTATAGATAAAACAGTATACTGATTGTAGATTTTAGTTTTCAAAGATGGGTATCTCAACCCAATCTAAGATTCTTAGATCATATACCATTAATAGCATTTATATGTCTAAATTTGAGCTGTAATTCTTTTTCATATGATTTTACTGTTATGGAGATAATTATCACCAAGAATGAAAATTTGGCATTGTGGCATGAACTATGTATAATAAGAAAATCAGTTATAGTAACTGATAATTCAAAACTATTTGAAAATATGACTTAGAAACTGAGTAAGAGAGTCTTAGAATTTTTTAAACACTTTAATGCTTTCAATAAGCTTAGTTCAAGTTGACTATATTGTATTAGCAACATAGTTCAAGTATACAATATTGTATTAACAGTAGTCACCATGCTGTACATTGGATCCTCAGAAATTATTCTTCTTATAACTGAAAATATATGCCCTTTGACCTACATCATCCCTGAGAATAATTTTTTTACCCCTGAGAGTAAATCCTTTTTAAAAAATTAGTGATGAGGGCACCTGGGTGGCTCAGTGGGTTAAGCCTCTGCCTTTGGCTTAGGTCATGATGTCAGGGTCCTGGGATTGAGCCCCGCCTCAGGATCTCTGCTCAGGGGGGAGCCTGCTTCCCCTTCTCTCTGCCTACTTGTGATCTTTCTCTCTGTGTCAAATAAATAAATAAAAATCTTTTAAAAAATTAGTGATGAATAATATATAAAAATTTATTTAAAAATTCTATTTATCTAACATAAAAAATAAAGAAAAATAGGCCTATTTCAATAGTGTTGTGAATATAGTCAGTGATATGTTTTTGCAAATGAGATTAATTTGAAACCTATTTTCTTAATTTCCTAAAACAGAAGAACAGAGAGTTACATTTCCTTAATTCTCTCAAGTATGCAGTAAGTGTATTTGGAAACCTTAGTGATGATAACATTGCATCATAAGAGCCATATTTTTTTGCAGCTATATTGAGATATAATTAAATAAAATTTAAGATATTTAAGGTGTACATCATGAGGATTTGATGTAAATACATGTTGTAAAAGATTTCCCCCAGGGAGTTAACACGTCTATTACCTCACATATTTATTTGCCTTCTTTTTATTTACCTTTTTCTTTTGTGTGTGTGTGTGAAGACTTTTAAGTTCTACTCACTTACTAAACTTCAATTACACAGTTAAGAGCCATTTTTTTAAACCTGGATTTACATTTATTGAAATTATCAAAATTTCTATTTGTCTTTTATATGTGGTAATTTATAGGCTATGTAATAGGACGAATTCTTTAAAGATTAGGACAATAGAAAATATCTTCTAGAATAGTGAGACTTGAGTTGGGCTTTTCACCACAATCTCTGACAGAACATGTGAAGTATTTATCAAATTATAATGTGTTGCCACTTACAGTGGTGCTGTTTCCTTAGGTCTATAGATTAGTCAGAAATCTCTTTCATAAGTTAATGTTCCAAGTGTTGTAACAAACCTATACATGGGATTTGAGAACTACTTTTCTAGCATGACTTGAATTTTTGGTGCAGTAGGTCAGCTACTAAGGAAGGGCATCAAGTAGAGAGATTTTTCTGAATTTCATACTAGAGGATTTATAACACAATGATTAGATAGAAAAACATCGTTCCTATTATTATACTAACATTTATCATTGGCAAATGCTAGTTTAATTTTCATTTCATTTTCTCTCATCAAAACATTTCCTGGTTTATCTACTTAATAAAAGACTAAATGTTACTTTTATATTTATCTAACTGAGAAGGGAGGCTATTTTCATGTCACATGTTATCTTTATAGCCTCTTTAAATATAATCACTATTCCACAAATAAATTCAAAAGGTTAAGTCATATCAAATATCAAACAGTGATCTTTTACCTATGCCCAGCTGACCACTTAATGCTCGTGTAACATTAAGTGTAATAATCTGTAATAATCCCATTGTTTTGTAGAGAGAAAATGTGGCTCAAAGAGTTTATGTGATTTCCCTGAGTCATGCTTATAGATACAAGAGAATAAGGCCTGGATAGTGGGCTTCGCTAGATCAGGTTTGCATTATATGTGCTTCTGAGAAGAGACTGACTCTAAGAACTGAAAAATGATGTCAGTATATGTGTACCGGCCAAAATAGTGCAGGTGTATTGGAAGCATTAATGCAAGGAAAGGCTGAAATTTTTATTGGTAACTGAAATAAAGGTATGTGGAAGCCATACTGTTGCCTCACAAATGTGTTGCTGTTCTTCAGGGAGGATGAGAGAGGAATATTTTCTGGGACTTAGAAGGAATGGAGAATGGGAACTAAAGAGTGAGGAGGAGTTGAGAATATGTTCTCCCTTGATCCTAAATATGGAGCCAGAGAGAGAATTTCCAGAACTCCAACATGATTCAGAGGGCCTGAGAACAGGAGTGTAAGTCTCTTTTTTTGGATGATAACTGGGGAGAATGTATAGCAATACCATAAATATAAATATTACTAAACACATTTGTTATGATAGTGTTTATAATAAAATCCAAACAATTAAAATAGGAACATGTAATTCAAAGATAAGTTTAAAATATTGAGTTACCATGGGAGTTTATTTCACAGTGAAATAGCAAAGGAACCAAATTTAGAATTGACATATGTAAAGGCAAAATTTGTTCTAAGGTACAACATTAAAATCAGGCACTATGGGATATATTTTTACACAATTTGAAATTTTAGCTAAATGAATAGTCATTTAGTGACCAGGAAATACTAAAAGAATACCTAAGTGTAGTCACAGATAGTGTACTTCCTGACCTTAAAAAAGTAAAATTTACATAAACATCACAGTATCTCAAGAATGAATGGCCTCTGATGCAAAAACCTGTTCCTCTCCATCATGGAAGATATTAGATCTACAACCACTGGCAACATTCAAGCCCTCTTAAGCAACAGCATGCTATTATTCACATGAAAGTTGTTTGGGATTTACTCTACTTGCTGGGAATGTACATTTTACCTCTTCTTTCAGAACTAAATATATTTATTTTTGTATACATGTTTTTCTGTTGCACATTCTTAGAATGAGATATAAAAATCATGATGACTTATACACAGTGAAATGATAAAAAAAATGTAGGAGTACATAATCCACATTAAAAAAAAAAACATTATTTTTACCACCATTCAGGGTAAAATTATTTTTGGGAACTTTGCTATATATCCACTATCATGCTTTTGTGGCCTAGACGAGATTGACAAGGACATCTTAGGTTGTATCCACATAGGTATAAAGGAGATCAATTCAATTTCTTTTCTCCCTATGACAGTTGAGGAAAGCATAGGTTTAGGCATTGTGGTCTCTATCATATTTTACCGTGTTGTGTAAATTGCTCAGATTCAACCATTTTCCTCTATTTCTCATAAATTTGACCCACATTTCAAGGTCAAAGATCTACTTAATCATTTGAAATGTTCATTTACAATACTATTCTATGAATTCTAAGATGAGAAAACACTTAGTATTTCAACCCTCTAATTGTCTAAAAATAGACCACTTCATCTTTAAGTTTAGACATTAGTTCGCTGTCTACATTGCTACTACATTCCTGTGGCAAGCCTTTCTACCACAGCAATGGTAAACCTTCTCATCTGAAGATCAATAGCCATCCACATTTTTCTTTTATGCAGTCTAGTTTACAACTCACTTTTAATATCATTAAAAGTACATAAGCAGAAATCCTACATGACATTTTTATTACCATTGTAATATCTCAAGTTTAATTTTTTGTCAGTAAGTATAGTCTGGTACAAAGTTAGAAGCAAAGAAAATGAAACTTGAATTTAAGTATATTTTGGTTTGTATGGTAGTTTTACTTTTGGGGTGAAGACCATCTTTGTGAAAGACACCTGTGCATGGCAAATCTGAAGTTGTTTGATTTTCAAATGATCCCTGGAAGTTTATTTTTAGGAAGTCTATCACAGTTTTAAATAATACTTTCAAAAGTCTTCCCATGGAGTTGTCAATGGTATATCAATGGATTTAACCCATTGTTAATAACCCAGTCTACTAATTTGTATTTTTTGAAAAGACCCAAATTGCAGAATCCAAAGTACCAGACATGGTTATTTTACCTTTGAAGACATGCTTAGTCATTAATATAGATGTTTAGAATCTGTTATGTAAGGAAGAAAAACAGGCTAAAATCCAGGACTCTGACATCTCATAGACTTTGGGTTTCAATTTCTGCCCTGAATTTTAAAAACTGGCTAATCTGAGCAGGATAACTTCTTCTCTCTACATCTCAATTTTCTTAACTGTAAAAGAGGCAGGTGAAAATGTTTTTACTTCATAGAGTTAGTATGTGAATAATAGTAATAGTACAACAAAAGAACAGAGTATTTATATCATAATAATCATATGCTCATTTCCTATTACTAGCCTCTTACATGGTCCAGGAATGGATTTGGTGGAGATGAGCGGAAGGTGAGGCTATCCAGGGGAAAAAACAAAACAAAACAAAACAACCACACAGGGTTATTACTCTATAAAGAACAGAGCAAAAATCTGAACCTATGAGGACTACCCAGAACTCACAGCAGAGAACACTGCCATTATTTTGGCAATGTACAATAATGGTCCCCCAACTTTGTAGGTAAACCAAAGCAGCTCTGGCTGTTTAGGTTGCTTTTTCTGTTTCCAAAATTAGTCTCTACAGAAATATGGTAAAATATATGCTCTTCTAAGAGTCACAAGAGTAATGAATATAACTACTGATGTTACTAGAGCTGTCTTCACCCATTTATAAACATAGGAAAATTGATACTTGTCACTTTTTTTTTTTTTTTTTGGTCCCATCTCTTTTGTGTTACCAATGAAAGCATACCAAACTGAATGCCTTAAAACAAAACAGTGAAATATTTATTTTTGAAAAGATTCAAAGCAAATATAGAAATGGTAAGAATTGTGGTATATATGTGTATTTGAAAGAATGGACTCTTAATTACCTAATATTCTAAAGAATTTTATTTTTCTCAGTTTTGTATCCAGGAAAACTACAGATTTCTGAAATAGTTGCATTTTGAACTTCATTTTGACCATTGTGTGTTTTAGTAATCCAATCAGCAAAGCTCTTAATTTCTCACTGTTTTTGGCATCTGCTTTGTCTAAGCATTTGAGTTCCAGCAGGGTTAGCTTCTACTTCTTCTTGGCATCTGGTAATGAACAGTTTAATGATTGAACTTTCACAGTATGCTCAGGGTAAGTCATTAGCACTATGTAAAAACCTTGATTTACTTAACAAAATACACAGCATAGAGAATGTATTATTTTTAAATGGTAGCATGCCATGTCACCTTAAAACTTGCTGGCTTCTGCACATTATCAATTTAGAGTATTTTAAAAATAAATTGTTAAACACATTTTAGTTTTCAGTACACTATTAAAACATTTTTAATTATGCAGTAAAATTGGTTATGTGGAGTATTTACATTTCAAATTAAATATGTAAAGATAAATGGAAAGTAATAAGATGGCTGTACTATTGATGTCAGTGAAACTTGATAAGGAAGGAATACTCACACACCATCATATTACTTAATATAGTTACTTTAGATCCTTTCTATACAATATTGACTTTGTAAGGCCATCTTTCATTCTGCTATAATAGTGCTACCATGCATTTTGCCCATTATGGTCACAGTTTCTGATAGAGAAAAATATTCTAAAAAATAGCAGAAGCTCTTTTGCCTGAATGGTATGTCCTCTTCAAAAATCATCTAAAGATGTTTTTCACAGAATATTCTACAGAAAATGATCAACACATCAACCTCTTTATTGACCACCCCCTCCAAAAAACCCTGCAAATGACATACTTCAAATGGTAGTAACTAATATTTTTTCCAATTCACTTACATCTCTCATTAAAATGCCACCTGAAAATAAAATTGAAATCCATATATATGAAATTCATTACATTAAAGCAGACACTCATTAATTTTTTTTCAGTAATAAAAAATTAATAGCTCTAATTTCAAGTTTGAGTTTAACTATACCCACCCTCTTTTATTGCTTTTCCACTTACTTTCTATTAGAATTTCACATTTGGGAAATATGAATGTGGGTATGGTATCAAGGAAAATCTGTATTGACTGTAAAATACTCTAGTAATCATAGAAGAAAAATGGACCTTTTAAATATAGTTAAGATACTTGCCTTGTGTATTAAATATATTTGATTTTAATATGTGACAATTACCTATAACTGCTTTAGAACAGGATCAAAACCTAAAAAGGGAAGAAGGGGGAACATTTGAGAACAAGCATACCATTAAAAAAAAAATTGATTCTTAAAGTAATAAAATTAAGCTCATTCCTACATATAAAAAACATTAAAAAATTATACTGAAACACCATATATATGTATATGAGATCTTAAGAAAGAACAAAGCATTTTCCATCTATCTAGGTATACCAGATTACAAAATAACCTATAAAATATATGAGAAGTAACTCACATTATAGCCCAGGCTATGGGAAAATAGACACCCTTGTATATTACTGGTTTCAATATGGGTACCATGAGCAATATAGCCAATATGAAAATTAGTGGGCAATGTTGGACATAATTTTATCTGTTCTTTGATCCCCAAATTTTATTTTAGATTTAGCATATGGAGACATTTCACACATGAGTAAAATAGCATGTAAAAAGATATTCATTTCTGCATGTCTATTGTTAGAAGACTATTTAAATAAATTATAATAATTAGAAACATAACTTTTTATACTGTCATGGGAAGATCTCAAGGATTTATTTAGAGTAAAAAAGAACAAGAATACTTGATAGCTTGTTCATAAAAGAACTGTGAAACAAAAACAAGAGACTAATGATGTAACAACTGCGTGGCTGTGAGAAGGAAACTTTCCAATGTAATATGACTGTACTATATGAAAAAACATATTATCAACTTAAAATTTAAAAATAGAGATGAGATGTAATTAAATTAGCTGGGGTATTCTTTCAGATACCATTTTTCTCTAGATACAAAATCAACATTGATACCTACATAAAATGATAGGTTTATAAGTACTACACAGAGACTGTATTAAGAAACCAAGAACACTGGTAGGTAGCAATAGATTTACAATTGATTGGGGACTATGGTTGCTAGGATTGATATGCTAAAATTTCACATATTTATGTCTTTGTATAATTTGTTCATTGTACTTAACATTTTCTTTTTCTGTCTTTCTTGGTTTTTCTATTTGAGAAACATTATTCAGTCTCCAAGGCCTCCTTCAAACATTAAAAAAAAAAATGTAAACAGATACTTTAGTACAATTAGCCTTTCACTTTGTTCTTTCCTTAAAAACTCTGATTATGTATCTATTATAATCTTTTTTTCTTCTACTCTTTCTTAATATACTGTAAACTGCTGAGAGCGGAAATTATAACTTGTTCCTCTTGTATCCTCAGCATTTGGCACTATCTGGCACATAGTAGAGGACCAATAAATGTTTTGAAATAATTGAACAATAAATGAAATGCATTAGGTAATCAAAACGGGTACACAAATATAAACTATTTTGAAGAAAAATATAAGAATATAAAAGAAAATGGCTCTTTATATTATGACTATTTTTTATATTTATTATTGTTGTGAAGTATAAAAAGTGTGTGAAATAAGAGGTAGTTAAGGGGCATAGTGCAGCATGAATTTTGAACAATGTGCGCAGGCCTTAACTAACATGCATAACTAGAATAAAGTAAACTGAGGTGAATAAAGGTTAGGTAATTTTCCCCAAATAAGGCAATGCAAAAACTGAACAATTAGGGATTTGAATACAGTCTGATTTCCCCCAAAGTCTGTTCTCTCTGGAGTATGATTCACAAACACAGCAAACCAAGATGACCAAAATGACTAAAGAAAACTATAGGCTCCAGGACCTACTTACCAAAACATCTGTATTTATTTATTCTACCAGTTGGGAACCACTGGGCCAAATATAGAGATGACCAATTAGTACCATATTTTCAGTTAGTTTTAGCTGTGCCTTATTAGTTCTGCTCAACATTCATGGAGGGAGGCCATGACAAGATAAAACCAAAACCTATGATTTCCTTTTCAAAATTATTTCCTGAGAAAGTGAAACCTCAGTAGGGGTAACCTAGAGAGTATGTGGATATTCCTACTGCATTTATCAAAAGCTAGGTTGGTGAATTATTAAAATTCTACCTTCAAATTTTTTTTATTCAATCTGTTTTCTGAGTGTTAGAAAAGGAAACCTAAAACTGAATTTTTAATTTATTTCTAGCTTTTTTTTCTTAGTAATATACACCAAAGCAAATATTGTTCCTTTATTTTACATAGGATATTTGCACATTATTAAATTGGTTTATATGAGCTCAAGATTTTTTTCCATTTTTAATACAAATCCTTGTAAATGCGATTGCTTAGATTTCAAAAGCAAAAATAATTAAGACAACTAAAAACCAAAAAAAAAAAAAAAAACTAATTTGCAGTTGGTTAGGAAAAATACTTGTTTCCATAAGTTTTATTATTAATAAAACTAAAGACTAAGTATTAATTCTCTTTTGTGATTATTCTATTCTTTAAAACTGGTAAAATCATTATATGCATTAAATTATAGGAATGATATAGAGATTCACTAATATTTATTAAATAAAGGCATACCTTGGAGATATCATGGGCTTAGTTCCAGATCACCACAATAAAATTAGTATCACAATGAAGTGAATCAAATATTTTTGGTTTCCTAGTGTATATAAATGTTGTGTTCATACTATACTATAGTCTACAGTGTGTAATAGCACTATGTTTAAAAACTATACATACTTTGAAAGATACTCTAATGCTAAAAAATGATATCTGAACTTTCAGCATCTGAAATTTTGCTGGTAGAGGGTTTTGCCTTGATGGATGGCTGCTAACTGATCAGGGTGGTGGTTGCTGAGGGTTTGGATGGCTGTGGCAATTTCTTAAATACTACAATGAATTTTCACATGGATAGAGTCTTTGACAAATGATTTCTTGTAGCGTGTGATGCTGTTTGATAGCATTTTAGAACAGAACTTTTTTGAAATTTGAAGTCATCTCTCAAACCCTATAGCTGCATTATAAACTGAATTTATGTATTATTCTGAATTATTTGTCATTTCAACAATCTGCATCTCAAGTAACCATTTTCTTTGCTCATCCATTAGAAGCAATTCTTCATGTGCAAAAACTTTGTCATGAGATTGCATCAATTTAGTCACGTCTTCAGGTTCTACTTCTAGTTGTCTTGCTGTCCCTACCACTTCTGCTGTGACTTCCTCCACTGAAATGTTGAACCCCTCAAAGTCATCCATAAGGGCTGGAATTAACTTCTTCCCAAGTCCTGTTCATGTTGACATTTTGACCTCTTACCATGAATCACATATGTTTGTAATGGCATCTATAATGGTGATTTCTTTCCAGAAGATTTTCAGCTGACTTTGACCTGACCCATCAGAGGAATCATTATCTGGCAATCATAACCTTCTGAACTGTTTTTCTCAAGACTTGAAGTCAAAGCTACTCTTGATCCATGGACTACAAAATGGATATCGTATCATGAGGCATAAAAATAGCATTTACCCCATTGTATATCTCCATCAAAGCTCTTGAGTGATAAAGTACAATATTTTGAAAGGATTCCTTTTTTTTTTTTTTTTTTTCCCTTGAGCAGTACGTCTCAGCAGCAGGCTTAAAATATTCAAGTAAACCATGTAAACAGATGTGCTGTCATCCAGGCTTTGTTCCATTTCTAGAGCACTGGCAGAATAGATACAGCATAATTCTTAAAGGACCTAAGATTTTTGGTATGGTATTGGTTGCACTTAAGTTTTTCAGCTGCATTAGCCCTCTAATAAGAGTCAGCCTGTCCTTTGAAGTTTCGAAGCCAGACATTGACTTCTCTCTAGCTGTGAAAGTCCTATAAGGCTATCTTGTCTACATTGAAAACCCATTGTTTAGTGTAGCCACCTTCCTTTAGCTAGATCTTTTGAATAACTTGCACAATTATGTTATGGAGATAGCTTCTTTCCTTAAACCTCATGAACCAATTTCTGCTCGCTTCCAACTTTTCTTCAGCTTCCTCTATCAGCCTTCACAGAATAGAAGAGAGTTAGGGCTTTGCTTTGAATAAGACTTTGGCTTAAAGGAATGTTATGGTTTGTTTGATTTTCTATCCAGACCACCGTAACTTTCTTCATATCAGCAATAAGTCTATTTTACTTTACTACTACAGTGAACACATGAATGATAATAGTTTTTATTGCCTTCAAGAACTTTTCCTTTGCACTCCCAACCTGGCTGTTTGGTCTTTCTCAGCTTTAGACATACCTTCTTCACTAGGTTTTATCATTTCTAGCTTTTGATTTAAAGTAAGAGATCTGTAATTCCTTCTTTCACTCAGACACTTAGAGATCATTACAGAGTTATGAAATGACCTAATTTCCAATAGTTATGTCTCAAGACATAGGAAGACCTGAGGAAAGGAAGAAAGACAGGGGGATAGACAGTCAGTGGAGCAGCCTAATGCACACAACATTTATTAAGTTTGCCATCCTTTATGGGCATGGTTCATAAGTGTCCCAAAAAAATTACAATAGTAACATCAAAAATAATAGATCACAGATCACCATAACCAGTACAATAACTATGAAAATATTTGAAATACTGTGAGAATAATCAAGATGTGACACAGAGACAACAAGTGAACTAATGCTATTGAAAATTGGTACTTGATAGATTAGACATATTCAACACAGGGTTGCCATAAATCTTCAGATTTTAAAAATCACAGTATCTGTGAAATGCAGTAAAGTGAAGTGCAATAAAAAGTATACCTGTAGTTTGATATAATGAAAGGTAGCATCTACAGAGACTTGCATTTATTTTATGACTTTCATACATGACTATCGTTTATGACTTTTGATGCCTGACATGTTTACTCTAACAAAAGTCATGTTCTCTCCTTTGACCTTGAGAAACTGAGATGTACATTTTTCAGATAAAGACCTCTTACCTATATTAAAACAGATAATGCAAGTGTTTGTCAGATAGCCAACACATTGTATGTTCTCAGATAGTTATACTTCCTATTGAAAATTATTCTCCTAATGGATTCATATGACTGAAAGTCAAGGAAAGGGAAGGAAAAAAAAAGTTTCACAATCTGAACAGTCTCACCTAATGTATTATTCTTAAAAGTCTTGCCATAGATTAAGAACTTAAACTAAACCTTAGTTTGACATATCCAATGACAAGCTGAACAGAAAAAGAAATGGATAAACTTATGAGGGAGGCAAAATAGAAATTACTTGTATTTCCATAGTATATTTCTTTGAAGGTACTCAAGGCAATTGATGAAAAAGATATGACAGTAAATCTGAACCAGTTTTCTCTCAGAGACCAAATCTGAGAACTGGGAATACAAAGCATTCACCGGTATACTGTGGTATTTGCTGAGGCCATTTATTAACATGTGTTCTGATCCTGACACAATGCAGTTGTAAGCAGGATTGGTGCATTTGTCTGTTGATTCAATCCTCACATTTCAAGGCTTAAGTCCCCTTTTTCCAAGAAACCCTCTGGAAATGCTTCAACCCAAGCTCCTCCATTCTCTCTTAGAAGGTCTGTTGGACTTTCAGTGAGTTAAATCCTCCTTCATATTTTATTTTATTTTTTTATTAATATATAATGTATTATTAGCCCCAGGGGTACAGGTCTGTGAATCATCAGGCTTACTCACTTCACAGCAAAACCTCCTTCATATTTTAGAATGAAATAGCTGACAACCACTTTGCTATCAAACCCACCAATGTGGCCATCACCAAGATGGACATCAGCAACCTGGCCATGGTGATAGCGCCCAACTGCTTGCGCTACCCATCAGAGGACCCGCACGTCATCTTCAAGAACATGCACAAGGAGATGTCGTTCCTCCCATGCTCATCCAGCATCTGGACACCAGCTTCATGGAGGGCGTGTTATAGCACAGGGATCCAAGGACCAAGGGTGGGGACAGAGCAGCTTTTCTTATTATTATTTTGTTTGGGGATGCACCCCCTTCCTCAGTCTTTTCTTGCTAGAACACAAGAGACTTTATGTTTGATTATGAAGGTTAATTTTATGCCTCAGCTTGACTGGGTCATGTGGTGTTCAGCTATATAAACGTTATTCTGGATGTGTCTACTAGGGTGTTTCTGGATACAATTAACATTTGAATTAATAGACTGAACAAAGAAGACTGTCTTCCTAAACTGGGAGGGCTTCCTTCAATCCAGTGCAGGCTTAAATAGAACAAAAATTTGAGCAAGAAAGATTTTGCTCTCTGCTATTGGTCTTGAGCTAGAATATTGGACTTCTGGTTTTTAGACCTTCAGACTACAGATATTGGGACTTCTCGGCTTCCATAATTGTGAGCCAATTTCTTATAATAAATCCCTTTATATGTATCTTCATAATTCTACTTCTCTGGAGAACTCTGACTGATACAGTACTCAATGGAGAATGACATTTTGAAAGCCTAAGTCTTGTAAGAGAGAGGGAACAATAGAAGGAAAGAGGGGCAGGAGGAAAAAAAAAAATCATTGCTTTTTAGGCTGCTTTATTAAAAAAAAAAATCTGATATTGACTTGATCCAGTAAAATTAAGTCCATTGTTTCAGTGCATTTGTGGAACTCCAAGGAATGAGGGGAAAAAATCAGTTTGTTCCAGATGTGCCAAAGCAAGTAAATTGAGCAATCTTAATCCAAATGTATAATCTAAAAGTAAAAATAAAAAGATTTTTTTTATATCCTCTCTGAAACTCTGACTTCTTACCATTTTCTGCCTTAATCTTCCTGTAAAAGAATAAGGGAAATACATAAATATTAATTCTTAGCTTTTCATATTGTAAGATCCCTATATTTTAAAATAATGTGACAAAAGGAAAAGCAAAACAAAACAACAACAAATAGAGCATTAAAAGACCTCCCTGGAAAGAGGGATGTCAAGATTGAGTTTAAGTATGGCTTAGACATGAGATATTTTCATTCAGTTGTGAAATTGTTCACAATTAACAATGTTGCCTTACAAATAATTTACTTCTTATGTCTATCAATTCTTATTCTATACCAATATTTGTGACTTAGATCAACAGAATTAAAACATTTTGCATACCCTTCACACAATGTGTGGGGAGTTTTGAGGGAATAAGAATGACTTTTTTAACCTGCTCTACTGCTGTTCTGTCTGAGAAGACAGGAATCTGTGAGGAAAGACTTAATGCTTTTCCTTTTTGTCCTTCCACAGTTTCTCTTCTCATTTAAAAAGAAAGACATAGGGGGGTTTCTGGTAGCTCAGGTGGTAAAATGTCCAACTTCAGCCCAGGTCATGATCTCAGGGTCCCAGGATAGAGCCCTGAACATCAGCCTCCCCACTCAGTGGGAAGTCTGCTTGGCCCTCTCCCTGCTCATGCTCTCTCTAATAAATGAAATCTTAAAACAAAAAAAGGAGACATGAATCTAACCATCTCAAAACTTACAGTGCATTGTCTCCTGAGGGTGCACTGAATCTGACAGTTTCATCTATAATCAAGTCACCAAAACTCATCTCCTCCAAATCTTTACGATATGCATTTGCAATGTTTTTGTTATGTAATTGTTTTTAATCAAAGTTTATAATTTTATTGTTTTAATCAGTTTAATATTACAGTTGTGTACCCAATTTTTTAAAGATAAGGATCATCAATTGGTGAAATTGTGAAAGGACAGAATGATAGCAGACTTTATAGGGGAGAAGACCAACTGTCATTATTTGAACCAAATGAAATCTCTGTATTTCTAAAAGGGGTGAAATCACCTTTGTCCTTCCAAAAATATGTATATTATAACACACACTGAAAGAGAGCATGATTTCTGGTGTTTGTTTTGTGATGGCTCAAAAAGGAGAAAAATAAGGTTAAATGAAGTAAAATGCAAATAATTGTTGAATCTGGATAATTTACTGTACTGTTCTCTTGAGTTTAGCATATATTTGAATATTTTTCTAACAAAATAAGTTGAAAATTTTAGGGTATCAATATCTACAGTACTATAGAAACCTATCATTTGTAATTAAATATGGTAAAATTTTATATTCTAACCTAATGTGTAAGGGGCACATAGTTTTTCATAATTATCTTAAAGAGCACACAAATTTTTTTTTAGATTTACAAAAAATTTTTTTAAGAATAGAGTGTCAATGACATGAAACTATGATATCTCTGACCCATTTAGATACCATACTCATAAAAAAAAAGTTAATATGGCTGAAAATATTCTAGGGCTATCTGTTTATTTACTTATATATTAGTTAATTGATCAGACATCCAGAGTTTTATTCCTGGAGTCTAAACTGTTTATCCACCATCTTTGAGACATATCCTACTGATTGTTTACATATCATTTTACAGCAGAATATTTTTATTCTTGTTTCAGTTTCCTAGCTGCACTTAACATCATAAATTTCTTGCTTCCTACAATATGCTATACAATCATACTTAATAATTTTCAAGTGGAAATTGGGGTTATGGGTTATCAATTTATTTGTAAAATGTTCTTTCCTCTGGTAGAAAAATGGAATTTCAAATTTGGTATACATTGGACAAACTGCATAGTAAAATGCTTTACTTACAAGAGTTTGCTCTTAAATATATGTTGTTGAGTAGGTACCATGTATGAAATTACTACTAAGTACTTTGTTGGCCAGCAGATGGCAAGACATAGGGCTAGGTACAGAATCAAAATATAAGTTCCAAGTTTTATTACAATGAAATGCCATTTCTTGGGGAGCAAATGCAAGTAAAAATATTAAGAGTAAAATGGATTTTGTATTTGTAGTTATGGTACAGACTTGACCACAAATCTTTCAATTAAATAGCTGTATTTAGTCATTTTAGTAGCATGAAAGAAAAATTCAGTGAAAGATGTGTATACTATTTTACATTGAAAATGTTTTTCTTGTACAATTTGAAAAGATTTATCACTTGAGAAGTATGCCAAATCTGGAATATGGAGAGCTAGTGTGCTTTTTTCCTATCAAAGTAAAAAGCCATGGGATAAAGCAGTTAAGAAGGGGAGGGTGGGCCCATTAACATATTGACCTCACAATAGACTAGTAGTTTGACAAAATTAGTACTCAGGATTTGCATTTGTACAATTTGCTAAAAACAAAGTGTAAATCAAGCCTCAGAAACAGTAGGATCAGAAAATAAACAGATGTGTTGCAGCTTCTATGAAGTCCTCTCTTCCCTAGGCTCAAAATCTACTCAAAGCTCAAATGGGGAGAGTCAAAGTTCACAAATGAGGTTATTAGAGTGTTCCAGAACTACCTAAGGAATGCTAAGACTTAGAAGGCCTGGCAGGCTTAAAACAAGCATGACACTATTTTCCATGAGTCTCTTGTCCTCAGAAACTACAGCTGAGTCTTGACTTAGATATCATTAAACGGGGTGAAAAAAAGACCATGAACAAAGAACATACTATTAAAATGGGGCTTATCTGTAAGTGAAGTAGGCTGTTTCTTTACAATAAGAATTAGAGGGTTTTTAAAGGACTCTCATCACAAAAAGATCTATTTTTCTACATACTCTAATTCCCCCACCCCCTTGCCCACATATCAGATATACTGAACTTGTTGAAGTCTTGGTACACGTTATAATTTTTCTCTCTGAAATGCTGGTCCTTCCTTATCATCTACTATCTACCCTCTTATCCTTTAGTTGTTTTTGTTTTGGTTTGGTTTGGTTTTTTTGTCCCTAATTAATCTCTCTCTACTTTCAACTTTCCCTTTCTTCACAAACAGTAAGATATTGTCATGCTTTCTCCTTCCTAATGTTATGCTTAATCATCTTCACACTCTTCCAGTTAAAGTAAGGGGTACCCCAAGGCAAATGCTTAAATGTATACTAATTTATACTATGCTTTAATGTATACTAATTTCATCTTCAGCTATCCTCAAGGTAATGCTATTCCTTGAATTGTCTTCTCTCAACTTTTCAAACATTTTCTCTATTGTTAATTCTTTTTTTTTAAGATTTTATTTATTTATTTGATAGGCAGAGATCACAAGTAGGAAGAGAGGCAGGCAGAGAGAGAGGTGGAAGCAGGCTCCCTGCTGAGCAGGGAGCCCAATTCAAGGCTCAATCTCAGGACCCTGAGATCATGACCTAAACCGAAGGCAGAGGGTTAACCCACTGAGCCACTCAGGTGCCCCTGGTAATTCTTTCCAGCATATATAAATAAGGAAATCACTCCTGTCTACAAAACTCTTGACTGATCTCTAGCCATTTAGCTTTTAGCCTATGCTCCCTTACCTTCAAAGAGAAGATTTTTTTAAAAATCTGCACTATTCTATTTCACATTCACTGAAATTATCTCTCCTAAACCTCAATAAAATTTATAATGTCTCAAGTTCCTGCATTGTGGATACACACCACAAAATATATAAGGGGTAAATACTATTTGGATTCATTTTTGAAGATCCTAGAGATCTGTGTATAGTACATTTCCATTACCCAGATAACATTTTATTAAAGTTTTTTTGTACATCTATATGTCTCCCATTAGACCTTTAGGCTGTTAGAATAAAGGAACTATGTTTTGATCTTATTTTTATCCTCAATTATATAGTATGGTATTAATATTAGATAGGGATCTTCCTTATATATATATATTTTTCTTTTCTTTAGTCAATGAGTCACTTTACTGTTCTTGCCTCATGATCATCCCAGGGCCCTATATGATTGGGTCCTTGCTCCTCTCCAACTTTACCTTAAAAGTTCTAGTTTCATGACCAGCTTTTTTTTTTTTTAAGATTTTATTTATTTGACAGAGAGAGAGAGAGAGATCACAAGCAGGCAGAGAGGCAGTCAGAGAGAGAGGGGGAAGCAGGCTCCCCACTGAGCAGAAAGCCTGATGCAGGGCTCAATCCCAGGACCCTGAGACCCTAACCTGAGCTGAAGGCAGAGGCTTAACCCACTGAGCCACCAAGGTGCCTCTCATGGCCAGGTTTATCCTATCTCAGAGCCTTTGCACTTGCTCTTGCCTCTGTCTGCCTTCTCAAAGATCTTTGCTTGGCTAGTTTCTTATCACTTAGTCTCAGCTCCAATATTATTGTTTCCTCTCAGGGTCTCCCTATCTAAAGAACCACTTCTCCACTCTTTGTCACATTATCCTATCTTTGTCTTCTTTATAGAAACTTACTGTCCCTGAATTTGTTATTTGTTTACTTGCTCCATAAAACAGCCTCCTCTGTTTTGTTCCCAGTATTTCCCCATTATGCTAAATGGCACCTGGCATGTGAAAGGAGCTCGACAAATATTTGCTAAGGAGCTAGCAAGGTGAGATCTGGATCAGATTCTTTCTCCAAATCTGCCTTTCTCTCAAAACACTGCCTTCTTTGCTGTTAAAGATACAAAAGGAAAAGGGGAAAATTATTGCCACTCTCTAAGTCTTTTTGGGTCTATACATGTGGCATTTTGGATCTTCCAGATGTTGACACCAAGATGGAATTAGATCTGCAAGGAATTTCCTCAGAGAAACATCCGTGGAAAATAAAGCCTCCAGTGTAGTGATCTACAGAACAAAAAGCCTAAAGACATAGATGAAATCTTCATCTCACACCCAGCTCAATAATTCCATTATTTAAGAGAGAGAGGGAGATAAAAGGGGTCAAGAGCCCCCGAAGAGGTGTCCAAGGAGTAAAGAGCAAGGGAAATTGAAACATCATTCTAGTCCTTCAAACTTAAATGTACATTTTCCTTTTCTGTGATGCCTAGCACACTTTTATACCTCTGTAATTAATGTTATCTGCATATATTTCTAAAGCAGCTATAATGTACTAAAAAGAAGCAATGAGATCATATCAATATTTGGATTCTCTAGAGTTTTTAGCACAACATTATAATGTAACCAAATAGAAGTGTTTGGGGAAAAAAAGGATGAAAAGTATCCACTTCTATCATTCATCTTGTTAATATTAAAACATCTAAAATAAAACGTGAAGGTCTTTAGGCTGAAAAGGTACAGAAATTACATGAAAGGGACAGTATATTGCATACTTTATGGAGTGTCTGCATGTCTCCAATATCTTCCTTAACTGGTCTCTCTAACCACTCCTTCAACTTACCAAAACAGTTTCCTAGCAGCCCTGTTTGTTCACAGTGACCATAACCAACGGTCACAATTGGCATGACCAGACAGGCACCTGGCTTATGCTTCTCCAATCCAAAGCCCTCCTGGTTGAAGCACGACCAAGATAGAATCAAGCATTTTCATGTACCAGAGCCCATGGCATGTAAATTTGGAATTCATTAGCACCCAGATTTAGCCGTATAGTTTACAAATAGAGGAAGTCAATCTATATAGATCTAGAAATCCAGAAATGAGTAGAGAAGTGTAGAGTATATTTCCAAGGGTCCTAATGACTTTTCAGTTTGCAAATTTCAGTTCTTCCTATAGACTGGCTGGATGTCTGACACTGAATTTCAAGAGGTGTACCTAAACCATTAACATACTATTTCTTTTAAGCTTTCAAGTTAGTTTCTGATACTTATAACTAAAAAGATTTAACTCACCAAGATATTGAACAGACCTGCTAATGAGATAATTATTACACTGTGTACCACTATCTGGTGGTTTGATCTATATGTTTACATGCTATATTTAACTTTAACATTTTTCTAAGAATCTGAAATATTTCTCTAAGAACCAACAATTCAGGTTGGTTGTATGAAATGAAAAGGAATAGCTGGCAAAATTAAAGAGGTTTTGTTTTGTTTTTTAACTCTTTATGGTAAAGTTTTTCATAAGGAAGACTGATATGAAAACTAACAACTATAATCAAATTTATTACTTCGTGAAATACTTTGCTAATTATATGCTGAAACTTACAGCCATTATTCCACTTCTTTATCAATTTCAGTTAAAATATTAGTATTTCATTGAATGCTAAAATTGGATGTTTACCATAACTCTAGTTCTAAACATTGTCTAGCGCATCTAAGCAACCTTATGATCAATAATAGATACTGATTCATACTGTACCTTTAACAAGATAGAAACCCATTCACAGAACTAAAGGCTATATGTAAATAATAAAAGGCTGCTCTGTTAACTGCTGAATAGCTTTCCTGGTTAAACAAACAAACAAAAACCTCACCTAATATAACACAGAAGAGCTGTTCAAAAAAAATTAGAAGCAAACAAGCCATGCAAATAGTTCATCCAGTTATAGAAAAAGGTGAAATTTAGGTATTATTGAGGTAATGTTTGAGATGAGGCATTTGGCTGGATACTTCCAGAAACAAAATGAAACTGAATGATAGTATTCTTATAAATGGAATATAAAATGAATTCTATTGAAAGATTTTGACCCAGAGATAACAATCTTGAAGGATATATGAATACAGAAGAGGAAATGTTCTCAAGCCAGTATGATAGGAGAGACAGCCAGATCTCTTTTTCTATAAAAAGGTTAGGATATTATTAAAATGGTAAAGTATAAGACACCTGTTTTGTTTTGTTTTCACTTTCATCTTTTTATCTTAACCTTTCACTCTCCTATTCAAAACTCCTCTCTTACCTTTCAATTTTTATTATTCTTTTTTCTCTGGTTCTCTAGCACCTTTCTTTCAACAAAATTTTCTATTTTATTAGTGCAATTATTTCTAGCCAGTACTTAGAAAAACATTTGTCCAATTAATTTAATTCTTGCCATGATGTGGGGTACGAAGAATAAGAGTTTCTCTCTTCATTTGTTTCTTCAGCAATCAATTAATTTCTACCTTGTGCCTCACACTGTAAGTTACTAAGATTCAGACTTTGGTCTTCTAAGGAGATATTAGAGGCAGAAATGAAGAAGAGAACCTGCTCTGAACTGTTGATTATCTTTGCAGATATATTTACATGTGAAATATACAAATTGGAACATGGTTAATTCTAGCTGGCAGTAGAGGTCAGAAAAGTTTTATTTTTAAAATTAAGGCAAGATGGATTGCCTGTGTAGGAGGAGGAGGACTACATTCTAGGAAAAAGGAATATTTGAGCATGTAAAATATTTTGGGGGTAGCAAGCATTCCAAGAGTATTGGCAAATAATGCAATTGGTCATAGAATGAGTAATTATGAGTATGTGTCAAAAAGTGATACTGGAGAGAAAGGAAACAGTCTAATCACAGAAAACCTTTGTGTAATAGGATAGCATGTTTCAGTTTTACACCATAGGCAGGGAAGCTATCAAAGATTTTAAAGCCCTGAAGCAGAAACATAGGGTGTTTATTGTGGAAGATCCTGACTGAACCTGGGGAGTCATTGAAATGACTTTTTGAGAAGTGTACTATTAAGAGATAATTATCCAAAAAAGTAAAATGACTCATACAAATACAAAAACTAACATGTTGAAGATTTCAAGTTATGAGAGAAATACTTGGAGATTATAATTAGTTGAAAAACTGGTTACACAAATGGACGACAGCCAGATCATACATAATCATGGTAGTCTGACTGCGAACTTCTACAACAACCAGTTCAAGAAGCCAAATGGCAACCTCTGTCTGCCCAGAAGGGTCAGGATTTGTCAATGCCTACCCTACTTTTTTACTTCTACTTCCAACTGATGACCAGTTGGAGAAAGCCAAATATACTCCCCACACTAATCATTTAAGGTGTCTCCTTCCCTTCTAGTAAGCCCACATCCAGCTTCTGCATGCTAAATACCTGGAATCTTTCCTTCTTTTCACTATAAAGCTTTCCCACTCACATGCCTGACTTTGAGTCTTTGCCAGTTATAAGCAATGGTGACTGACTCCCTTGATTGAATAAAATCTGAATAGTCTCTGTTCTAATTTGGGTGGCTTTTGTCTATCCCACAGTTTTCCTGGAGGTTCCACCAAGATAAGATCTATACTGCCCATTGAGATGGAGTCCAGAATTTTACCAGGTACAGTTCTGACAGAAGCCCCTTGTGACTATGCTCCTGGCTTGTTGGGTCAGTGTCACTGTGGGTGCTCAAACTGCTGGTCAGTCACCTCTGAAAGCATTGACTGAAAGTATCTCCTGGTGAGTGGAAAACCAGAGATTACTCTCTCTCTCTCTCTCTATCAAAATCAAGCTCTTTGGACTAAATAATGAAGATGGAAGGAGAATCTTGTTTTGTTTTATTGGTGACCCACAACATAGTTTGTCCAAACAGATGCTAGTCCAGTGAAAACCTCAAACTCAACAGGTTTATAGGACCTATACCTCTATTCTACCCTGTGATTCTTATTTTTATGACAGGCAATAATTTTAGACAACACAACAGAAAACAGAAACACAAAGGAGAGCAAAAGTGGATAAAAGAAATGGTCTGGGACAGGAGTAAGATGGCAGAGGTGTAGGAGACCTAAATTTCTTCTGGTCCCAGGAATTCAGTTAGATAGTTATAAAACCATTCTGAGAACCTCCAAACTGAACAGGAGATTGAAGAAAAGAATAGCAGCAATTCTATGAACAGAAAAGTGACCACTTTCTGGAAAGTAGGACATGTGGAGAAGTGAATCCAAGGCAATATACAGGAAGACAGACTGCAGGGGGAGGGAGCCTCCAACAGCTGGCTATTGGCAAGTGAGAGAACAGTGGAGCATAAAATCAGAACTTTTAAAACTCTGCTCCACAGAGGGTCATTGCTCCAGTGGCTAAACACCGTGTGGAAGCCTTGCTGGGACAGTGTGGTCTCAGGACCTTTGGGGTCACAGAAAGACTGGGGGTTCCTAGGTGTGGCAGAGTTCCCAGGGATGGGAGTGGGGGAATGCTGGCTGTAAAGATGTAGCTGAGGAGTGGGTTCTCAGCTTGGGGTTGTCATAAACTGTGATCTGAGGCAAAGTTGGGCCAGTACTCTTTGAGCAGTGATAAGCCGCAGATCTGGGGAGACTGCCTCACTTCCTGCACCAGGAGAAGCAGCACAGGAGTGTGCTGAGAATCTTTTGGTTTTGGAGACTCCAAAAAGGGCCATGTGCCAGAGATAGAAATGCTCGGTTATAGGCCAGGTGAGAATGGAGTGCGGCTGAAGACCAAGGAGACAGGTGTTATTGCTTTTCTCCAAGGGCTTACTGAAGAGGGGGCCCCCAAGCTCTCAGCTCCTCTGGGTCCAGAGATTAGGAAGCCACCATCTTCATTCTTGCCCTCCAAATCTGTAAGAAAAATGTTCAGGGAACAAAAGCTATGGAGAAAAAACCCAAAGAGACTAGTTAGACTGGCCCCAAGCATGGGCAGTGCCATTCTGCCTCAGGTAAAGATATTTGATAATCACTGCAATGGGCCCCTCCTCCAGAAGATCAGCAAGAACATTCAGCCAAGACCAAGTATACCAATCAGTGAGAACCATAAAACACCAGGGGTAGGGGAATACAGCCCATAGGATTCATGGCTTTGTTCCCATGATTCTTTAGTCTTTTGAAGTTAATTTTTTAAAATTTTTGTTATTTTTTTCTTTTTCTATATTCTTAATTATTCTTCTTTCTATTTTTACCAACATCTTATCAATACCTCTTTAAAAACTTCCTTCTCATTTTTAGAGCCATATTCTATCCCTTCATTGTATTTATTTTTGTATACATATAAATATTTCTTTGTTTAAAATTTTGGAGTACAGATTATTCTAACAGACCAAAATATACACTAAATATAGCATATACCTTTGTTCTAATCTCCAGTCTGATCACATTCTCTTTTTTTTTAATTTTTTTTTGCTTTTTTCAACCAAACTATTAATTCCTTTTTCAAAAACTTTTTAAATTTTCAGTGTTACAGTCATATTCCATTCCTTCATCGTGTTTACCTTTATTTTTGTACATATTATTTAACCAACCAAAATACACAACAAAATCAAGTGTGTGGCTCTGTTCTATTCACCAGACACACTGGCCCAGATGGACATCACAGATATAGTCAGAACATTCCATCCCAAAGCAACAGAATACACATTCTTCTCTAGTGCACATGGAATATTCTCCAGAATAGATCACATCATGGGTCACTATTCAGGGCTCAACCAGTACCAAAAGATTGGGATCATTCCCTGCATATTTTCAGATCACAATGCCTTGAAACTGGAACTCAACCACAAGGGGAAAGTTGGAAAGAACCCAAATACATGGGGGCTAAAGAGCATCCTACTAAAGAATGAATGGGTCAACCATGAAATTAAAATTTAGAAAATTCATGTAAATAAATGAAAATGAAAACACAACTGTTCAAAATCTGTGGGACACAACAAAGGTGGTCCTGAGAGGAATGTATATAGCAATGCAAGCCTTTCTAAAGAAACAAGAAAGTTCTCAAATACACAACCTAAACCTACACCTAAAGGAGCTGGAGAAAGAACACCAAAGAAAGCCTAAACCCAGCAGAAGAGAAATAGTAAAGATTAGAGCAGAAATCAATGAACTAGAAACCAAAAGAACAATAGAACAGATCAACAAAACTAGGGGCTCATTCGTTGAAAGAACTGATAAGACCGATAAACCCCTGGCCAGACTTATCAAAAAGAAAAAAGAAAGGACCCAAATTAATAAAATCATGAATAAAAGAGGAGAGATCACAACCAACACCAAAGAAATACAAACAATTATAAGTACATATTATGAGAAATATGCCAGCAAATTAGACATATGAACTAGCAAAACTGAACCAGGAAGAAATAGAAAACCTGAACAGACCCATAACTACTAAGGAGATGGAAGCAATCATCAAAAATCTCCCAAAAAACAAGTCCAGGGCCAGACAGCTTCCCAGGGGAATTCAACCAAACATTTAAAGAAGAATTAATTCTTATTCTCCTAAAACTGTTAAAAAAAAAATAGAAATGGAAAGAAAATTTCCAAACTCATTTTATGAAGCCAGCATTACTTTGATCCTAAAACAAAGACCCCATCAAAAAGGAGAATTACCAATATTCTTGATGAACACGGATGCAAAAATTCTCACCAAAATACTAAACAATAAGATCCAACAATACATTTAAAGGATTATTCACCACGACCAAGTGGGATTTATTCCTGAGCTGCAAAGTTGGTTTAACATCTGAAAATCAATCAATGTGATATAATACATCATTAAAGAGAAAACAAGAACCATATGATCCTCTCAATAGATGCTGAAAAAGCATTTGACAAAGAACAGCATCCTTTCTTGATCAAAACTCTTCACAGTGTAGGGATAGAGAATATATACCTCAATACTATCAAAGCCATCTATGAAAAACCCACAGTGAATATCATTCTCAGTGAGGAAAAACTGAGAGCTTTTCCCCTAAGGTCAGGAACACAGCAGGGCTGTCCACTATCACCACTGCTATTCCACATAGTACTAGAAGTCCTAGCTTCAGCAATCAGACAACAAAAATAAATAAAAGGCATCCAAATTGGCAAAGAAGTCAAGCTCTCACTCTTTGCAGATGATATGATACTTTATGTGGAAAACCCAAATGAGTCCATCTGAAGACTGTTAGAACTCATGCAAGAATTCAGTAGAGTGTCAGGATATAAAATCAAAGCACCATATACAATTGCACCCAAACCATAAGGCACCTAGAAATAAATCTAGCCAAAGAGTCAAAGAATCTACCCAGAAAACCATGAAGTACTCATGAAAGAATTTGAGGAAGTCACAAAGAAATGGGAAAACGTTCTATGCTCATGGACTGGAAGAAGAAATATTGTGAAAATGTCTATGCTACCTAGAGTAATCTACACATTTAATGTAATCCCTATCAAAATACCGTCAACTTTTTTTCAAAGAAATGAAAAAATAATCCTAAAATTTATATGGAATGAGAAAAGACTCTGAATAGCCAGAGGAATGTTGAGAAAGAAAACCAAAGTGGGAGGCATCACAATTCCAGACTTCAAGCTCTATTACAAAGCTGTAATCATCAAGACAGTATGGTACTGGCACAAAAACAGACATATAGATCAATAGAACAGAATAGAGAGCCTGTTGGGAAAATTGGACAACCACATGCAGAGGAATGAAACTGGGCCGTTTCCTTACACCACACATGAAAATAGACTCAAAATGGATGAAAGACCTCCATGTGAAACAGGAATCCATCAAAATCCTTGAGGAGAAAACAGGCAGCAACCTCTTCGACCTCAGCCACAGCAACTTCTTCCTAGAAACATCACCAAAGGCAAGGGAAGCAAGGGCAAAAATGAACTATTGGGACTTCATCAAGATCAAAAGCTTTTGCACAGCAAAGGAAAGAGTCAGAAAAAAAAAATGTACAGAATGGGAGAAGACATTTGCAAATGATATATCAGATAAAGGGGATAAAGGGCTAGTGTCCAAAATCTATAAAGAACTCAACAAACTCAACACCCAAAGAAAAAATAATCCCATCAAGAAATGGGCAGAAGACATGAACAGACATTTCTGCAAAGGAGACATCCAAATGGACAACAGACATATAAAAATACTCAATATCACTTGGCATCAGGGAACTACAAATCAAAACCACAGTGAAATACCACCTCACACCAGTCAGAATGGCTAAAATTAACAAGTCAAGAAACAAGTGTTGGCGAGGATGCAGAGAGAGGGCAAACCTCCTAAATTGTTGGTGGGAATGCAAGCTAGTGCAGCTGCTCTGGATAACAGTATGGATATTTCTCAAAAAGTTGAAAATAGAGCTACCCTATGACCCAGCATTACTGAGTATTTACCCTGAAGATACAAATATAGTGGTCTGAAGGGTCATGTGCACTTGAATTTTTATAGCAGCAATGTCCACCATAGCCAAATTATGGAAAAAGCCTAGATGCCCATCAATAGATAAATGGATAAAGAAAATGTGATATATATACATATATACATGTGTATATATATATTATATAATACTATGCAGTCATCAAAAAACCCGAAATCTTGCCATTTGCCACAATGTGGATGGAACTAGAAGGTATTACATTAAGCAAAATAAGCCAATCAGAAAAATACAATTATCATATGATCTCACTGATATGAGGAATTTGAGAAACAAGACAGAGGATCATATGGGACAGGAGGGGGAAAATGAAAGAAGACAAAACCAGAGAGGGAGACAAACCATAAGAGACTCTTAATCCCAGGATTAAGAGGAAACAGAGGGTTGCTGGAGGTGAGGGGGTGAGAGGGATGGGATGGCTGGGTAATGGACATTGGGGAGGCTATGTGCTGTGGCTAGTACTGTGAATTATATAACACTGATGAATCACAGACCTGTTTCCTTGAAACAAATAATACATTCTGGTAATTAAAAAAAAAAAAAAAAGGCCTGATTCCATCAACAATAGGAACAAATCACAAACAAATAGTAACCAATAACAAAAATGCATTGAACTGAGAGTAAATAGTGAGGAACTCAATGCATAGTGGGATTCAGATCTGATGGTTCTGACTTACCACATTGACATAGACTGAACACTTCATTTTAGTGATTCTTCCTTCTATTCTTTTCAGTGTGCCTCTGAATCAGAACACTGAATACCCTTGGAGAGGTACAACAGAATACCTGGACAATCATACTCAAGGGTTTACTGAAGTCCAATCCTATTCTTCCCAAGTCTTCAATAAAAACTTAAAAAATAAATTTCTCTTCTCATTTGGTCTTGATACAATATCTAAGTGATCTCTAATTTGTTCAGAGAACAAGTAAACCTGTTAAAGGATTCCATTTACTTGCTTTTGTATTAGCAGAAAGAGATAATATTCTAAAATACATTATAATTTTTCTAAAACACAATTCATTATGATGGCATAACTTATCCAAGGAATGAAAAACAAACTCTCTTGATAGACTAAAGACCCTATAAACTTGAAATGAAATCAGGTATACTTTTAGATTTAACATATTTATTGATAGTGAAGACAATGGGTAAATATTTTTCTGAGATTATGACTCCTCTTTTTGGGTTGACTAAATTCTCACTAAAATATATCCTTTGAGAGCCCAACAAAAACAGACTTCTGCAACAGAAGAAAACTCTTCAACAGCTTCTTTCCTAGGTGTTATTATTTGCACATGAGTGATCTGGACAAACATTAAGGTTTTAACTCAGCTTGATGGGAACCATCAAAACCTATTGCTGCTGATACAATAAGACAAGGAAACAAAAGGTAAGTTGTTTGGAAAACAGGCTGTTAATGGAAGACATAACACTTTATTTGTTCCAAGAAGACATGATCATCTTTGTAGAAAATCCAAGAGAACTGATCAAAAAGCTCCTGTAACATATTAGTGATTATAAAAAGGCTTCAGGATACAAAGTTAATATACAAAAGTCAGTTGCTTCCAATATACCAGTAATGAACAAGTAACATTTGAAATGAAAAACATAATATAATTTACATTAGCACCATCCCTGAATTAAATATTAGGTATCAATCTAAGGAAACATGCACAAGATCTATATAAGGAAAACTATAAAACTGATGAATGAAATCAAAGAAAAACTAAATGAGAAATATTCTATGGGCATGGATAGGAAGATTCAAGAATAAGATACCAGTTCTTCCCTCCTTGATTGATGTAGATTTGAAGAATAAGATACCAGTTCTTCCCTCCTTGATTGATGTAGATTTGATGCAATCCCAACAAAAATCTCAAACTTATTTTATGGATATCAATAAACTGATCACAGAGTTTATATGGAAAGGAAAAAGACTCACCCATGCAATTTTGAAGAAGAACAAAGGTGGAGGAATGATGCTGCCCAAAGTAAAAACTTACTCTGAAGTTATGGTAATCAAGTCAGTGTGGTATTGGTGAAAGAATAGACAAATAGATCAATGAAACAAAATAGAAAGCCCCAAAATATAGTCAACCGATCTTTGACAAAGAAGCAAAAGCAATACAAGGCGGGGCGGGGGGGGGGGAGTCTCTTCAATAAAGAGAGCTGGAAAAAGCGTATACCAAAAAAAAAAAAAAGGGGGGGGGAGAGAATCTAGGTACAGACCTTACATAATTCACACACACAAAAATTTAAAATAGATCACAGACATAAATTGAAATTCCAAACTGTAAAACCCCTGGAAGATAACCTAAGAAAAATCATATATAACCTTGAGTCATTTGAGAGAAGTTAACTAATTCAGGGAAAGTTATGTATGCAGATCTTTTTCACACAGGAATTATTCAATTCCCTCCCAATCCTGTACTGCAAGTTCTGGTTGACCTTTTTGTTGTTGTGTAATCATGGTGATTATCTAATGAGAGCAGCTGTGAAGTATTTAAGAATGAATAGAATGCAACAGACCAACATCATTAGCGCTGATAAGGTCACTTCTGATGAGGTTCCAGAGCAAATTATCTCTGATGCCTTTTCTAGTCTATGAGATTTTCTGGTTAAAGATCATAAAAAAGCTACTTAGGAAGATGTGTGGGAAGGCAACCTTACCCTTTTGGCAATAAGTCTTTGCCAAAAGGTAATAATAGAAACTTAATATGTAAACAATGGCTGACCATATATGAAAATAGAAGCGTCACTCATGACCAGTCTGGAAAGTCCAACCACAAAGTCTCAGACCAGTCAAGCCTCGGTCAATGACTCCTAACTTCCCTAAATTTTTTTTTTCTAAAGATTTTATTTATTTATTTGACAGAGATCACAAGTAGGCAGAGACCAGGAGGGGGGTGGAGGGAAGCAGGCTCCCCACTGAGTAGAGAGCCCAATGTGGGGCTCAATCCCAGGACCCTGAGATCATGACCTGAGCCGAAAGCAGAAGCTTAACCCACTGAGCCACCCAGGCACCCCTAACTTCCTTAAATTTTGCCCCACTTCTTATTCAGGGCCAACCTAAGGTCAAATATGCTATCCAAATCAATCTTAAAAGAAGCCGACATTTAAGTTAGCCCATGTCCAGTTTCACCCTGCTAACAACCTCCATTAAAAGCATATCTGAAGTCCTCAGGAGGAGCAAGATGGCAGAGAAGTAGGAGACCTTGTTTTAACCAGCTCCCTAAAGTGAGCTAATCATCTACCAGAACACTCTGAACACCCATGAAATCAGCCTGAGCTGTAGGATTATACACTTCTGGATCTCTACAGGGGCAGAAGATGCCAGTCCAGAGGTAAAGCATACTGAGAAAGATCAGACTGATATTGGAAGATAAACAGAAGGGGGAGGGAGCCACCAGAAGTAACCCATTGGAAAGCAATACCCCAATACAAGAGCATCCTGTGATTGGAGACCAGCATTATCTTGGAGCCTGGCTAAAAGTACTCAAAATGAGCAAAAAATCTTAAGGCACAACTGGTGGAATCAGGCAGGCACAGGCATAGGCCTAAACCCACAGACACAGAACGGCCACCTCTGGTGACCACCCATGCCAGAAAGAGTGTGGCTGAACCCCCAGGGTTGTATGGCTTGCATTGTGACCACTCCTGCCCCTGCATGAGGGAGTCTGATGACAACACCAGCTGAGCTCCCTAGAACTTTGGTGCACTGTGTGACCAGAGACTGATCCACTCCCCTGCTGGCCCTGAGAAAGCTCTGTCCTGGAGCTAGCCAGCGGTCTCTAGGACGGGCCCAGGGTCTGGAATCTCCCAGCCTCAGTGCAATGACCTGAGCTTGCAACCTGAGGTCTGTAGTCCAGGCAAAGGCAATCACCAGAAGCGGGCTCCCTGGACCATATTGCTCACAGTTTTGGCATGGCGGTGTGTGTGTGTGTGTGTGTGTGTGTGTGTGTGTGTGTGTGTGTGTATGTGTGTGTAGAGACAAGCGGACACTTAAGGTGACCCCTGAGATGGTGGCTGGAGATGTGCTCTGCCTGTGGGAAGTTGCACAGCTCAGCGGAACTTGCAGAGGAGGGTCTGTGTACTCTGGACCATACAGAGGGAGCAGACTGAGGCTTCTCTCTGAGATGGAGGTCTGGGTGTATTTTACTTTCCTCTAATCCTCCAAAAGGCCACAAAAAGCTGCAAAAGAAAAAAAAAAAAAAACAAGGAAAAAAAACACCTTCAGAGAACAAAAGACTGAAAAACCAGTTTCCACAGAGCCCAGCGCCTTGATAGGGAGAAGGAGGACTCAACCCAAGCAAAACTGATTGAAAAACAATGCAGCAGCCCCTCCCCAGAAAGAGAGCCAAAAGAACAAGAGGATACCCATCACACGGTCCCCATAAACCTTTAAAACCCTAATGTCAGGGTAAAACAATATATTAAGCTCCCCATATTGCCCTAAACCTGTATATTTCATAGATACAACTTTTATTTTTAATTTATCCTCACTATTCTTGTTCTGTTTAATCTTTTTTAACCTACTTACCATTACAACTAGAGGTTTAATACAATATAGTCCATAATAACCTTTTAACTTGAACTTTTTTCATACATAAACCTCTTTTTCTTTTTCTTTTCTATTTTTTTAATATACATATAGATATAAGCTTCAAGATAATCCTCTTTCCCTAATCAATACTACCCCTATATATGAACCAGTTTTAATCTCATTTATCTCTGGAAAGTTGATTCCTTTAACTAAGATATCAAGATACACCCAGGAAGAATTAAAATAACCTTCCTCACCCACACTGAGCATATATAATGGCCCTCCCATCTTTTTCTTCTATCAGTGTTTCTGTGTATTTGTTTTTGTTCTGGTATATAAATCTTATACT
This sequence comes from Enhydra lutris kenyoni, assembly GCF_002288905.1. Lineage (NCBI taxonomy): Eukaryota > Metazoa > Chordata > Mammalia > Carnivora > Mustelidae > Enhydra > Enhydra lutris. The sequence goes on along the minus strand of NW_019154086.1, from coordinate 63,995,066 downwards.
TGGGGGTTCATTTTGCCTGGGTTCTTTCTTTTTCTTGGCATTTACTTTTGTCAGTGTTTTAGTTTGTCCTTTTTTTTTTTTTTTTTTTTTTTTGTATACCTTATAAATCTTACCTTTGGGGCCCATTATGGCTGGGTCTTCTCTCTCTCTCTCTCTCTCTCTCTCTCTCTTTATCTCTCTTTCTCTCTCTTTCTTTTTTTCTCTTTTTTCTTTCTTTTTTTCCTGGTGACTTCCGATTGCTCAGAAGTTTTCCAGGCTGCACCTTTCCTGGATCATGGCTATATATTCAGCTACATATCCCCTCAACCACCTCTCACCAAAATGACTAGGAAGAGGAATGCCCAACAGAAGAAAAATCCAGAGACTGTGCTATTGGATATGATATTGAATAGCATATATATGCTATTGGATATGGACACACAGTGTGTCAGAAAGAGAATTCAGGGTAACAATTATCCAAGCAATGGCTAGGTTGGAGAAAACCATTAATTACAACATGGAATCAATGAAGGCAGAAGTGAGAGCCACTCAGGAAGAAGTTAAAAATGCTATCAGTGAGATCCAATCTAATCTAAACTCTCTAACAGCTAGGGTAACCAAAGCAGAAGATAAAATTAGTGATCTAGAAGATAAACTGATAGAGAAAAAGGATCAGGAGGAGGCCTGGAACAAACAGCTTAGAAGCCATGAAAACAGAATTAGGGAAGTAAATGACACCATGAAACATTCCAACATCAGAATTATCGGGATCCCTGAGGGGGAGGAGAAAGAAAGAAGACTAGAAGATATAGTTGAACAAATTCTCCATGAAAATTTTCCCAGTCTGGGGAATGGAACAACTGTTCGTGTCCTACAGGCAGAAAGATCACCCCCCAAGATCATAGAATCTAGAAATACCTTGAGACACCTGATTGTGGCACTGTTGAATCATAATTTAAGAGAAAAGCTCTTGAGGGGAGCTAAGGGGAAGGGATTCCTTATGTAGAGAGGGAGGTCCATTAGAATAAGGTCAGACCTGTCCACAGAGACCTGACAAGCCAGAAAGGGCGGGCAAGACATATTCAGGGCACTGAATGAGAAGAACATACAGCCAGTAATACATTATCCAACAAGGCTGACATTCTAAATGGATGGAGAGATAAAGAGCTTCTAAGACTGTCAAGGTTTAAAAGAGTATATGACCACCAAGCCAGCATTGAAGAAATATAAAGGGGGATTCTATACATGAAGAGAGAATCCAAGAGTGTTGTAGCACAGAAATGTACAGAGACAATCTATAGAAACAAGGACTTCACAGCCAACATGATGTCAATAAAAACATATCTTTCAATAATCATTCTCAATGTGAAAGGCCTAAATGCTCCCATAAAATGGCACAGGTTGCAGATTGGATAAAATGACAGGACCCGTCTATAAGTTGTCTACAAGGGACCCATTTTGAACCTAAGGATATGTCCAGATTGAAAGTTAAGGGATGGAGAAGCATCTTTCATGCCAATGGGCCTCACAAGAAAGATGGGGTAGTGATTTTTATGTCAGATAAATTAGATTTTAAACTAAAGACTGTAGTCAGAGATAAAGAAGGACACTACATCATTCTTAAAAGGGTCTATCTACCAAAAAGATCTAACAATTGTAATTATTAATGCCCCCAATATGAGGGCAGCCAACTACATGAGACAACTGTTAATTAAGATAAAGAGTCATATTGATATGAGTAGGGGATCTTAACACAACACTCTCAGTAATAGACAGATCATCCAAACAGAAAATCAATAAAAAAACAAGAGCATTGAATGACACATTGGACCAGATGGTCCTCATAGAAATATACAGAACATTCCACTCTAAAACAACAGAATACTTATTCTTCTCAAGTGCACATGGAACATTCTCCAGAATAGACCATATATTGGGTCACAAATCAGGGCTCAACCAATACCAAAAGATTGAGATTATTCCCTGCATATTCTCAGACTATGATGCTTAGAAACTGGAACTCAACCACAAGAAAAAGTTTGGAAAGAATTCAAACACTTGGAAGCTAAAGACCACCTTGCTTAAGAATGTTTGGATCAACCAGGAAATTAAAGAAGTTACTTCATGGAAACCAATGAGAATGAAGACACTTCATTCCAAAACCTATGGGGTACAACAAAGTTGATCCTAAGGCGTTAATACATAGCCATCCAAGCCTCCCTCAAAAAAACTGAAAAATCCAGAATACACCAGCTCTCTTTACACCTTAAAGAGCTGGAGAATCAACAACAAATTAAGCCAACTCCAGACACAAGAAGGGAAATAATCAAGATTAGAGCAAAGATCAATGAGATACAAACTAGAGATATAGTAGAACACATCAATGAAACTAGAAGCTGGTTTTTTGAAAGAATCAATAAGATCAAGAAGCCATTGGCCAAACTAATCCAAAAGAAAAGAGAGAGGACCCAAATTCATAAAATTATGAATGAAAAAGGAGAGATCACGACTAACACCAAGGAAATAGAAACAATCATCAGAAATTATTATCAACAGTTATATGCCAATAAGTTAAGCAACCTAGACGAAAGGAATGCATTCCTGGAAACCTATAAATTTCCAAAACTGAATCAGGGAAAAATTGACAACATGAATAGAACAATATTTAGTAACTAGATTGAAGCAGTGCTGAAAAACCTCCCAAAAAAACAAGAGCCCAGGATCTGATGGACTCCCTGGAGAATTCTACTAAATATTCAAGAAGAAATAATACCTATGCTTCTGAAGCTCTTTCAAAAAATAGAAATAGAATGAAAAGTTCCAGATTCTTTCTATGAAGCCAGCATTATCCTGATCCCCAAATCAGGAAAAGACCCCACCAAAAAGGAGAATTTCAGACCAATATCCCTGATGAATATGGATGCTAAGATTCTTAACAAGATCCTAGCAAATAGGATCCAACAGCACATTAAAAAGATTATCCACCATGACCAGGTGGGATTCATCCCTGTGTTTCAAGGTTGGTTCAACATTCGGAAATCAAACAATGTGTTAGAACAAATCAGTAAGAGAAGAGAGAAGAACCACATGGTCCTCTCAATTGATGCAGAAAAAGCATTTGACAAGATACAGCATCCATTCCTGACTAAAATGCTTCAAAGTATAGGGATAGAGGGAACATTCCTCAACTTCATAAAATCTATCTATAAAAAACCCACAATGAATATCATCCTCAATGGAGAAAAGATGACAGCCTTCACTTTGAGATCAGGAGCATGACAAGGATGCCCAGTCTCGCCACTCTTATTCAACATAGTATTAGAAGTCCTAGCAACAGCAAACAGACAACAAAAAGAAATAAAAGGTATCCAAATTGGCAATGAAGAAGTCAAACTCTCTTTGCAGATGACATCATACTTTATATGGAAAACCCAAAAGACTCGTCCCCCAAACTACTAGAACTCATACAGTAATTCAGTAATGTGGCAGGATACAAAATCAATGTACAGAAATCAGTTGCTTTCTTACACACTAACAATGAAAATATAGAAAGGGAAATTAGAGCATTGATCCATTTACTATAACACCAGGAACCATAGGATACCTGGGACTAAACCTAACCAAAAAGATAAAGGATCTATACTCGAGAAACTATAAAACATTCATGAAAGAAATTGAAGAAGACACAAAAAGATGGAATTCCATTCCTTGCTCATGGATCTGAAGAATAAACATTGTTAAAATGTCTATACTGCCTAGAGCAATCTATGCTTTCAATACAATCCTGAACAAAATTCCACCGACATTTTTGAAAGAGCTACAACAAACAATCCTAAAATTTGTGTGGAACCAGAAGAGACCCCATATTGCTAAGGAAATTTTGAAGAACAAAAGCGAAACTGGGGGCATCATATTTCCTGATTTCAAGCTTTACTACAAAGCTGTGATCACCAAGACAGCATGGTACTGGCACAAAAAACAGACACATAGACCAGTAGAACAGAGTAGAGAGCCCAGATATGGACCCTCAACTCTATGGTCAAATAATCTTCGACAAAGCAGGAAAAAATATACAGTAGGAAAAAGACAGTCCCTTCAATAAATGGTGCTGGGAAAATTGGACAGCTACATGTAGAAGAATGAAACTCAACCATTCTCTTACACCATACACAAAGATAAACTCTAAATGGATAAAATACCTCAACGTGAGGCAGGAATCTATCAAAATCCTCGAGAAGAACATAGGCAGTAACCTCTTCGACATCAGCCACAGCAAGTTCTTTCAAGATATGTCTCCAAAGGCAAAGGAAACAAAGGTGAATATGAACTTCTAGGACTTCATCAAGATCAAAAGCTTCTGCACAGCAAAGGAAACAGTCAACAAAACAAAGAAGCAAACCCATGGAATGGGAGAAGATATTCGCAATGATACTACAGACAAAGGGCTGATATCCAAGATCTATAAAGAACTCCTCAAACTCAACACACACAAAACAGATAATTGTGTCAGAAAATGGGCAGAAGACATGAACAGACACTTCTCCAAAGAAGACATACAAAGGGCTAACAGGCAGAGGAAAAAATGTTCATCATCATTAGCCATCAGGGAGATTCAAATCAAAACCACCTACACCAGTTAGAATGGCCAAAATTAACAAGACAGTAAACAACAAGTGTTGGAGAGGTTGTGGAGAAAGGGGAACCCTCTTACACTGTTGGTGGGAATGCAAGCTGGTACAGCCACTTTGGAAAACAGTGTGGAGATTCCTTAAGGTATTAAAAATAGAGCTTCCCTATGACCCTGCAATTGCATTATCGGGTACTTACAGATGTAACGAAAAGAAGGGCTACCTGTACCCCAATGTTCATAGCAGCAATGGCCACAGTCACCAAAGTGTGGAAAGAACCAAGATGCCCTTCAATGGACAAATGGATAAAAAAAGATACGGTCCATATATACAATGGAGTATTATCTCTCCATCAGAAAGGATGAACACCCAACTTTTGTATCAACATGGACAGGACTGGAAGAGATTATGCTGAGTGAAATAAGTCAAACAGAGAGTCAATTATCATATGGTTTCACTTACTTGTGGAGCATAAGGAATAACATGGAGATATTGGGAGATGGAGAGGAGAAATGAGGGAATTCAGAGAGGGAGACAAACCATGAGAGACTGTGGAGTCTGAGAAACAAACTGGGGGTTTTGGAGGAGAGAGGGGTGGGGGATTCGGTGAGTCTGGTGGTGGGTAATATAGAGGGCACGTATTGCATGGAGCACTGGGTGCAGTACATAAACAATGAATTTTGGAACACTGAAAAGAAATAAAATAAAATGGGAAAGAAACCCTCTATTTAAATAATTAAAATCGTTTTAATCATTTAAATAGTATACACATTTATTTTTAAAATAAACATTTTGAGGGGCACCTGGGTGGCTCAGTGGGTTAAAGCCTCTGCCTTCGGCTCAGGTCGTTATCTCAGGGTCCTGGGATCGAGCCCCGCATTGGGCTCCCTGATCAGCAGGGAACCTGCTTCCTCCTGCCTCTCTGCCTGCCTCTCTGCCTACTTGTCATCTCTCTCTGTTAAATAAATAAAATAAAAAAAATAAACATTTTGAGGTTAATTTACATATAAGAAAATGCATTCATTTAAAAAAAATTAAAAAGCGTATCTGAAGTCGTTCTTTATTTTCACTACAAAGCTTCCTAAATCCCCTACTTGCCTTTTAATCTGCCAAAAGCAAGTCATGGAGGCCACCTACCATGATATAGCAAACTTTAAATAAATAATCTCAATTTTTTTTTCTCATTTGGGGGTCTTCATTGCTATATAATCCAAAAAAGAACCTCCAAAACATACACATTTATACATTAAGAATATTAAAATAAATGTGGGCATAAAGCCCAACTTATTTTCCTCCACCTAGGGTCGCAGAGGGAGACTGGGGGAGATGGAGGGAAGTCAGTAAACTTTTACAGGATAGGATATGATTTACACATATATAAATAAGCATCATTTTGCTTTACTGTTCCCTTACATTCGCAGACTTGTAAATAGCTTTCATGAAGGGAGAAATGCCACTGAGATGGTGACATGATTAATCTTGACTTTGCTCCCCAGCACAAGAAAAACAACTAACAGCTATTCAAGAATAATACACTGCTGAGAAAATCCTAGAACATGAGGTGAGGCAGAAGCACCCATCCCACCCCAGCCCTACACAAAAGAGACCAAGACAGACTGTATTAGGAGGGTAAGAAAAGCAGCTATATTTGACCACATTGTCCCTCTACCATGCCAGCCCAGCACTATGTAGAGAGGTTCCAGGGCAAAGAGCCCCCAGCATTGTAGGTTGCTTTGTAGGAGACCCTACTTTGATCTCATATCACAGGGATTGCAGGAGAATCTGCAAGGCTCAACCACTTGGAATTTGGCTGTATCTGAGAAAGGGGAGAGGCTTTCAATGATCAGCACATAAATCTTGGCAGGCCAAGTACTTGCAGTACCCAAGCAGTAATCCCAACTGGAGCTTTTGCTTATCTGCAGAACCATCTCAGGGTGTATTCTATCCAGGGAACTCAGTGGGATACAGATCTGCCATATTCCCTGTCTGAATAGAGAACATAACCAGAGCACATGGGAAGCTTCATAGCCCATTCAACATTGCTCCATACAGTGGCTTCCATCATCTGCAAAACAAAACCGGTGGCCTCACCTAGCCAGGGAATTTAGTGTGCACTTAGACCTGATTCAGTTCTCCAAAAAATGAGCTATATACAGACCCAAGGTCATGTCTTGATGCTCTGACGGGGCAGGGAAGCAAATTCATAGGCCCATCTCCTACTGAATATAGTACCTAGTCCCAACCATCTAATAAACCTAACTAGAGAATACATACAACCACAGAGCCCATGATATAGCCTCAGATAGGTAGGGAACCAAGCCAACAGTTCTATCCAACTGTTCACAGCCAGTGGCACAACACCATCCCTAGTCTTTAGAGCTCAAACTATTGCCTTGTCAAAAAAAGATTCAACCTATCCAAGGACATTACCAGCAGACACACCCAGAAACCTAAGCTGAGCTGATTTGTGAAAAACTGTCATTGCCAAAGCAAACCTGTGAAGACTGGAAGAGGGGCTCAACTGCTCAAATGAATAGATATCAATATAAGGAATCAAAGATCATGAAAAGATCATGTACCTTTGATAGTACCAATGACACTAATAAACTCTAATAACTGACCCTAAAAAAATGGAGATCTATGGCCATCAGACAAAAAATTCAGGATAATCCACTGAAGGAAGTTTATGAACTATAAGAAAACACAGACAATTAAAATTGGGACAACAATAACAAAATGAGAAATTCAACAAGTAAATAACAACCATCAGAAACCAAAATCCTAGAGTTGAGAATATAATAACAGAACTAAATAATTCAATGAAGAGTTTCAAAAGTAGAATTAACCATGGAGAAGAAAGAACCAGCAGCCTGGAGAATAGGATATTAGAAATTGCTTAGCCAAAGGAGGTAAATAAATAATGAAGAAAACCTATGGGAATTATGGGACACAATAAAAAGACAATACTCACATTATAGAAATTTCAGAAGGAGAGAAAGAGGAAGTGACGGACAGTATGTTTAAAGCAGTAACAGCTGAAAGAAGGGGATCAAGATGGCAGAGTAGATCCTGAAAAACTGAGCTCACTTCCCACTAATAAACCAAAACTACAACTACATATACCATAATTCTGAGAATGACTTATGTATTAGCAGAATAGCTCTTCCACAACTAAGAAAAGAAAAAACAAATTGGTTTGGACAGGAGAGGCAGAGATGGGGTCTAGTTGGGACCCACAACCCCAGTGCACTGAAGAAACCCAAAAGTGGGAGAGATATAAGAACTGTGGAAGTCCTCCCTGAGGAGACAAATTAAAGCCCTATATTGAAAACTCCAGCCTCCAGCACCTGCATTGGAAAAACAAGCACATATAATGTCTAGTTTTAAAAAAAAAAGCAAGGATTAAATCTGGAAGAGGCAGAGGGCTATAGAAAACTGAGAATCTATTTTTAAAGGGCTCGAACACAAAGTCATTCACTTTGAGATCCTGCACAGAGGCAGTAGTTTGAAAATCATGACATTTATTGACTAATTTTAGGGCATGTGCTAAAGCAGCAGGAATCTGTAGGAATTTCCCTTTGGAAAGGAAACAACGGTGAGTCCCATTTTTTTTTTTAACCTTCCTTCTATACAACTATCATCTTTCATATTCTCCATCTATCATGTTAGCACCCTTATCTTAGCTCAGACTCCCCTGCAGGCCCATTCTCCCCAACATACTCACCCCATCAAGTGCCCCTCCAGAGCTATTCTCATCCCACCACACTGAGTAAGAGCCTCAACAACCCCCAAAATGATTCCCCCATGAAGAAGTGATATCTCTGCCCACCAGCAGCAGTCTGGTTTTGCCTCACAACAAGCTGCATCAGGGTCAGCCTCCACCCACCAGTGTACCCACAGCACTTGTAACCCAGCCAAAATAGGAAAATGCACACAGCCCACAAAGGGGTCACCACTTGGAATACCTGGTTCTGGTGATAAGAGGGTTTTTATTATACCTCTGGACCTCTCAGAACATCTTCTACATAAGGCCACTCCTTCATGACCAAGAGACATAGCTAATATACTTAATACATAAAAACAAACACAGAGAGTCAGGAGACCTATACTTAATACATAAAAACAAACACAGAGAGTCAGGAGACCCGAGAATATGTTCCAAAAGAAAAGACAAAACCTCAGAAGAAAAAGCTAAATGAAATGCTGAAAAACAATCTACTCCATAAAGAGTTCGAAATAATGGTTATAAAGATCTCACCAAATTTGGGACCAGAATGGATGAACACTGAGAATTTCAAACAGGAGTTGAAGAATACAATAACTAAAGTAAAAAATATACTAAAGGGAATCAACAGCAAATGAAATGATGCAAAAGAATGGAATAATGATCTGGAAGACAGTGTAGTAGAAATCAAACTGAACAGCAAAATGAAAGAAAGAACTTCAAGAATTGAAATAGCTTAAAGGACCTCTGATACATCAAGTGGTAACATTCTTGTTTTAGGGATCCCAAAAGGAGAGAGAGGAGGGGGCATAAAACTGATTTGAAGCTGAAAATATCTCTGACCTGGGGAAAGAAACAAACATCCATGCTCAGGAAAACAGAAATTCCCAGACAAGATGAACCCACAGATGTCCACACCAAGATACATTTTAATTAAAATGTCAAAAAATAAAGAGATAATTTTTATAAGACTTTATTTATTTTTTTGACAGACAGAGATCACAAGCAGGCAGAGAGGCAGTCAGAGAGAGAGAGGAGGAAGCAGGCTCCCCGCTGAGCAGAGAGCCCAATGTGGGACTTAATCCCAGGACCCTGGGATCATGACCTGAGCCGAAGGCAGATGCTTAATGACTGAGCCACCCAGGTGCCCCAAGAGAGATAATTTTAAAAGAGACAAAAGAAAAACAACTATTTATGTACAAGGGAAACCCTGTAAAGCTATTAGCTAATTTTTCAATAGAAACTTTGCAGGCCAGAAGAGAATGGGATGATATATTAAAAGTGCTTGGGATACTTAGGTGGCTCAGTTGGTTAAGCATCTGCCTGTGGCTCAGGTCATGATCACAGTCCTGGGATCGAGTCCCACATTGGGCTTCCTGCTCAATGGGGAGCCTGCTTCTCCCACCCCCTCTACCTGCTGCTTCCCCTGCTTGTGCTCTCTCTCTCTCACACTCTCTTTCTCTCAGACAAATAAATAAATAAAACATTTTTAAAAAGTGCTAAGAGAGAAAAAGTATACAACAAAGAATATGCTACCTGGTAAAGTATAAATTAGTATAAAGTTATAAATATATATGCACCAACACAGAAGGACCTAAATATTTAAAGCAAATATTAATGTAATAAAGGGAGAAATTGACAATAATACGATAACAGTAGGTGAGTTTTGAACCTGAATGGTATCAGTGGATAGAATATCTAGATATAAAAATCAATAAGAAACAATGGCCTTAATTGACACATTAGAAAAGATGGACTTAATAGATATATATAGAAAATTCCATACTAAAAAAAGCACAAACACTCTTTTTTTCAAGTGCACATCAAAAATTTTTTCTAGGCCAGAATATACGCCCCCCCAAAAAAAGTCTTAATAATTTAAGAAGATTGAAATATGAAACATCATTTCTGACCACAACGGTATGAAACTAGAAATTAATTGCAAGAAAAATTGGAAAAAACAAATATGTAGATGCTAAACAACATGGTATTAAACAGCTTATGGATCAATAAATAAACAAAATTAAAATTTACATCATTACAAGTGAATATGGAAACAGAATGTTCCAAAACTTACGGAATGCTCCAAAACCAGTTCTGAGAGAAAAATATATAGCAATGCAAACCAACCACAAAAGAAACAAGAAAATCTCAAATAACCTAAACTTCCATCTGAAATTAGACTAGAAAGAGGAAAAAACAAAACCCAAAGTTAACAGAAGGAAGGAAATAATAAAGATGAGAGTGGAAATAAAATGGAGACAAAAAAAGAAAGAAAATATCAATTATACTAACAGTTGTTTCTTTGAAAAAATTAACAAAATTGATAAACCTTTAGCCAAATTCATCAAGAAAAAAAAGAGGTGGGGGGCAAATAAAATCTGAAATGAAAGAAGAGAAATTAGAACCAACATCGCAGAAATGCAAAGGATTCTGAAAGACTACAATAGTTAAAAGACAACAGTTTGGACAACCTAGAAGGAATGGATAATTCCTAGAAACATACAGTCTTCTAAGACTGAATCAGGAAGATATGAACAGACTAATTACTAGTAACAAAATTAAATCAGTAATTAAAAGAACAAATAAACACACAAACTCCCAAACAAACAGAAGTTCAGGATCAGATAACTTCACAGGTTAATTCTTTCAAACTCCAGTCATTTAAAGAACAGTTAATATCTATTCTCAATCTATTCTAAAAATTAGAAGAGACAGGAAAGCTTCCAAATTCATTCAACAAAGCCAGTATTAATTAACCTGATACACAAACCAGAGATACCCCCCCAAAAAAAAGGAAAGAAAAGAAAAAAAATGAATTATAGGTCAATATCCCTGATGAACATCAATGAATCAATCTTCAACAAAATACTAGAAAACTGAAATCATTCATACATTGAAAGAATCATATGCCATGATTAAGTGGATTTTATTTAAGGATGTAAGGATAGTTCATTATCTGCAAACCAATCAACAGAATACAACATATTAACAAAATGAAGGATAAAAATCATATGATTATCTCAATAGATGCTGAAAAACACTTGACAAAAATTCAACATCTATTCCTGATTTTACCAAAAAGCTCTCAGCAATTGGGCATAGAGGAAACATATCTCAACATAATAAGGCTATGTGTGACAAACTCAGACCTAATATCATACTCCATGGTGAAAAACTGAAATCCTTTCCTCTAAGATTAGGGACGAGATGAAGATGCCCTCTCTCAACACTTTTATTCAACATAGTACTGGAAGTACTAGCCAGAGCAATCAGAAAAGAAAAAGAAATAAAAACATCCAAATTGGTAAGAAGGAAGTAAAACTTATTATTTGTAGATGATATGATACTATATACGGAAAACTGCAAAGAGTCCATCAAAAACCTATTAGAACTATTAAATGAATTCAGTAAATTTACAGGATACAAAATAAAAAGAAATCTGTTGTGTTTCTATACATTAATAATTATCAGAAAGAGAAATTAAGACAACCCTATTTACAATGTATCAAAAAGAAAAAAAAATACCAAGGAATAAATTCAACCAAGAGATGAAAACCCTAGACTCTAAAAACTATAAAATTTTGATGAAAGAAATTATAGAAGACACAAGTAAATGGAAATGTATATCATGCTGATGGATTAGAAGAATTAATGATGTTAAAAATGCCCATACTATCCAAAGCAATTTACAGATTCAGTGTACTCCCTATAAAAATACCAAATTTTTCTAATAAATAAAAAAATAATCTTAAAATTTGTATGGAACTATGACAGACTTGGATAGCCCAAGCAACCTTAAGAAAGAAGAACAATGCTAGATATACCATACTCCCAGAATTTAAACCATATTACAAAGCTATAGTAATCAAAACTGTGCAGTATTAGCATAAAAAGAGACACATAGATTGATGAAACAAAATGAAGTACCAAGAAATAAACCCACACTTATATGTTCAATTAATGTATTTAAAAGGAGGCACAAATATAAATGGGGAAAGAATAGTCACTTCAAAAATTGGTTTTGGGAAAATTGGACAATCATATCCAAAAGAATGAAACTAGATCTCATTCTTATACCTTATACGAAAACAAACTCAAAATAGATTAAAGACTTAGATGTAATACCTGAAAGCATAAAAATTCTAAAAGAAAACAAAAGCAATTAACTCTTTGATGTTGTGATACTTTTTTCTTTTTTTTTTTTTAATCTTTGGTCTGTCTCCTCAGGCAAGGCAACAAAAGAAAAAAATTAAACACATGCAACTATATCAAACTAAAAAAGCCATTACACAGTGAAGGAAATCAACAAAATGAAAATGAACCATACAAAATGGGAGAAGATATTGGCAAATGATATATCCCATAAGAGATTAATATAAAAAATATGTAAAGAACTCATATGACTCAACAGACACACACACACACACAAATCCAATTTAAAAATAGAAGAACTGAATAAATATTTTTCCAAAGAAGACATTAATATGACCAATAGCACATGAAAAGATGTTCAATATCACTAATGATCAGGAAAATGCAAATCAAAACCACAATGATCTATGACCTCACACCTGTCAGAATGGCTCGGTAAGAAATAAGTGTTGGTGAGGATATGAAGTAAAGGGACATCTCATGCAATACTCATGGGAATGTGAAATGGTACAGTCACTATGGAAAACAAACTGGTGTTTGCCAGAGGGGAAGGATGTGGGGTATTGGATGAGATAGCTGAAGAGGACTAAAAAGCACAAATTTCCAGTGTAAAATAAGTACATTATAGGAATGAAAATTACAGCATAGGGAATATAGTCAATAATACTAATAACTTTGTATAGTAACTGATTTAACTATACCTATTATGGTGATTATTTCAGAATGTGAACATTGAATCACTATGTTGCACACCCAAAACTAATATAGTATTATATATCAAATATAGTCCAACAATAAGTAAGTACATAAAGCAAGCAAGTAAGCATGGCTGAAAACTTCTAGAACATGGAAAGAGAAGTAGACATCAATAAGGAACACCAAGATACCCCATAATTGTCCAAATTAATTAAAAAAAAAAGAAAGAATTTTAAGACCAGCAGCAGATTTCTCAACAGTAACTTTTCAGTCCAGGAGAGAATGGGATGACATATTCAAAAATAGAAAGAAACTTGTCAACCAAAACTTGTGTACCTGAAGAAGTTATTTTTCAGAAATGAAGAAAAAATAGTCTCTCAAACAAAATCTGAAGGAGTTCATTACCACCAATCTCATAAGAAATGCTAGAGGGAGTTACTTGAGTTGAAGTAAGAGAATGCTAATTAACATTATAATAACATGGGGCACCTGGGTGGCTCAGTGGGTTAAGCCTCTGCCTTCAGCTCAGGTCATGATCCCAGGGTCCTGGGATCGAGCCCTGCATCGGGCTCTCTGCTCAGCAGGGAGCCTGCCTCCACGTCTCTCTCTGCCCGCCTCTCTGCCTACTTGTGATCTCTGTCTGTCAAATAAATAAATAAAATCTTAAAAAAACAAAACAAAACATTATAATAACATAAAAAGTAGCATAAATCTGTTATTGTAAATATATAATCATAGTTAGACCCTGTAATATAATAGAGGTAGCTAATTCACTTAAAACCCTCATTTAAAAGTTAAAAAAAGGAACATGGTAAAAATAGCCATAACTACAATAATGTTATTAATTATGCAATATATATATTTTAAATTATGTATGTCATAACAGCAATAATCTAAAGTATGAAAGGAAGTGAAAGTGTAAAGTTTATGATTTCTATTGAAATTAATCTGTTATTTGCTTAAAATTGGATATTATAAGTTTAAGATATTTTATGCAAGGCTTGTTGTAACCTCAAGGGAAAATCCTGTAGTAATTACACAAAAGAACATGATAAAAAATCAAAATCATACTGATATCAAAAGATATCAAAATATATACAGAAAAGGCAGCAGGTTAAGAAATAAGGAGGAATGGATCTGCAAAACTGGAAAGCAACTAACAGTCTTTATGTATTAACAATTAAACATAAATAGCTTAAATTCTCCTATTAAAAGACCTGAAATGGCTGAATTGATAAAAAAAAAAAAAGCAACAATATGCAGCCTAAAAGAGATTCAGTTTAGCCTTGAAGACAGACTGAGAGTAATGGGATGGAAAAATACATTTTAAGCAAATGGTAGCCAAATAAAAAAGTAGGAATAACTTTATTTATATCAGAAGAAATATACTTTAAAGTAAAAATTATAAAAAGAGACAAAAAGGTTATTATGTAATAATAAAGAGGTCAAAATATTAAGAAAATATAATTGTAAATATTTATGTACCCAACATTGAGGCATCTAAATATATAAAGCAAAAACTAACTGATCTAAAGGAAGAAATAAGCAGTAATATAATAATAGTTGGAGAATTTAATACCCCATTCTCAACAATGGATAGATCATCTAGACAATCAATCAATAAACAGCATATTTGAATACTATAGACAAAGGACCTAATAGACATAAATAGAACATTCTATATTACAGCAGAAAATTATTTTTCTCATATGCACATGCAACAATTGTTAGACTATATTTTAGGCTACAAAAGTAGTCTTATAAATTCAGTAAGATTGATATCATTTCAAATATCTTCTCTGATCACAATGTCAGGAAACTATAAATCAGTAAGCCAGATGATAACTGAAAAATTCACAAACACATGGAAATTAAGCAACTTTCACAAACAACCAATGTATTAAAGAAGAACCACAATTAGAGTTGTTTTTTGAAATGATAAACAAAATTGACAAACCTTAGATAGACTAACCAAGGAGAAAAAGGACCTAAATCAACAAAAATATGAATTAGAAAGAAGATACTGAAACTGACAACACAGAAATTCAAAGGGTCATAAGAGACTACTCTGAACAATTGTACACCAACAAACTGGGCAACTTAAAATAAATGGAAAAATTCTTAGAAACTTACAATTTATGAAAACTGAGTCAGAAAGAGAAAATCTTAATAGACCAATTACGGGCAAGAAGATTGAATCAGTAATCAAAAAATCTCCCAGCAAAGAAAAGCGTACAGCCAGAGGGCTTCACCAGTGAGTTTTTTTTTTTTAAGATTTTATTTATTTATTTGACAGAGAGAGAGATCACAAGTACGCAGAGAGGCAGACAGAGAGAGAGAGAGGGAAGCAGGCTCCCTGCTGAGAAGAGAGCCCTATATGGGGCTGGATCCCAGGACCCTGAGATCATGACCTGAGCTGAAGGCAGCGGCTTAACCCACTGAGCCACTCAGGTGCCCCCTTCACCAGTGAGTTTTGGCAAAAATTTAAAGAATTAACACCAATGTTTCTCAAACTCTTCCAAAAAGTTAAACAGAAAGGAACTCTGAAACTCATTTTAATAAGGCCAACACATACCAACACCAGAAAGGGACACTAGTAGAAAACTACAATATCTTTGATATATATTGATGTGATATTCTCAATAAAATATTAGCAAAGTGAGTTCACCAGCACATTAACAAGATCACTCACCGTGATCTAGTGAGACCAGCAGATTTCTAGTGAGATTTATTCCTAAGATGCAAGCATGATTCAACATATGCAAATCAATGTGATATACCACATTGATACAAAGGGAAAAAAAAAGAATCATATGATCATCTCAGTAGTTGCAGAAAAAGCATTTGACAAAGTTCAACATCCATTCATTAAAAATAAAAGTCTTTATAAATTAGGCATAGAAGGAACATACCTTAACATAATAAAGTCCATATATGACAAGCCCATAGCTGATATCACTCTCAAGAGTGAAAGTTTGAAATCTTTTATTCTAGGATTAGGGATAAGACAAGGGTGTCCATTCTCATCATCCATATTCAACATACCACTGTATATCTAGATTATTTAGATACCACAAGTCCTATCTAGACTAATCAGACAAGGAAAAAAAAAACCGGGTTATCAGAATTACAAAGAAAGAATTAAATTGTCTCTATTTGCAGATGACATTTTTACATATAGAAAATCCTAAAGATTCAACAAAAAAATTTAGATGTACTCAATGAACTCAATAATGTTCCAGGATACAAAATTAACACACAGAGGGCACCTGGGTGGCTTAGTTGGTTAAGCATCTGCCTTCAGCTCAAGTCATGATCCTAGGGTCCTGGGATTGAGTTTCACATCTGGCTTCCCACTCTGCATGGAGTCTGCTTCTCCCTCTGCCTCTGTCTCACATGAATAAATAAATAAGAAAAATCCAAAATTAAGTAGCATTTTAACAAAAATGAATTTTCTGAGGAATAAAGAAATTAATCCCATTTGCATTTACAAGAGTATTGAAAACAATTAATTATGTAGAAGTAAATTTACAGAGATAAAAGATCTCTACTGAAAATATAGGACACTGGTGAAGGAAATTGAGTAAGATACAATCAAATGGATGAGGTGCCTGGGTTGCTCAGTTAGCCATTTGACTCGATTTTGGCTCAGGTCATGCTCTTAGTTAATGTCCTGAGATTGAGCTCCACACTGGGCTGGTATCCTGCATAAGGTTCTCTTTCCCTCCCTCTCCCTCTGCCCTTCCTCCTGCTCTCTCTCTCTCTCTAAAATAAATACATAAATCTTAAAAGAAAAAAATTAAGTACTAGAGATGTAATATACACATGAGGACTACAGTTAACCCTGCTGTATGAGATGCAAGAAAAATATTGAGACATCATAGGGAGAAATTTTGTTTTCCTTTTTTTTTAACTGTATGAGACAATGGATGTTAATGAAACTATGATAATCATTACACAATATATATAAATCAAACCATCATGCTGTATGCTTTAAACTTATACAATAATGTATGCCAATTATTTCTCAATAAATGTGGAAGAGATAGCTTCTATAAGATTGTGGTCAGACAATCCTGAGGCATAGCCTCCAATATCTAAACAATGCATAGTTTTCCAGTATAGAAAAACTTTTTCCTAGGTATCCTTTAGTTAAACATGAGTTCTGAAGCTTCTTCACAGCAAAGTAAACAGTCAACAAAACAAAGAGGCAACCCACGGAATGGGAGAAGATATTTGCAAATGACAGTACAGCCAAAAGGTTGATATCCAGGATCTATAAAGAACTTCTCAAACTCAACACACACAAAACAGATAATCATATCAACAAATGGGCAGAAGATATGAACAGACACTTCTCCAATGAAGACATACAAATGGCTATCAGACACATGAA